>NW_023270504.1:10219402-10448545 GCF_011800145.1 Mirounga leonina
CTTTCTTTCTTTCTTTCTTTCTTTCTTTCTTTCTTTCTTTCTTTCTTTCTTTCTTTCTTTCTTTTTTAAGATTTATTTATTTACTTGAGAGAGAGAGAGCACACATGTAGGAAGGGGCAGAGGGAGAGAATATCCAAGCAGACTCCTGCTGAGAGCGGAGCCTGTTGTAGGGCTCCATCTCAGGAGACATGAGCTGAATCCAAGAGTCGGATGCTCAACTGACTGAACCACCCAGGCACCCACATGTCCTGCTTTCTGAGGTATAGCTCCCCAGAAGCGGACTCCGAGACAAGGATTCATGTGCAAGTTATTAAGGAAGTGTTCCCAGGAGAAACCAGTAAGGGAGTGAGGGACATACCCATGGAAGGCTGAACGCCAAGCAGGGAATGATTTCAGTAGAAGTCCTGACCTAGTCTTGTGAGGGGCTTATATAGATTATACCTTAGAGTTTTTATCATCTGAAGGCAAAGGAGTGGGATTTTACAGTGCCCCATGAGGCAATCATGGATTATAAACCTTCAGGGCAGAGGGTAAGGAGATAAGACACATGCTGCCAGGCACTTCCAGCCCAGTGTTCCTACAGTGCAAGATGCGCCATAGGCTAAAGGGAGTCTTCTGAAGAAAACTGGCAGATGCTAAGCAGGAGAAACAAAGCCCCCCAATGGCTGGGAGTTGGGACTTCAGAACCACTAGCAAAAGGGTCTGACCTGAGCACCAGTAGTGTCCAAAAATATATGCCTACTGACATTGAAGGCATATACGTGTTGACATTGAAAGAAATTAGAATTTTGAAATAGAAGCACCTGTCTTTGTTGCACTTTTCCGTCTATGCACTGACTTTCCCCTGCTGCAGCGGCTCTTTCCAAGCTTGATCAAGTACCTGCTCCCCTGGAGCTGCCATCTGGGTGACGGCCAGGCCCACCCTCCTCTCTCAAGTCACTCCAGGCTGAAGCACCAGTTTTCTTTCCACATCCACACAAAAGTCTCATTTTCTTAGCACAGCTCAACTAAGCATTGAGAAGAGACAGATTCAAATTCATTCATATTACTTTAGCTTTTGCTTTTAGCAGGTATTTGTTAGCCTAAGTGAATATCTTGTTCATAGTATTTGAGACAGTTTACATGAAGAGAATTGACATTGTACAAGGGAAGACATTTTTCAGCTTGGAAACCATCATATGAGCAAAAAATGGCTCTAGATTGCTTGTCTTGTTTCCTGCATCTCTGAATCCGAAAATGTTTTCATGGTAGCAACTTTTTTTGTTTGTTTTTGAAATAATTGCATGTCGTGATAGTAACACCAAGGAAGCAATGTCCAAAAAATAGAGAGTCTGATACTAAAGAAGTTTGGAACCTCTTTCAAAATACTCAAAATATTTTAAGAGATGATAAGAGAAGAAAAAATTCTATTGGATACAGTTTTCACCTATCTTAGAAATTATGAGTATTTTTTTCCTATTCCCCCCCCGCACCAGTTGGGTATGGCTGACCAAATATTCTCCTATATTATGAGGGTTGACATATATATAATTTATAAGAAACCTCTGGAAATAGTATGTATTAGAAGTGCTCATTATATTCATTGTTCAGCTATTTATAAAGGCCCTTTAATGTGAGGAGACCCTTCTGAGCAGTGCTTAGAGGACAACAGTATCTGTTCTAAAGGAGGGTACACTTATGCATATTCAATGTCAAGTTCTTAGCAGAGATGAGAGGGTCAAATAAAAATAAGAAGGAAAATATTATCAAAGTTTTTATCCAATAATATAAATTCGTTCAATTATAAGGCATAATTTACTTCTACAACTAATCTCTGATAAGTTTTAAAATTTTTCTTATTTTCAAAATAACATTTAACTAATTTTCTATATAAATGGCACATTATTATCATTTATTGTAATAATATAATATACTAATTATAATCGTTATACTATGTATTATTATATTATGAAAAATCAAGGCAGGAAAAAAAAGAACCTAAAATGCAATTTTCTACCACCATAATACGACCACTTTAATAAAATAAAATAAAAAATTCTTTAAAAAATGGGTTTTTTTCCATGCAAATATTTTATTCTTTATATGTACATTTTTATATACTACTGTTTTTCACTTTAGCATTAGAGCATAAGCATTTTTCTGTTGTTATAAACTCTTCATAAATCTTTTTTAATGCCTCCCAAGCATCCCACTGAATGAGTTTTTAGGCTAACAGTTCTCGGATTGTTGGGCACCTAACTTGTTTACTGCTTTTTCTCTTTTTTTCTTTTCAGAGGAGTATCAGCCAGGCTTTTAGTGATCTGACCTCTCTGTATCTACCTCCTCTTCTGTGCAGAGGGGGCATTAACCTTTCCAAGTTCTTTGTTGTTCTGTGAGCCTCTCCGTCTCTCATATGTCCTCTTTTGGCTAACTAAAGCCACCTATTTGAGATACAAATTTATATGTCAGTAATACACCCAAATAGGGCTGATTAGGCCTGGTGCTTCTGGCTAGCATCTAAAGTCAGGCAACCTACTAGATCTCAGTATCTCTAAAGCCTTACATTTTATAGATGTTTCCACAGGCCCATACCACTTAGGAGCAAAAGGACACCTGTATATTTTGAGATCAGATGGAACCTTGAGAGTTGCTCCTGGGTGGGGGGTGTGAATTACTCCCATTCTCCTAGTTTCCCCTGGGAAATTCCTAGAGGAAAAGGGCTCTCCTGAGCTACTTGCTTAAAGGAAAGCTTGTTAATTGCAAGTGGGGCATTCTAGGCATGTGCTGAGGGTTAGTCTGGTAGGTTACTTCTAGGGACTGAGGGTCTCAGGGATGAGGGAGACAAAAGTACTTTGGAGATAAACACACATTTAGGGGTGTGTGTATGTGTCTGTGTGTGTCTGTGTGCGTCTGTGTGTGTCTGTGTCTGTGTCTGTGTTTGTATTCACATAAGAACGTTTTATCTGTTAAGGACCTGACTAGTGCTTTGAAAGTCATAAAATCCCTTGTACTTTTCATAGACCAGGATAGTCTCTTTGGTAAGAATTTAGGACGGCAATTAAGTCTTGTATTGATTTCCACACTGGAACTTCTATGTTTGTTTAATGTCTTAGAATCACTTTAGTTTTATTGTAAAGTTACCTCTTGTCATTATTTCAGTGAGGTATGCAGGAACAAAAGTAATGTCACAAGGATCCAGGGAAGAAGATGTTGTTAATTTTTGTATATATATATATATATATATATATATATATGAGAACAAGGGCATACATAGGAGAGGTCATGGCCAGGATAAGTGTACTTATTCCAATAGTCCAAGCTTTTCTAGAAAACTACTTTAGAAAGCATATATTACTTTGAAACAACAGTAGGCAAAGTAAGACCAAATTGTGATGTAATCATCAAGAAAACCATATTTGTAATAAGGTTAATTAAATTTGCTGCAATCTTGAGACAAGCATCCTGTAAGTGTGCCAGTAAATCTGGTCTTGCTTTATCAAACTGAAGGGCACCCCCCTCCTTCTCCCAGAACAAGTAGCTCATTGCCAGGGGACACACACAGACTGGCAACAATAACTAATATGTTATGAGAGGTTAGACAAGTTTAAATAGAATTCGTCTCTGAACTGAAGAGCAAATTGTAAGAAATTTCTTTGTCTGCTTGTGATCCTGTTAAATTGAAAGCACAATGGGAGGTTTGGGAGAAGCAACAAGGTTGAAATGATGGCCTGCTGTTTGGAGCAAGCATCCTGGCTCCACGGATGGTCCAGACATCTGCTAACAACAGCTACTCCTTGTCAGGTTCTGCCCCACACAGGGCACAGAAACACTTTGCACCACTGAACTCATCAGAGTCTTCAAGCTCTACAGAGTGCTCCACATCAAGAATGTTTATGTAATAAAATAGAACTAATTTAATTAAACATTTCAAAGGGAAACATTATTTTAACACTAATTAGGTATGATTACAGTTTTTTCCCGCTCTGTGTTAGGTCTGAACTGCACTATGCACCTTCGTTTTGCTTTCTTTACTCAATTTTATGACAAAGTCTTACCAAATAATGCAGTGCTATCCTATCATATGTTATTCATTCCAGTATATTGATAAGTTCGAAAACCTTTGCCAAATTTAAGGTGATTTAAACAAACAACGATGATAGTAACAATGATAAATTGTATGTTTTGGGGGGCGGGGGAGAAAAGCATGTTAGTTTATATCCACTTAAGGCTTTTTTTTTTTTTTTTTGAGATACTTTAAACGTGATATTCTGTTATTTTTTCTTTCAAACCCATCAGGCTAGTACAAGCAAAATGTATCTCCATTTCACAGGTGAAGAATTCAGGGCACAAATAGGAGACAAAGGTCTGGAGCAAAGCAAAGCTGGTTAAGAAGTACGATTTAGAGCTTGCTTTCTCGGGGCATCATCCCTCTACAAGAGTTGTCAAAGTACTTTCGCTCAAGGTAGTTAAAATCCACCAGATAAAAACTCATAACATGTGCATGAAAGTCATGCTGGATTGGTAACAAATAGACAAAAGACCTCTTTAATCAATGACATATGAAATGCTGTAACATACTTCTAACTAATTAAAGACTAAAAAAATCTTTGAACTCTCAAAAAAACTAGTTTTACCCAAAACATATGACAACTTACATTTTTATTTATGTACATAGTATATTAATGGAAGTCTAAAGAAATGCACAAAGACTTGAGATAAGATTTCGACAGAATAGAAAATGTCTGTATGTTGGAAAACAAATTCAGTTGAAAGCCTTTCAGTGACTGAGGGAAACAGAGGATTTTAAATGTGTGAGGATTTCTTAATGAATTAAATGAGATGAGACATTTTCCTAGCTTCTTCAAATCTACTTATGATTAAGAACAAAGTATAGCGGAATACATATCAAAAGGTATTATGATAGAATGAATATATTTTAGTTCATGTGGTCTTGAGAAACTGTAGGCTTACTTACCTTTTTCCTCAAGTTCTAGGAAATCATACTTTTATAAGAAAGAAATCAGGGTGCCTGGGTGGCTCAGTCATTTAGCGTCTGCCTCGGGCTCAGGTTATGATCCCAGAGTCCTGGGATCGAGCCCCGCATCGGGCTCCCTGCTCGGTGGGAAGCCTGCTTCTCCCTCTCCCACTCCCCCTGCTTGTGTTTCCTCTCTTGCTGTGTCTCTCTCTGTCAAGTAAATAAATAAAATCTTTAAAAAAAAGAAAGAAAGAAAAAGAAAGAGAGAAATCAGTTCTCTGCAGGCCTAATTAAAAAAAAAAAAAAAAAAGCCAGTGAGAAATTTTTCTTTTCGACTCCCAACCCAAGCTTGAGGGCAGAGCAGTAGCTGAAGAGTGTATTGTGTTCATTTTGCTGTTTGAGTAGTTCAGGAAGGAGTTGCTTTTCAAATACCAAGCAACTGGTACGATGCCCTGAGGAAACTGCTGTCACATCAAAATTTCTCTAACACACACGCACACACATCATCCTCATCATCACCATCCTCATCATCACCACCGAAAACTAGCTAAAGTTTTTACAGATATATCAGGGAGAACTTTTCCTCAATTATAATTATGCAGTTGAAATTATGACTGTGACTTTACCAATAACACTCAAATAATGATAAATGATACACTGTCTCATTAAGTCGGCATATCTAATTTTTATAAAAATTCCAGCAAATGTGTAGGATTTCTTTTTCATGAATTATAGACTTATTATGTACACCTTTGCAAATATCTCTACATCTTGGAATAGGAAACTAGAGAAAGATAAAATTGCTTAGTAGATTAGAATATTCCTCTTGCCTTCTCCAGGCAAGTCTCATTCCCAGCTTTCTCATTGCTATTAATATTCCTATTTTTCCAATCTGCCATGACTTTAAACATGGGATCTTATTTTAGTTCTCAATCTCTTTTGACATTTACATTTAGTACATTAATAAGTCATATGATATCTTTTCTCTGTGATGTTGTGCAATAGTTTTCCATTCTAATGACACCATTTTTATATAGACCCTCTTTACCTCACTCCAGTACACTGCTTTAAAAATGGTCATCTTGGGGCGCCTGGGTGGCTCAGTCAGTTAAGCGTCTGCCTTCAGCTCAGGTCATGATCTCAGGGTCCTGGGATCGAGCCCCGCATCAGGCTCCCTGCTCAGCAGGGAGCCTGCTTCTCCCTCTCCCTCTGCCTACTTGTGATTCCACTCTCTCTGTCTGTGTCAAATAAATAAATAAAATCTTTAAGAAAAATGGTCATCCTTCCTAATTCTCTTTTTTTTAATTAACATATAATGTATTATTTGTTTCAGGGGTACAGGTCTGTGATTCATCAGTCTTACACAATTCACAGCGCTCACCATAGCACATAACTTAATTCTCTTTAAATTCATCTCCCATGCAATTACCTTCATATCTACCTGAAAGAAGGCCTTTGCCTTGTAGATTCTGTGTTTGAAAACTTTCTTCCTCACCACTGAGATCTTGACTTTGCCACCAATCCTGTCACAACTCTGTTCTAGCCGCGACCCAAGATTCTCTCAGTTACCATGTCCAGGAGCTAGGATTTAGCCTTTTTTTTGTTGTTTTTTTTTAAGATTTTATTTATTTACTTGACAGAGAGAGAGTGCACAAGCAGGGGGAGTGGGAGAGGGAGAAGCAGGCTTCCCGCCGAGCAGGGAGCCCGATGAGGGGCTCGATCCCAGGACCCTGGGATCATGACCTGAGCTGAAGGCAAATGCTTAAGAACTGAGCCACCCAGGCGCCCTGGATTCAGCCCTATTTTTACTTAGTGTCTGTGCTTTGTGTGAGTTGTTGACTATTATTCCTTTTAAAATTTTTGTATCTATTGGCTTTTGAGACAATTGTTAAGCTGGCTTTTTCTCCATCTTTTTAGCTGCCATATCTTAATCTCCTTCATAGCATCTTCTTCCCCTTCCCATTCCTTAAATGATCATTTTCTTCTAGGTTCTGTTTGACCTTTTCCCTCTTTGTCGATTTTCTTTGAGTAATTTCAACGAAATCAGTGGCTTTGACTACCACCTAAATGCTGGTGGTCATCTAATTTTTACCTTTAGCCTATTAACTCATTTATTATAACTGCTTACTAAACATCTGGTGCCACAGACCCCTTAATTTCACATTTCCAAATTAATATTATATTCTCCACTCCAACCCCAAATCTTTTCTTACTTCTGTAATCTACATCTTTGTGAATGAACCCACTATTTCTGCCCTTGAATGAGTCAGAGCCTGAGAATCTTTGTATATTGCTCATCACAAAAGTATTTGTTTTAGCACCTACTACTGTCGGTCAAGCATTGAGGATACAGCAGTGGAGTAAATAGACAAAATCCTTGCTTGCATAAAGGAAGCAGGAAAAAGGGAGGAAAAAAATAATATACTTATAGTATAATACTAGTTTCTAACATTATCAAGTTAAAACTGATATATGATAAACTGCACATGTTTGAATTGTACAATTTGTTAAGTCCTGACATATGTATAGAAACCCAAAACAGTCACCACTATCAAGATGGTGAGTATATTCAATCATGTCCCTACTTTCTGTCACTATAGATTACTTTGCATTTTCTAGAATTTTAGACAAATGGGATTATACATGATGTACATTTTTTTCCCTTTTGTCTGGTTTCTTTTGCTCACCATAATTATTTAAATTTATCCATGTTGTTATGTGTATCAACATTCATTACTTATTATTTCTGAGTAGTATTCTATTGTATGTTACATAAACAATTCATTTGTCTATTCATCTGTTGGAAGGTATTTGGGTTATTTCCATTTTGACTATTGCAAAGAAAGCTCCTGTTAGCAGTTAGCATTCATGTTCACTTTTTTATGGCTATATTTCTTAATATCTCTGGAGTAAATACCTAGAAATGGATTGACTGGATCATAGGGCAGACATATGTCTAAGTTTTTAAGAAGCTACAACAGTGTATGGGAATTCTAGTTCTTCCACATCCTCACCACCACTTGGTGTGGTTGGTCTTTTAAATGTTAATCATTCTAATAGATGTGTAGTTTATATCTCACAGTGGTCTTAATTTACAAATACCTAATGATGAATGATGTTGAGAATATTCTCATCTGCTTATTTGCTATCTGCATATCTTCTTGTTGAATTTTTTGTTCATATCACTTGCCCATTTTTAAATTAGGTTATTTGTTTTGTTTTCTTTTTTTTTTTTAAAGACTTCTTTTTTTTAAAGATTTTATTTATTTATTTATTTGAAAGAGAGAGAGAGAAACAGCATGAGAGGGGATAGGGTCAGAGGGAGAAGCAGGCTCCCTGCTGAGCCAGGAGCCCGATGTGGGACTCGATCCCAGGACTCCGGGATCATGACCTGAGCCGAAGGCAGTCGCTTAACCAACTGAGCCACCCAGGTGCCCTAGGTTATTTGTTTTCTTATTATTGAGTTTTGAGAATCCTTTATATATCTAGATGCAAGTGCTTTCTCAATATATGATTTGAGAGTATTTACCTGTGGCCAGTGACTATACTGTTCATTTTTTTTTAATGTCTTTGATGAATAGAATTTTTTTATTTTGATGAAGTCAACTTATTTTTTTCCTTAAGGATTATGCTTTTGTTGTTGTATCTAAGAAGTGTTTGCCTCACCCAAATTCACAAAGATTTTTTTCTATGTGTTCTTCTAGAAATTCTGTAAATTTAAGATTTATTTTTAGATCTATGACCCATTTTGAGTTAATATATGGTGCAAGGTGTGGATCAAAGTTTTTTTTTTTTCTGTATGGATGACCACTTCTTCCAGCACCAATTTTTAAAAAACTATACTTTATCCATTGAATTTCCATTTTGCACCTCTGTCAAAATCAGTTTTTTATGTATCTGTGGGTCAATTTCTAAACTCTCTATGATGTTCCATTGATGTATTTGTCCCTCTTTATGCTAATACCACCTTACTGTAGCTTCATAAGAAGACTTGAAATCTCTGGTTATTTTACAAATTTTGTATCTTTTCCTCAAGGTAACAGTTATTCCAGGGCCTTAGCGTTTCAGATGAATTTTAGAATGAATTTGTCCATTTCTCCAAAAAAATTTTAGAAAAGGGGGGGAAATCAGAGGGGTAGATGAACCATGAGAGACTATCGACTCTGAGAAACAAACTGAGGGTTTTAGAGGGGAAGAGGGTTCACGGATGGGTTAGCCTGGTGATGGGTATTAAGGAGGGCATGTATTGCATGGAGCACTGAGTGTTATATGCAACAATGAATCATGGAACATTACATTAAAAATAATTAATTAAAAAAAACTTTATGGTGTTTTTGATTGGGTTTATATTGGACTTGTTTGTAGTCTGTGAAATAATTTGAGAATTGGCATTTTAACATTGAGTCTTCTAACTAATGAACAAAGTATATTTCTCCATTGATGTAGGTCTTCTTTGATTTATGTCATCAATGATTTATAATATTCAGTATATGGGTTTTGCACTTTTTTTTTCAGGTTAATTCCTATTTCATAATTTTCATGGTATTATAAATGATAATTTTATTTTAAATTTTGATTTCTGAATTTTCCATTTTGGTATGTAGAGTGCAGTTGTTTTTTCTGTATTGCTTTTATATTCTACAACCCTCCTAACTCATTAGCTTCAGTAGCTTTATTGTAAATTCAATCAGATTTTCTATATAGACAATTACATTGTCTATGAATAAACACAGTTTTACTTATTGCTTTCATATCTAACTGCCTTTTATTGCTTTTTCTTGCCTTATTGTGTTCCAGTACAGTCTCCAATAAAAATTATGATAGTAGACACTTTGTCTTATTCTCAATCTTAGCAGTTAGCATGCATCTTTCATATTTAAGTATGATGCTACCTGTAAGTTTTTTGGTAGATGTTCTTTATCATGTCGATAAGATTCCCTCCTACTTTTAGTACACTGAGAATTTTTGTGAAGAATAGATGTTGGATGTTAAAAGTGTTTTTTGTACATCTATTGATATGATCACAATCTTTCTTTTTAGTTTGTTGATATTGTAAATTACATTGACTAGCTTTCAAATTTTAAAACAACCTTGCATTCCAGGTATAAACTCTGTTTGGATTCAATTGGTTAACATTTTGTTAAGTATATCTATATTATGTTCATGAGTGATAATGGTCTGTATTTTTTGTTTGTCATTGTCTGAATTAATATCAGTGTATGTTGACCTCATAGAATGAATTGAGACCTTTTCCTGCCTTTTCAACTTTGTGGGAGAGTTTGCAAGAAATTATTTATTTATTAACTCTTTGGCAGATTTGCCAGTGAAGCAATTTTGGCCTAGAGTTTTCTTTGTGGGAAAGTTTTGTTTGTTTTTCACTATAATTTCATTTTTAAAAAATAGACACAAAGCTATTGTATTATCTATTTATTCCTGAGTGAGCATTAGTAGTATAATTTCATGAATATGTCCATTTGTACAAGTTGTCAAATTATTGGCATAAAATTGGTCAAATGTTATCTTATTATCATTTGAATATCTGAAGAATCCCTAGTGATGCCACTTCTCTCATTTCTCATATTGGTAATTTGTGTCTCATCTCTCTCTTTCTTTTCCTTTTCTGATCAGTCTGGCTAGAGATTTATCAGTTTTATTGATTTTCTCAAAGAACCAGATTTTGATCTCATTGATTTTCTCTATTGATTTTTATTTTCTATTTCATTCAGTTCACTTTGATCTTCATTACTTCCCATCTTTTGCTTATTACTCTGAGTTTTGTTTATGCTTTTTGTTTAGGTTCTTAAGGAGGAAACTGAGGCCCCTTGTTTGAGACTTTTCCTTTTTTCTAATATAGGCATGTAAAGCTATAAATTTTCCCTCAATATTGTTTTAGCAAGATCTCACAAATTTTGACATGCTGTATTTTCATTTTCACTCAGTTAAGAATACTTTCTAATTTGTTTTTGAGTTTGTCTTTGGCCCTTGGGTTATTTAGAATTGTGGCATTTAGTCTCCAAATATTGTGTGATGTTCCAGATATCATAAAGTCATTGGATTTCTAATTTAATAGAACATACCATTGTAAGGCTGAATCATTTAAAATTTATTGAGACTTGTTTTATGGATTGAATATGGTCTCTCTTTGTAAATGTTTCATCTGGACTTAGAAAAGACATGTATTCTGTTATTGTTGAGTAGAGTGTTCTATAAAAGTCAATTATGTCAAATTGGTTGATAATGTTCTTCAAATCTATCTTTAGTGATTTTCTGTCTACTTTTCTATCAATTCTTGAGAGAAGGATATGAAATCTATGGCTGTAATTGTGGATTTATTTATTCTTGTACATCTATCAGTTTTTACTTTATTTATTTTGCTCCTCTGGTATCTGGTTCATAAATGTTTAGGGTCATTATGTCCTTTTGATAAGTTGACCCCTTTATTATTATGAAATAATCTTTTTCATTTCTGGTTATATTCTTTTTTCTGAAATCTACTTTATCTGATATTAATGCAGCTGTTCCAGCTTTCTACAATTAATGTTATCATGATGTATCTTTTTGTATCCATTTCTGCTTAACTTCTTTATGTCTTTATATATATAGTGGATTTCTTGTAAGCAGCATGTAGTTAACTGTTGTTTGTTATTTCACTCTAATAATCCCTGTCTTTTAATAGTAATTCAGGTGACTTACACTTAATATTATTATTGACAGGTTTAAATCCACCTTCTTGCTATTTGTTTTGTATTTGTCCAATTTGCTTTTTGCCTCCTTTTCCTTTTTTTCCTTAAAAATTAATATTTTATTTTACTTATTTATTTTTAAATTGAGATACAATTAATTTAATATTTTATTTTGTTTTATTTTTGGTGTATAAGTTACAATCATTTCTTTTTTGTTATAGAACTGCTTTAAGATTTATAGTCTATGTGTGTTCAGTTTATCATAGCCCACCTTTAAGTTATGTTATACTATTCCCCATATATTATGAGATTCTTAAAATATCATATTTTCACTTTTTCCCCTCTTGGCATTTATGCTATTTTTGTCATATACTTTGTTTCTACGTGTGTTGCAAACCCAATACTACATGATTATTATTTTTTAGTCAATTATCTTTTAAAGTTCCTCACTTAAATTAGAAAAAAATATAATTTATCCATGTAATCATCATTTCCAGTGTTCTCCATTCCATTTTGTCAATCCATATTTCCATCTGGTATAATTTATTGTCTTCTGCTTGGAGAACTTTCTTTTAAATTTCTGTATGGTGGATCTAATCATGATAAATTCTTTTGCCTCTTGTTTTTGTATTTTATATTTCATACATCACCTTTGTTTGTTGAAAGGTATTTTTGCTGGGTATAGAATTCAAGGTTGTCAGTTGTTTTCCTTCTTTGATCTGTGGGTTTATACTTTTCATCATATTTGAAAGTTTTTCTGCTATTATTTCTTCCAATATTATTTTTCCCTTCTCAGTTTCTGTTACTCCATCAGCCCATGTATCAGAATGTGCAGTTCCTGGAGTTGTCCCACAGCTCACTGGTTCCTGTGTTTTTGCTGTTGTGGTTCTTCTTGAGTCTCTTATCTATGTTTCATTTAGGACACTTGTATTTCTATGTCTTCAAGCTTACTATTTTTTTTTCTTTAGTCTCTGTCATTAATCCCATCCAGTGTATTCTTTTTTTTATTATGTTATGTTAATCACCATACATTACATCATTAGTTTTTGATGTAGTGTTCCATGATTCATTGTTTGCTTATAACACCCAGTGCTCCATGCAGAACGTGCCCTCTTTAATACCCATCACCAGGCTAACCCATCCCCCCACCCCCCTCCCCTCTAGAACCCTCAGTTTGTTTTTACAGACTCCATAGTCTCTCATGGTTCATCTCCCCCTCTGATTTCTCCCCCTTCATTTTTCCCCTCCTGCTATCTTCTTCTTATATAAATATATTTTTTTTTAGCATATAATGTATTATTTGTTTCAGAGGTACAGGTCTGTGATTCAACAGTCTTACACAATTCACAGCGCTCAGCATAGCACATACCCTCCCCAATGTCCATCCAGTGTATTCTTGATTTTAAGCATTTTTTTTTTCTTCTTCTCCCCTGGAAACATTGAAGTTTGCATGTCTAGAGGTTAGTTTGGGGCCTTTTTTTTTTTTTTTAATATATGTTCCATGTCTTTACTTAATGTTTTCCATCTTTCACCTAGGTTTTTGAACATATGAAATACAGTTAAATAACTGTTACAATTGTTATTTAACATTTCCCCTCATTCTAACATCTCTGTCAGTTTGAGGTCAGTTTTGAGTGATTGATTTTTCTTCTAATTGTGGGTCATATTTTCCTCCTTCTTTTTTGTTTTGTTTTGTTTTGTTTTAATCAGATGCCAAATTTTCCAAGGTTTATCTCACTTGATCTTGGATATTTTTGTATCCTTATAAGTAGTCTTGAGTTTTTTTCCTGGGACTCAGTGGAAACAGATCAATCCTATTGGGTCTTGCTTTTATGATTTGTTAGATGAGACCAAACCAACCTGTTTTCTACAGCCAATTTTTCCCTACTATTAAGGCAAGATACTTTGAGTACTTTAATGTAGCTCTGAACTGTGAGTCTTTCCAGTGTGACTGATGGGTACAGGCCCTATTCCTAGCCTATATAAACCCTAGTTACTTGTTCCTCTAATTTGGGGGATTGTTCTTTTCCTAGCCTTGGGAAATTACCTAACACATGTGCTGATCAGGATTCTGCTAAATGTTTAGGAGAACCATCTACACATCTCCCAAACTCTCTCTGCAGCTCTCTCCTCTCCACTAGTTCGTCCTATGAACCCTAGCTGCCTTTGTCTTCTTAGATTCAGCTCTGTCTCCTCAAATCAGGGAATCTACCAACTCCACCTGAGCTGCCTTACCTTATCCACAGCCTGTAAATCCTCTCAAGAGAATAACCTGGGTCAATCATAGAGCTCATCTCATTTGTTTCCTTGTTCTCGGGGATCAATGTTGTCTTGTGCCAGATTTCCAATATTTCAAAAAGCATTGTGGGTGTCTGGGTGGCTCAGTTGGTTAAGTGTTTGCCTTCAGCTCAGGTCATAATCCCGGAGTCCTGGGATAGAGTCCCACGTTGGGCTCCCTGATCAATGGGGAGTCTGCTTTTCCCTCTCCCTCTGCCCCTCACCCTGCTCACTCTCTCTCTCTCTCTCTCATTCCCACTCTCTCAAATAAACAGATAAAATCTTTGGGGGGAAAAACATTGCTTCACAAATTTTGTCTACTTTGTTTTTTTTTTTTAATGGAATAGTAAATCCACTTGTCCCAATACTATGTGTTTTAAAGAAAAAAAATATGTAAGTGGATGGAAAAAGTAAATGTTGATGAGAATCAAAGGTTAATGGGTTTTTTCAAAGATTAGAGAGGTATCCTTATCAAATGCCCCCTCCATCCATTTCCCATTATAGAGAGGAAAAGGGAAATAGATAAGGTGATATTTCTGTACACCACCATTCGTATTACTAGCAATAAGTCTTCTTTGGACATAGTCTAAAATAGATATACTATAATCCAAATTTTATACCTCATTAGAGGAATGACATTTTAGTTTATGTGAAGAGAAACCAATACCCTAAATCTCCCTTTCATTTTAGGTGGGGGACTCAGTGTTATAGGTACCTTCAATTTAAACCCAATCTCAAGAGATAGATGGGAGAAAGAAGTTGGAGAGAAGAGCGGCAATGCTATGTAACCCCTTCCCCCTGGTTTCTTCTCTCGCTACCCTTATACTAGTGAGCACCCAGTAGTGTATTTAATGTCTTTCTGTTCCTGGGAAGAAAAATGCTTCTGTTGATGGTTGTTCCTTTTTTCAAAATGGGAAAAAGTAGGACAAGGAGAAATTTTCCATATTTCTCAAAATTTGATTCAAAGGGAAGTGCATGAAGGGGGAATGTAAAGACTGGTTAATTTGATCCCAGGTATTTTATTATAAAGCAACGTCTAGCAGGCTTTAAATGCTTACCTCATTTTATAATTAAGAATTCCTTTCCATTCACAAAGTCCGCCACACCTAAATATAAACATGATTCAACCAGTGATTAATTCAACAGTTTGGGTAATTACATTCCCCAGCCTCCTGAAAACTACCAACTAGCCTTTTATCAGATTTTAGACCCTAATAACTCACATTTTTATTACCACCTGTTTACATTGTTACTAGAATTTTGGGCATATGGCACATCGATGCCGTATAAATAATAAATAAACAGACCAGTTTATAGTATTTGAGAAAGAGATACTGTGTTATTCAAATGGGTTTCATTTGTGTGTATTAAGATTAACTGGTGTCAGAGAAGTTACTTGTCCTTTGGGATAATGAGTGTCCTTTCTGAAATGGGCAGAAGGTCAGTTGGCTCCTGAAGAATTGTTCCATTTATAATACAAAAGACCCTGCAGGGTGAAAAAAGATAGTTTAATGTAGTATTCTTTCATAGTCAAAATCTTCCTCCATACCACAGGTAATATTATTAATATTTTTTTAATCGTCCTATACACATGTTTAGCTGTAAAAACCTAATTCCCTTTTAGTATATCCACCGTATTCCATTACTCAGGTACAGTCTGCAACCATTTTCTTCTTAAAACTTCTTGCTAACAGATTTTCCTTCATTTAATAATACTTTGCAATACTTTGGATATAAATATATTTCACCTGGTAAACCATTTTAATAGCAACCTGAATAAAAAAAAATCATGTGGGAGAAGAAAGACTTTAAAAAGAGGTTTAAAACACTCCACACATCCCTTGGTTTTTTTTTTTAGCAATGAATTAGAAAGAGGTTTGAAGAAAGATTTCAGAGTCATTTATGAAGTTTTGGGAAGGTGTTTCTTTTCCCCCACAACGTTCTAATAGTTTTATATGTGCTCCTCTATCTCTGATCTAGAAATACTTAGTATGTAATTTCTGTCGGTTCCTCTGTTATTTTTGAGGATTAATGATTTTTTAAAAAAATGTATTTGTAATATGTGTGATTTGATAGAAATAAGTTATGTGCTACTGGGAGTATTAGGATATTTATTTAGTTTAATTTTTCTATAAATTTAATTGAAAATCTAAAGCTTATTTCAGCTGGTAATAAGCAACTTCCGTTTCTTAATAAGAGATTCTGGTTGCATCTATGCATGCTTTGGAAATGTAGAACAGTTATTCTGACTTTCTATTAAATGACAACAATTAATAATAGACTATTTACAAGAACATACATTGTCCTAAGATTTTTTATTTTTAAGGGGCAAGAGTTTGTTATCTATCTTTGTGGTGCAAATTACTTGGTTAATATTTTGTCCCAAATAGAGAACTCTTAAACCATGGACTTTTTTGATAATCTGAATATATATAAAACATCTCATGATTCAGAACTAACTGTGTGTGCTCTCTCTCTCTCTCTCTCTCTCTGTGTATATATATATATGTGTGTGTGTGTGTATATATATACATATATATATATGATTTTAAGTAGCACCGCTTTCTCAGTTAAGACAGATCATAGAGCTAAGCATTACCTATGTGACCATAGTCTTTATCTATAAGGGTGAATATACTCAAATCCACAGGCCATTTTTCCAAAAGTTATTTTTTTCCCATTTATATCCTTAATTCATATCACTTTTCTAGGCATGCATCACTCATCATGCCTTTATGGAAAAAGCCCTTGACCTAGTCACATATCCTTCATCACAAAACCTTGCTCTTCTGAACATGACTCCCTCTCTGATCCTTTGCTAACATGCCCACCCCATCCCCACCTCCATAGCTTCCCATGAGTGACAGCATCTGTGTGATTAGGATTAGAAGTGCCAACCGGCCAGCATTGACCTACACTTTAAGACCATCCATTACTTCAGACTCTTTATCCTTCAAAAACACTTAAGTAATGTAAAACATGGTATAGGTTTATCTGTATTTTGTTTTCACAACCAGGGTGAATTTGCTCATAGAAATTAAGAGGTAAGCTCTTCACTCAGAAAACAAACCCTATTAAATTGAATATATACCATCTCAGCAAGGGTCTGGAGGCTGTAGTATTTTCTTCTGAGTTTGTATTCGAATTATAGAACATATATTCATTTGTGTCTCCAAAGGAAAGCATCCTCTGGTCCAGGCAGAGGACAGACAGGTAATGTACTTATGTGCCCTACAGTGCTGGCCTTGGGCTCCCTTCTTAGCACCCCAGTTTTCCGAAAGTGCGAGTCTGTTGGCTAAAAAGAGCCACCCGTTGAGTTGAATTTGAAATGCCCCAATTTCAAATATGGACACATAGACAGCAAATGTCCTCTAAGAGATTAAAAATTATACCATGTATCTTTAAATATAAAATTGTTCAAAACAGCAAGATTGAAATGGCCCATTTTTTGAAAAGCCAACAAACAAAAAACTATTTTGTGGGCTAACCACAGAAACAGGTTCTAAATGCATTAAAATATTTTATCCCATTATTTGTTTTGACCAATTGACCACAATATTAAAAATTCAATCATGGAGCAGCTGACAAGTGCAGTTGCCTAATTTTATTTAAGAGTTTTTTTCCTTTTTCCATTTTTCCATCCTGTTAACGCTGCTGCCTGTGCCCAGACAGTAATGGGCTTCTTGTATGCCCACGACTGTTATGATCATGTAAATTTATTGGTGCTTAGAAGAAGCGAGCTATTAAAACATTACAACAGCCATTACAGCCGGGCTCGTGTTGGCTTTCGCTCCCAATGAACATATGCTTCCGAGTGAATGCCTAAACTCTTATTTATGGATTTAATTTAATATGCGGAAAGAATTCAAAATTAAATTTTGTGTCTGCCTCCAGAGAGTGTCAGTGTATAATAACATGGTAATTTTTACACATCTTTATGAGAAATGGGAAAATTAATTCTTTCTGACAAGTTGTAATTATTCGACTTGGAACAGTTGCAGCTGAGCAGTTTGCATGCCTGTTGTCTGGTGTTTCGCAGTGTAAGGGGAAAACTCAGGGATGGAGATATATTGTGCATCTGAGAGTTTCTAATAGCTTCTGACATTTTAGCCTTGCATATTATCAGGGTGCTTTTTAAGGAGTCGAGGTATCATCTATTATGTTGCCTGGGACACACACAGTTGCAATAGCTGGAACATCCTACAGCAATTTTTTTTTTTTTTTTAATAGGGGAAATATCTCCAGGATGATCCTGGAGATGGACATAGTTGAAATTGAAGTGAAAAATTTTTATGTCTCTGAAGTGTACCTCTTATTACCTGCTCCTTCACCTGCAGGTGCCCAGAATAGGTCGTTTCATAAGAGTGGAATGTTAGACCTGTATCTTTAAGACTAAATATGTTTAAAAGGAAAATACATGTTTTCTTACCTGTCCTGCAAACCTGTTACCCCACCTCAACCTTGCACACACACAGGTGCTTCTGTAATAAATGCCTCCTTGCTTCCTAATCTTTAGATTTGATGTTTAAGTGTTCATGAACATGTAGGATTAATTTAACACACAACTAAACCAAAACACCACTGGCTATGTTAGCAAAGAAAATATGGAACATGTTGTATGTGAAGAGATGGTACACTGATTGACAGGCCAGCCTGGAGGAGAGTGGTGTCATCTCTGTGTGTAGGATCAATATAATCCTTGCAAAATAAATGCAAACTTACAATGTAAGAAAGTGTTAGCAGATGAACATGAGAAAAATTCAATTGTCAAAAGCAAGCACATTTCCTTTTTTTGCTTTGGTACTTCTGCTACAGAACACAGGGATAAACAAGTGGGTATGCCTCTGTTCTCTCAGTTGGTATACTGAAACTTACTCTGACATTGTTTTAAGTGGCAAGATTTTGCTAAAAGTTTATATTTAAGGACGAGATGTAAATCAGAGTTCTATCCACGAGCGGCCTCCAAAATAGTATGAAGATTTTGGCATGTGAAAGCTAGAGAGCAGCCAAGCTTCCAGCCAGGTATTTGTAATGCACCACGCATGTGTTCCTTTAAGTTCTATTAGCTACCAGCTTCTTTATTTTCCATCTTAAGACTGCTTAGCAGCGGAGCCATTCTAATCCAAGAGATGCTTCGTCTCCGTAGTTGGTGGTGGATTTTATCTTACCTCGTTAAAAGGCACAACAGCATCATGATCCTGGGTGAAGACAACTTTGAACTCTACACATTTTACATTTATGCATTTTCTTTTCACCGATTCTCTCTGGAGAGCTTTCGTGTGTTCTTATTCATTGTGACCTAAGATGAAAAAATAATTGTAAGTTGGAAAATGGCACATGATGTCAAGGCAAATGTTAGAAAGCTCTAGAACAGGGTTATACAACTCTGTGAATGGAGATTGCTATCAGACTCCTCCAACCTTGCCTCCTTCCCCTCCTACTGCACTTCTCACCACAGGTACAGCAAAATCTCAGGAGAGAAAGTACCCAGCATAGATATGCTATTTTACTTTATTGGACTACATATGCCACTTATAATTGTCAATAATGACTGCACTTATTTGGGTGTTTATTTAATAAAATAACTTTTTTTCTATGCACTGCAAACCCATAAAAAGAAGCTGGGTTTTGGAAACTGGAAGATCACTTTGAAATGTAAATAGTGCACTTCATTCTTATCTGTTCTTAAAAGACCCAGCTACTTTAAAGTTCCAGACCTCTACGAGCCCTGTTTAGGAGTGAATGATATTTTTGAAGTGTAGCGCAAGATTTTGAGTGAGAACAGATCTGAAAGAATTTTTATAGCCTAATAGACTTATTAAAACTCTAATTTATTTGAGGTAGAGTAACAAATTAAAGGCCTTCAATCCAGACTGAACGTATCAGATAACATCCACATTAAAAAAAAAACCCAAACAGACAGAAAACTTTAGAAGTAGAAGCAAGGGTCCTTTCCAAAATGGGAATTTGGTTTTAAAGTGGCTTTTTTTTTTTAAGATTTTTTGTTTATTTATTTGAGAGAGAGAGCACAAACGGGAGAGGGGCAGAGGGAGAAGGAGAAGCAGACTCCCCACTGAGCAAGGAGCCCCACGTGGGGCTTGATCCCAGGACCCTGGCATGACCTGAGGCAAAGGCAGATGCTTAACCTACTGAGGCACTCATAGGTATGGAGAGTCAGGCCTTTTTGCTATGCTTGTAGAGGGCCAGAAAGAAGCCTTGAACATGCAAAACTGTCCACTCCACCCCTGCCCCAACTGCCCTCCCCTCCGCAGGGCTGAATCCCACTGAAACACTGTCAGTACTTGGTCAGGCACGCCACATCCTGGCTGATTTAATCATCTCACTATCTCTATTAGACATATTATTATAATTCCCTTTGCACAGAAGAAGAGGTTTGGGGCTAGAGAAGTTAAATAAGTGCCAAGTTTACATCGCTAGTAATGACTGAAAGTAATACTTAAACCCACATTTTGCCATAAAATACTCACTTTGTTTAGTCGCTCACTGTCTTCAGGATAGTGATTAAAATGAATCGGAGAAAGACTAGGAATTTGGACTGCTGTGGAATGTGATGGAATGTAAACTCAGGACTCGTCCAGTGCCTCATCTCCCTGCCAGATGTCCCCTCTTCCTTTAAGGGTTCCATAAGTCTCAGGGAGACCCAGGCTGCACACCACAGCCCTCCCTGACTCCTCTGTCTTGCTTCGGGTCTCCTATCTGCCACCACTATCTTGATACTTTGCCTTAAGTGTCTCTCTCAGATGCTTGGTTCCTTTCCATCACTGTTTTTACCGTTTTACTTTAAACCCTGGTTAACTCCTATCAGAGTGATTTAAAATAGCCTCTGTCTTTTGACATTCTCTCCTTGACCAAACTGTAGTCAAGCTCCTCTCTTCTCAACTGCACTTTTGGGCTTCCATGTTTACCTCTGAATTGCCCAGTTTTAGCAAGAATCTTGGTAAGTTAGTTGAGCCAGAATCCCCCTTCCTCAGTATCTGATCGCCCCCTCCCTGCCCGATATCTGCCGAGGCTCTTCATCTTCTGCCACCCTTCAGGTGATATCTGATCACGCCAACCTGCCTTCAGCAAGTATCCTGTTAGGTTGGCTTAGCCAGAAATCTCTCCTTACTCCTGACATTTCCTCATACTAATTTTTCACCCACTGACCCACACGCACTCTGCTCCTTGGCTATAAATTCCCACTTCTCCTTTTTGGATTCAGAGTTAAGCCCAATCTCTCTCCCCTCCTGCAAAACCCCATTGTACCATTGTAGATTCTTGTCCTATTTCCTAATCCCCTCAGGACAAAAAAAAGTGTCTGCCTGACTGTTTTAACAATGCATACTTTTTTCTGTAATACTTTCCAGTGTCTCATAACATTATAGGGCGAATCATTGCAAAGTATATCTCTCATGGAGCTACTGCTTTGTTCAGAAACCTTTAGTGGTTTGGTATTATCTACCAACACATCTCTTTTAGTCTCAGATTTCAGGCTGACTTCCAGTAATTTCATGTGCATACTTTGTGTTCTAACTGAAGTCAGCTGTCATTCCCTGAACACACTGGTCTTCCCAGTCTCTACATGAGTTTCTTGCTTTCCCTTCTACTTGGACTGCCTGCCCCCAGACCTCAATGAAATCTCTTTTATTATCTAGGCCATATGCTACTTTCCCTGTAAGATTCCTCAGGTCCCATCCTGACAGCCATCCTTCTGTCCTGTGACCATCCAGAATACTTTGTTCATACCTATCTGGTTGCAATTATTATATGTGGTATTTATTTCCATTACTTATATATCTGTCTTATGTCTCCAACATAGCAGGACCTCAGAAAAGCAAGGGATACTCTACTTATTTTCATTTATCTTTCCTAGAACACCAGTCCCTTCATTTCGTGGATCCTCAGTGATTGCTAACTGAATGTGTAAAAGCCTAATCAACCAAAACCACCAGGAACAAGCCTGTAGTTTGAGGAGATCATACTTACTGACTTGTAGTGGGGAGGGGGATGCCAAAGAACCAGGGAAATCCCCTGACAAGAGCTAGGAGAGAACAAATTTTGAGGTTGGGGATTTTGAGGAGATTCTAAGAGACAGAGGGGTCAGTTTTGGATTGGTTGCTGTTTCTGAGGTAGGATTAGAAGTGGGAATTAACTAGAGATTGGATGCCATTATAGTTTAGACTGGTGCAGTTTAGCAGTAATTGAGTGTTACTGATGAGAAATAAAACTAACAAAGTGGGCCTGGAGTGACATTGATAAAAATGAGGGGGTCCTTTTGACATTTTGCAATGGCTGCATGGCCTTGGAAGAAAGTGTTTTCTGTTTTTAGTATTTGGCTTTTTCTGTGTCTATCCTCCTAGCCTGACTCATGACAAGACTGCTTTTTTTTTCTTCTCAATCTAAGCCAATTTTCACTCTTTCTTTCCAGGACAGATTTTGACCCTTAACCAATAAATTAGTGAATTTAAAAAAAATATGGAGGAGAGATACTTTTCTTTTTCTGGATTATTACTTAAATAGCTAGAACCTGAAACTAATAATTTTGAGTAGTTGGGAAGACATTATTTTCCATGCGCTCAGTAGTTTAAAAGAGAATCCTTATACTCATGTAAGTCACAAGTCAATTGTCTACACTTATTTTTACTATCCCTTTTAGTGACTTTCTTTTCCTTGAGCCACCAGATAATTCTGTGTTTTTATTCAACTCTCCTGTCTCTGGCTAATTGTTCATTCGTAGTATAGATACAGAGCTGCAGACATGTGCTAAGAACATTTTTACAATTTCTTCACTTTCTTGTCCACTTCCCTGTCTCTCAAATGTCTTTGATTTGATGGATCGGAAGCCTGGTTTTGTAAGTGTGTTTGTGTGAGTGTAGAAAATAAACACATATCCCCCCCCCACACACACACACAAAGTGGGGTGTGAAACTGCTTTTATTAAAGTTTTCCCTAGAGCAGAAACAAGTATAACCAAAGCTAGAAATTGTTAAGCCATTTTCTTCTGAACCTGCAATCTTTAAAATTAGGTTAAAACTCTTTATGTCAGCCTTTTTTCATGGTATCTTCAGACACTGTGTTCTCTGTTGTAGAATTTCTCATGGCGGAGGTTTTTAAAAGGTACCAGATTCCATCCATTCCAGGATACTTTCTCTCATTCCTTCTGAATGAACCCACTAATAAAAACCCTAAAAATTTATTATTTTTTCTTTAAAGGGACACCACAGCTGAAATCATGTATTATTTGGCTCAATTTAAACATTAATGTTTCTTCACCTGCATTTATCAACCTGTCTACAACCAGAAGGTTTAGAAGCAACAATTGAAAAAAAAAAATGACCTCACCATTTTAGAATTCACAATGAGAGGTGTTCCATTAGCAAACTGCTCAATTTCGGATTCAACAGAACAAGGTAATTTGTCCTCTAGTAGAAGCGTCCCTTCCTAATTTTGTTGAACGTTCTGTGGGCAGCCCTGGTCACACAGCAGAGAAAGAGCATGCCAATAGTTTTGGTATGTGCTATATATCAGAATGTGATTATAATCATTATATCCCTATTTGCATTTCTCTGGCTCTCTGTTTTCTTTTTAATTGGGTTATAAAACAATTAGTTAACACCATGTCTTTTTAGAACTCCCCAAGTGGGCCAGAAGCTGTTTGTTCTCCCCGGACTGATGAGGGAGGGACCCTCAGGAATCTCATTTTATTTACAGCAGGGTGAAGGTCAGAGAGAAACAGTTTTTGTTCCTGTGCTCTTGCTTTCTGGTGTGACCTCTCCTGCATTGTTTGGCTTCCCTGCCCCCCGCCCTTGTGCTTTGAAGAACCGCACACCAGGTGTTCCTGTTCTGAATTACACATGAAAGAACCTCATCCCTGGACTAATTAACTAGTAAACTGTACCCGCCTCCCCTGGGTTTAATTGATGCTGCTCTTAAAAGGGGAAGGCAGTCCTCACTCCCCTTGATTTCACACCACAGTCATCTCTTCTTTATCTTTCTTAAATGCAGAGGATGTTCCCGATGATTTTGACATCGAGGAAAGGCACCAGGGCAGGTAGCTTCGTTCATAGAACAATTACCCTGGGTGAAAGGGAACTACTCCGGACTTCCCGTGACTTTTTAAGCTGAGCGTGCGACTCTTTCTCCAGGGAGTGACACGTTCCTGAGTGATCTACTTGCTCACGGTAGCAAGACCCAGAATCTCCTCAGTAACTTTCTGCATTTCTGCATTTGATTCTTATTAAAGCAGAGCGGGAAGCCAGGATGCCAGTCAGTGTTTTCTATTTTTATTTTTATTGCGGTATTGGAAATATTAGAGAGGTATTAGAATTTGTACAATCAGAGAGCATATCATCTTGTCTGCTAGTATCGCACTTGTTAGGTAGATTTTATTTTTCAGCGACAGGGATTCCAGTCTCCTAACGTGGTGGACTTAGAGTACTGTGGGCAGTCTTCTCTGGGCTTGGACGAGCTTTCCAGGGAGATGCAGGACAGGTGCACATGTAAGGACACAGTTTGTCCTTTCCTTTCTTCCTGTCCTCTCCTGTAGAGTGTCTGATCCTATTTTTAGGAATGTCAGGATTTAAAATTCAGCCCATGAGTTCTATAACCTTTCCCATCATCATTTGGCTGTGATTTTGCTTGTTTGATTTTAAAACGAATTAAAATATTTGGAGTTGATTTTTACATTGAGAGCATTTTAAAATGCTCACTTAAAGAATGATTTCTTATATATCTTATACAATTTCTAATGAGTATAGTTAACAATACTGTATTGTGTATTTGAAAGTTACCAAGAAAGTGAATCTTAAAAGTTCTCATCATAAGAAAAAAAAAAAAAAAAACTGGAAGTATGTGTGATAATGGATATTAACTAAGCTTATTGTGGCAGTCACGTCACAGTATATAACTTTTGCATAAATTTGTCTTCCTAGGGCTGATTCTTAAAATTCCAGCCCATGTATATAAATATTCCTGATGCAGTTTCCTCCTGGGTAACTTAACTATAAGAGCCCTCCCCCCTTGTCTTTTCCTTGTTTTTCACTTCACATGAGCACTAATGGACATTTATTATTCTGGTACTAACTTCCAGAGCAGGACATGAGAGACAAAAAAAATTAATCATGCATATAACTATTTCTCTAACATAAGAAAATTTTGTTTTTGTAAAAGATATCAAACATTAAAAAATAAATAAAAACAAGTTAGTCATCCTGTTGGAAAACTTTGCTCTGTGGCCGACCATTTACTGACTGGATTGCACACTGGGTACACATGGTAAGATTAGAAAGTTTAAAACATTTTATTATGAACTTTTAACTTTGCTTCGTTGAAAGCTATTTGGGAATGGGTGTTGTCCGAATCTACCATGTCCGCATCCTGGCCCATAGCAGAATGCTTCAGGATATGTGTGATCCGTACATGTTTGTTGAATATAACTGAATTGAACTTTTTTTTTTCCTAGCATTGGGTGTTGGAGAGAGCTAGGAAGGGGAACTTGACAGGATGGTAGAGCAAACAAGCTTCTTTAAATTATTAACAAAATGATAACAAAATGTGGTCATGCTCCCTGAGTCCTTTAGGACTTGAGTGAATCTGAATTAGCTTCTGACATAAGAGGGGGAAAAAATAAAGAAAAAATGCTGAGAATCTAGTTAAGTGTAGACAAAATGTGGAGGTATTGGTTTTGTACCCAGTGATTCTGTTAAGTCTGAAAATACTCATTTTAAACATAGACACAGTTTTAATAACACAGATGTGTACCACTCCCTCTCCCTCTCTTTTTCTCACATATCCTACACATGGCAATCACATGAATTTATACTATACACCATTACTCACATACTTCATAACTCTTAGAGTATAAATAATAGCAGCTGCAGATCTAAAATCATCCACCTGATATTCACTTCTGTTGTACATTTTCATCTTCTGTGTATTCTTACAGTGAGATTATAAATATATGTAAAGTTAATGCTGCATATTTAAAATGTTAGTTTAGTAATGCATTTCAATATAAAATGGATTACTCTTACTTGTGAAATGGAATCAAGTGGTATAAATAAATTCAATGAACAATAACTAAGCTTTTACTTATATGGTAAATATAGCACTAGATTCTGGGTCTTGGAAAATGCATCAGATAGCTCTCTTGCCCTCTAGAAACTCCCAGTGTAATGTCAAAGAATGTCACACAAATAAAACCATGCAACACAGTGTTATAAATGCTGTAATAAAGACATTTAAAAAATACTACAGATGTACCCAGAAAGGTTAATAACTCTGAGGAGGTTGATAAAAGTTTTCAGAGACAATATCATTGGAGTTGAATCTTGAATGATGGATTTTTGAGCACAATTTGGAGATTCCTAGTTTAGATAATTAGGTGAATGGTGATAATTTAACTGGGAGTCAGAAGGAGGTATAGGTTTGAGGAATGAAAAACAATGAGTCACTTGTGGATGTGTTAGATGTTAGTGGTTTGGGACACCTAGAGAGTGGGAAAAATATGGAGCTGGCATTTGGAATGAGAGTTGAATATAATATATATATTCGGCATACATTTGGTTGTCTTTGAGGTATAGGTACTAGTTGAAGAAAGCCAGGAGTTGAGCACATTTGCCCCCGCAGAGTATGTAGAGGAAGAAGAGAAATGTCTACAAGAAAGGGGTCAGCCAAAAGCAAGGAGACAGCACTGGTCAGCGTTGTGGGTTCCTAAGACAATTGCAGCCCATGCCTCCTTCCTGTTCTCCTTGAGGATCCAGGAAGTGTGCTGAGCTCACTTTCTCTTTTTTACTTTTCTGTCACCCCTATTAATATACTCATTGGTTGGGGCTCCTGGGTGGCTCAGTCGTTAAGCATCTGCCTTCGGCTCAGGTCATGATCCCAGGGTCCTGGGATCAAGCCCCGCATCAGGCTCCCTGCTCAGGGGGCAGCCTGCTTCTCCCTCTCCCACTTTCCCTGCTTGTGTTCCCTCTCTTGCTGTGTCTCTCTGTCAAATAAATAAATAAAATCTTAATATATATATATATATATATATATATACACACACACACACAAACTTATTGGTCTAGGAAAATACATACTTTTTTTTTTTTTTGCTGCCCTTCCCAACAGACCATCTTTAATTAAACTTCATCAATTGAAATGAAATATGCATATATGAGTAAGTTAAAATTTTTAAATTCTGAAGTCCAGCAGATTGGAACAGATTCAGATTAATTAGAACATGATTTTTATAAGAACATGGTTTTTTACCATCTGCCCTCTCTTTTATTCAGATAAGCAGGTTGGTCTTAGCCTTTCATGTTCTCTCTCCCAATGTCTATCTTCTCATTAAAGCTAAAACTTTCAGAGACATAGTGGCCACGCACATTTTTACCCTAGACTGGCAGTTTTCTTCAATAATCATTTATGTAGTCATTTTATTGAAGCATCTGAATGTATCAGTTATACATTTTTTCACACCACTGCTTTCAAATACTCTATTTCAGATCTGACTTCTTTGTTCCTAGGTTATATTTCTAACACATCCCATGATTTTCTCTCTCACTCCTATCACTTTGTTTTCTTGCCTCTCCCAGAGGCAAGCACTATTCACAGTTTCTTGAGAAGCCTTCCAGATATATGCTGTACATATGCAGTCTTTTTTTTTTTTTTAAAGACTTTATTTATTTGACAGAGAGACAGCAAGAGAGGGAACACAAGCAGGGGGAGAGGGAGAGGGAGAAGCAGGCTTCCTGCCGAGCAGGGAGCCCGATGCGGGACTCGATCCTGGGACTCCAGGATCATGACCCGAGCTGAAGGCAGACACTTAACGGCTGAGCCACCCAGGCGCCCCTGTACATATGCAGTCTTAAACACACACACACACACACACACGCACAAATGCATGCATACACGTAAATACACATAGCCATTTTTTTTGGAATTTTTACCATGGGCCCTTTAGAATGATGTAAAAATAAATATATAGAATTCTGCACTAAAACAAAATAAAATGAATAAACAAAAACCTAAAACTCTGCTGTTACCTTTTCAACCTTTTTAAACTCTGACTCTAACATTTAACATTTTTCACCCAGTATCTTTTGGATTCTCTTTATTAAATTTATATCCTTTCCTATAAGTTAGGACTCTTTCAGTTGTAGTGAAAGAAACTCAACTTAGACTAACTTAAACTAGCTTGATTTTAGAATCTCTGTTTTGCTCTACTTCTTTTCTATTATCTTCTAGCTTATTCTGCCTTAATTTGTTACTAGGACTCAGGCTGACCTCAGGCTTCTCCCACAGTGACAGTTGCAGTTCTCCATCGAGAAGGAAGAGCCATCCTCTATGTGCAATTCAAAAAAAAAAAAAAAATCCAGAGAATGCTTGATTTGGATACATACCCATCCCTGTACAATTTTTTGTGGCCAGGAAGATCAGGTAAGGTCCAGATACAGGCCCTGTGCACACTCAAACCACAAGGATAGGAGATGAATACCCTCAAAGAAGGGGGGATGTTTTTATCAGACGAGGAATAGGATAGCATGCTGGGCCAATGAAATGTTTAGTTAACAAAGTCTACGGCATCCCATTAAAAAAATTAGAAGTACATTAGTCATGACAAAAATGATATTTCTATTGTACTGAACTTGTTTTTAACAGATATAGACTAAAGCTCTTAATATGCTTGCTAATGACTAAAAGGGGTTATTCAACTGAAAAGGTGTTTAACATTCCTTCAAAAGAACCTTCATTATGGATGTGTTTTCAATATTTTCTCTAAATTATTCTTTGCTTTAAATTAGTATAATCCATCCAACTGATTATAACCATTATAATCACAATGTGAAGTTAAGTCATGACTGAATGTTTGTATAGATTAATAGTAGTCAGATGTTCTTGTAAATATGCATAATTGCATTTAAATCTTTAGGCAAATCCCAATGTTTCTATTTGCAGATTGTATCTGAAAGAAATATGGAAGCTCTCCACTCTGTTCTCTCTCCATTGCTGCCTTCCTATTTCGCTGTTTTTCTTCTGAATTCTAGCAATAGTTTCCCACCTGGTCACTCTGCTTCCTAGCTCACTGCTCTTTCACAAATCTGTTCCTCAACAGCAGTCCAAGGGACCCCTTAAAAATATGTCAGGTCATATTATAATCATACCATAGTATTCCCCTGTCTGAAGCCCTCCAATGGCTTCTCATTATTACTGGAATTAAATCCAAATTCTTTGCCTTGGCCAATAAGGTCCTGCAAAATGTGGCTTCTGCTTACCTCTTTTAACTTCAACTTGAGCCACTAACCTCTCATTTATGAAGTTTATAACACATGACCATTCAGTTTGGGGAACATGTACAAAGGCTGTCCCCACATCAGGGCCTTTGCAGACACTGTTCCTGCTGTGTAGAACTCTCCCTTTCCCCATCCTCACCCCCATGTATGGTGTCTTCTCATCCTTTAGGCCTCTGCTAAAATGTCACGTTTAGAGAGTTCTTCCTTGCTACCCTATTTCAATAGCATCCTGCCCTTTTTTCCCTAGCTTTTCACCATGTTTCTTTCATACGCTTACAACAATGAAGCAAATTTTATGTCATTGTGCTTACTTATTTATTGCCTATCTTCACCGTTAGATTGTCAACTTCATGAGAGAAGAGTAAAGGTCAATGCCTGTTTCTTCACAGTGTACTGTTAATATTTAGCACAGTGGTTGGCACAAAAATCTTTGCTCAGGAAATACTTATCAAATGACTAACAGAATGAATTTACTAATCTCATTAAAAATTCATCTATGTGATAATTAAAAATATTCTTTTATGTGATAATAAAATAATAGCAAAAAACACCAATAATAGCAGTAGCAAACACTGCTAAAAAGAGAAAGAAATTTCCATCAAGAAGAGGGACAAAAAAACAAACAAAAAAAACCTCCAGAGAAGTTAACCAAGGCTGGCTGGATGTTTATAGAAGAATAAAAATGTGATTCAAAGGGTAAAAATTATCCATCATAAAGCATTTCACCAAATCCCAGCAGATTGTACTAGATGCCTGCCAGAATGGATCTCATTTCCCTAAGGAAAACGGTGCACAGCCATGGGGATTGCGGGCCAATCTGAGGGCAACAGGAAGCAACTGATATAAAAATTAGACCCAGCTAGACAATGTCCTGCAACATGGTCACTTGGGGCCAAGCTTCCCAAGTTAGAGTCTGGTGATGTGGGAGGCAGGGTGGGGGCAGGTGTCTTACTCATGAAGGGTTGTTGTCTTATTGGGGGAGGGCAGTGAGGAGACTCGGGAATGTAAATGCTCTGCCAAGGCTGTAATGTAAAGATGGGGTCTCCACTTTCATCTCTACACTCTGGCAGCAGGAAGGACAGTGGAAGTATGGAGGAGAAGCTTAGGAAATTTCTCAGCCTCTACCTCCAAGTTGCTATTTATAAATGAATCTGAGACTAGAGAAATTTAGAAGTACCATGGCAGTGACCTGATGGCCCTAATAAAATGATGAGCTAAACTAGATAACCAACTTATTTATCATATTTGGCCTTCATTTGAAAATATATTTACTTATAATGTACAATCTCATGTTAAAACCATTTGTAATATATACCAATCATATGATACTTCATGTAAGCATGCAGCCATTTTAAAGCTTCAAGGAGGGCTGAGAAACCTAAGATTAGACCTGAAGCAAGATACGGTTAAATGAAGAGTGTGAGGAAAGGAAGGAGCACATAGAGAGCAGTTTGTGTGAAGGTGAATGGTGAGTTGAGTCAACCCATCATGGGCAATGATGCCAGAGAGAGCAGTATGCTGCACACCAAAGAGAAGGGGATCGAGGGGTGCTGAATGACAAGGTGGACGGCTATGCACAGCTAGATTATGAAGGGTCCTCTACACAGGTGTAAGATTTTGGCAGAGGGAAGCCAAGGAACTTTCAGCTAGAGAATAACAGGATAAAGTACTTCTGGGTGGCTCAGTCGGTTAAGTGTCTGCCTTTGGCTCAGGTCGGGATCCCAGGGTCCTGAGATTGAGCTCTGCATTGGGCTCCCTGCTCAGCGGGGAAGCCTGCCTCTCCCTCTTCATCTGCCTCTCTCCCCTGCTCATGCTTTCTCTAGCTTTCTCTCTCTTAAAATCTTTTAAAAAAAGTATTTCTGTAGCCTCTTTCATCAGTCCAAATAAAAGATGCTGCTGAGCTGAATGGGATGGTGGTTGTGGCCATGCAGAGAAGGGCCAGAGTAAAGCCTAAGTCATGGAGACTCTGCTAGGTCTCTACTCATGGATGTAGTGATTTGTTAGTTAGGTGGGGGAGAGGTGAAGTGAGAAGAGGAATAAGGATGATTACCTGTTTTGTTTTGTTTTTTCCCCCTTGAGCAGCAGGGTGCTCTGTGACACCCTTACTGAAATAAGGAGTGCTGGAAGGGGCAACCCAAATGAATGAGTGCAGTTTTGAACACACTGATTTTGTATCTTCTGAGAGGCCTCCACTGGAGATGTCAAGTAGATATATGCATAAGTGGGCTTTGAAGTGTGTTATAAGGGTCCAGGAAGGAGATACAGATTTTGAAAGCATTGGTATGTAGGCAGGGATTTAAAATATGGGAATGGGTGTGATTGTATAGTGAATCCAGAGAGGGCCTGGAACACAGCTCTGAGGAACTCCAACATTCAAGATGAGGGCTGAGGAGGAAAAGGGGTTTGGAAAGAAGTTTGAAAGACAGGAAGACCACCTGTAAAGTGGGGTGTCCTGAAAGCCTAGGGAGTGGACAAGGAAGGAAATGGCCATCCTAGTTGAAGTACTCCTGAGATGTCAAGCAAGATGTGGATCTCAAAGTACCTCTTGCATTCAGCAGTGTGTTGGTCACAGGAGATCTAGTACCAGCAGTCTTGGAAGAATGGCAGTGCAGAAACCAAGATGGTGTGGGAAAGAGAGTAAAAAGTGAGGGAATGTCAAAAAAAAGAAAGTTCCAGACCTATCTCTCTTTGGAAGTAAAGTGATGTCTAGTGAAAGGTTTTTTTTTTCTTTTTGATTTTATGTTTTTAAGATGAAAGAGACTTGAGTTTGTTTAAATGCTGAAGGAAGGGTGGAGAAGGTTAAGTATATATATTGAAAATGAATATTATTTCAACCTCAATACTTCTATTAGACTACACAGAGACAATTTAAAAATGTTCCCTGAGTTTTCTTTTTATTACTTCTTAGGGATCATGGTCAAAGAGAGTTGGGAAGCCAGAAGGGCAGAGAGTTGCCTGCAATGATTGGGAGGCATGACATTAGATCACATGTGATAGAGTTATGTTGCTACAGATTTCGTAGGTGCTCAATTACTATTTGCTGAATGACTGGATAAATGTTTTGTACCTTGCACTATTCCTGAGGGAAAGGGAAAAAAGGGGAAGGAAAAGGCATTTCAAAGTGGAAGTGATTGGGATTCACGGAAAAAGAGATGGGGGAGAAGAAATGTACTAAGGAATAAGTACGTCACTGGTGTTTCCTGATGGTGCCTCTGTTCATGTCTTCAAACTCTTTATGTCCCTTGTGGAATTGCTCTGAGATTCCTCCTTTAGGGAAGTTTGACCTGTATAATAAATTCATAGAAATTTTACAATGGGGAATTGTGTTTGCATTAAAAATAAGCGTTTTTATGTATTTTTGACCCAGAATTAAAAGTCAATCTAATTTTAATGTAATTCATTATTCTCTCTCTTAGAAAAGTTAGCTATATTTATAATCATCAGAAAATGTCTCTCATCTTACTTTCACAGAGATTCTCTTTGTGCTTAGAGTTTGAGGAAATCTATGATATCACTGCATTATTCAGAATGGAATGTGGAGGAAAACAAAACCCTGTTTTACACATACGAGTATATCTGAATATGTGTCCCAAATACTACCATCGTGTATTTATGGTTATTCTTCATTTCTTATATGCTGAATGACTAAATTATAATAAAGGCTGAATAACCCCTTTTAGACTTAGAAAAGATAGTGGCCATCTTTGAGAAATATTTTATTCCAATTAGTCCATTAGTCTCCAATGGAGACCATTGGTGAATGTAGCTCACTGGACCCTAATTCTTCTCTAAGTAAGACCAAATTTGTGTTATGCTGCAGTCCTGGGGAACCATCCAAAATCCATTTCTTGTCTCTCTTTTTTTTTCTATAATATTCCGCAAGTGATTTATAGAAGAATATTTGCATAACGAAAAGTGATTTTAATATATGCTATTTTCAGTGAGGCCTGCACTCTCAGATTATTCTTTTTGCTGGAGGAATTACTGAAGTGTCTCAGGAGTTTTGACTTTCACCTTCTTCTGTTAACTAATCAGTGAATGGTTTTGTCAGGAAAAGCCAGACTCCTGATGTCCTAGGGCTGTTGTTAGAACAGACCTGTTGTATGCATTGTGTGATTCTGGTTTCCAAGTAATTTCTGGGCAGTAGGTACAAAGCAAAATTTTTCTACTTACTTTAAAATCTGCATTAGCCAATAAGAATGGTTTGCTGCTGAGCAGACACATTATGAAAGATTATTATGTGGGCGGAGAAGCACAAGTACAAAGTAGATCGGGACAGCAGGGGAGACCAGGGGAGGGTAGAGATACTTTTGTCAAAAATTAAATTTAAAAAATAGCATACAGTATTCAACATGAGTCTATTACTATTCTAGATTTCTTTTAACAATGAAGCTTCACACAAATATTTTACCAGCCATTTTATTGCATTTTTAAAATCAATGTAATTGTGTATCAATTTTTTATCACAAGAAGGTTGGTACTATTCTTTTGGGCAAAGGTGAGACTCTTGAACTTAACATGTAGCTTCTGGATGGACATTGGGTGAATGAGAGGGGACAGGGTTGTTTGCCCAGTTGGGAGGACCAGCTGCTCAACCCTGGTCCTCAGTGGGGTGAGGTTATTTTAGAAAAAAATCTTCATATTGTCCGTGTCAGAAATGATACGCAGTTTGTTTTGGTACATGCAATCGTAACTATTTCTCTGTGTGTGGAATGCACCTGATATTTATGCCAAAATGATCTATAGTCAACTCCTGATTGAATCTAATGTTGGTACAAGGAATAAGAAGAAAGGTGTATATCTTATTGTAATTTATATTGCTTTTGAGATATACTCCATAACTTCCTACAGCATATGCAATTTCCTTATAATGTTCTTAGATAAATTAGCCAATTATTTGATGGTTGGGTGATAAAAAAAATGGCCTGTGAGTAAGCTTTAAGGAAGGGTAGGGGTTTGTGGGAGGCCTAAGTTGAGTTGCTTTTCCATGAAAACTTGCCTGTAAATACCTTAGAGAAGGACTTTTTATGCCACCAGTTAGTATGTATAATCCATGTAATTCAGGGAATTTAAAAAGGAAAGAAAATGTTTTCTAATTATATCTATTTCGGAGATATCATGACACATTTCGTGGTATTATCTGCTATTTTGAATTATTTATTTACTTTAATCGGCACTGGTGGATAGAGGCTTTTCCATGCATGTACTTCTTTTCAATGAAGAAACAAAGGAAACGTCCCTCAGGACGCTAGAGGATCAGAAGAAACGGACACTGAGGAAGTTGCTCTGCAGATGATGCCTGGAAGGGTATGCAGTTGTCCACACGCCTGAGGGAGGCTGGATGGGGTGCATGGTCAGTGGAAGAGCTTGTCGTGACCGCTCTGCTCTCTTTTCTGTAATGATTTTGATGAAAACTTGCTGGTCAGATCTTGGCTTTTGTTGGTGAGATTTCTGCTTAACCTCTCACCTTGCTTGACATTGAACTTGCCTCTAATGGCTTCACAGCCCAACAGCAGTTTCTCAGCTCCTTAAGTAAGCATCACATTAGTTCAAGTTAACATCACATGTGCCCTTCAACCGCTTTTTGTGTGGAGTTATGTTCTGCTGACCTCTAATTCACTTACAGAAATTGCCTCTAAGAAACTTTCTTTTCCATATTTTTCAGGAAAGAAATGGGAACAAAACAAGGATATGATAGTTTAGGTCACTGAGCTATTCCAGGGGGGAAAATAATATAATAATATAATAATAATATAATAATATAATGCCTTATAAGGTAAGCTAAATATCCAGTAGAGTGAATTCATTTTACAGAATAGCCTAATATCTTATTTCTCCTATTCTGGTGTATTTTTAGGATATAGGTTACCTTTAAATATTCTGATCTTGTTGTTCACTATTGTCTTGTGGGCAAAATATCGAAAGGGACATATAACCTATGAAGGTACTGCTGTTCTTGGAGTGATAATATGCTTAAACTGTGATGGCAGTTCATCTTGAATCACAACCTTCCTCTTCTTAATGAACTAGACATTGATCTTGTACAGGTACTTCTGACCCACTGTTGAGCAGTTTAGAATTTTGTGACTCTTAAAAGTGAAGAAACTTCTCTCTGAGGGGAGATACCCAGAACCCCAACTCCAGTGTCCTGCTTGACCTATACTTCAAGTCTTTCCCTATGTTTTGATATATTCATGGATCTGTGGTTATTGTCAGCAGTCACAAAAAAATTTATATTATCGGGGCACCTGGGTGGCTCAGTCGGTTAAGCATCTGCCTTCAGCTCATGTCAAGATCCCAGGGTCCTGGGATGGAGCCCCACATCAGGCTCCTTGCTCAGCGGGGAGCCTGCTTCTCCCTCTGCCTGCCACCCCGCCTGCTTGTGTTCTCTCTCTCTGACAAATAAATAAATAAAATCTTTTAAAAAAAATTATATTATCTGGAGCCATTTTCTAAGCCCCTGATAGCTTGTTATGAAATGCTGATGCCACAAAATTGTCTGTTTTGTAAGCATTTAAACCCAGACTAAGGAAGGTAAAGTAATAAGTTAATTGGGCCCAAGGTAAGAATTCAGCTATCGCCAAATTTGCCTAGTTGGTGCTCAGTTCTCTTCTGGGACCAGATCTCATGTTGGGGATAATTGGGGATAATGGGGACCCTGGGAAACTGGAGAGCACTTAACCTCAAAAAAGCATCCATGTAAGTGTTCTGCCACCAGGGAAACTTATAGCTATATTGCATCTCTCTTGCTCTCAATTAAATATATGGTCTCTTTATTTAGTCTTAAGGTGACTAATAGGTAGACTTTATGATATTACCTAGGATAAGAGATATTGAAACCTCTATTTTTGAAGGCCTTGTCATAGTTCCTTTTCTTGCCCCAAATAAAATCAATTTTGCTTTTTTTTTTTTAGTTAGATGATGCAGAGTTGGGCAGTTTTGAAATTGTAGTTTGAACATGTATTTTGGATAATAGAATAATTTTTGCTCTCTAGATCTTTATCACTTACAGTATTTAGAAAAGTAGTCAATGTAAAGTGTCTAACATTTAGTAAGTACTCAATGAATATTTACTGAATTAAAAACAATAGGCCATTTAAACAGAAAAAAAAATTGTTGGTGAGGATATGGAGAAACTGGAGCTCTGATATACTGCTGGTGAGAATGTAAATTGGCATAACCACTTAAGAAACTGTTGTGCCATATCTACTAAAGTTGAACATCTAAATGAATACCTGTAACTCTGTTTCCACTTCCGAGTATGTATCCAGCAGATATGCATACATATATTCACCAAAAGATATGTATTAGAATATTCAGAGTAGCACTGTTCATAATCAAGAAGCTACCCAAATACACAACAAATACCAAATGCATAAAGTGTTGTTTATTCTTAAAATGAAAAACTATACAGTAATGAAAATATATGATCTACATCTGCACACGACTATATATGAATTTCACAAACATAATACTGACCATATGAGTCAAACCCAAAATAGTATATATACTATATGGTTCCACTTACATGAAGTACAATAATTGATAAGCCGACCTATGCTGTTTATAATGCAAGAATTGTTGTTACCCTGGGGATATTAGTAATGAGAAGGGAATACAAGGGGAGGACCCTTTGGGGTGCTGGTAATATCTTATTTCTTGATCTGGGTGCAGGATTTCACAGATATATTAAGTTGTTAGAGATATTGAGGTGGATGCTATGACTTGTGCACTTTTTTCTGTTTATTATTCTTTAATAATACATTAAAATGAAAGGCAAGTAGGTCTTTTAAGTTCAATGAAATAATCATTTGTAATCAAAGGAAATATATTTATTTTTAATATTCTCCAATATCTTATTACCTGTTTTAGGTAAAAGTAGGATGAACTGAGTGGAGTAGATTGTTAAGTGGAGTAGATTGTTAAGTAGATTGTTAAGTACTCTATAAATTTTGGTTTTACATAATTACATTTAAGGTGAAATTCTTGCCAAGTTCAGAGATATTCTTTTTAAATCTGCATTGATTTTACAAAATTTGTAGAGTAATATGTAACCTCAAGTGTGAATCAGTTAGTCATGTATATAATATACTCAATATATTGCCTCTCGTTTTTTAATGTTTTTTCACAATGTTTGATGGTGAATAGTTCTAAAGATGTGCAGATTTTTATATAAAATGGGAAACCTCTATTTAATTTTTTGTTCATTATGAAAGTTAAGGGATTTTAGATTTGTTATACAGAGCATTACACCCAGAGGAAGTTTCCCCAAATTGTACTTACTCTCTTAGTTTTTGAAGGAGTAAGTTTTTCTAACAACCAAATGCTCATTTAGTTCTAAAGTTAATAAGAAAACTACAACTTAAATTTAAATCATAGATTAAACTCGGAATTTTTAGAATCATATGTGACCAAATATCATTACAAAATAATTCCTCAATTTTTTTTTCACATGAGGAAACAAACCCAGAAAGGGTAAGGGATATGTCTAAAGAGATGTTATTATTATTCTCATAACTGAGACCAAAACTCTTCAATGTCACCCAGCGCCTGTTTCTTCAGTCCACAGAGAACATTCCCATGCATAATCTCAGTTACTGCTAGTATTAATAGGAACACATTTGTGTCATTTAAAGTCGTTCTCATATTATCTGCCAAATTCCTGTTTACAATAACCCTATGTTGGTATGGTATATTTTCCTGTTATGTTATTTGCCTTACCATTGTAGATGCCTTGATTAAGGAATAATGTTAGGTCAATTAGATTCTATTTTACTAGAAGCTTTTTCAGGTTTGACCAAGACTATAATGTCTGCTTTCATCTGCAGATGACTTTTCCTGCCTACAATTGAATAAATACAATTACTGATAAATAGGGATTTCCTAGGGTTTAAAAAAAAATCCGTGATCATGTCGACTAATCTCATCTAATTGTATTGATATTATCAAGATGTTTAATGACCTTTGATAGTTTTTTGTCTGTGTTTGGGGCACTGAGGACCGTCTGTGCCAAGCTAAGTAAGGGTCTAGGAATTTTTCATTTTTATATAATTGAATCAGCTTTGAAATATATAGGGCCCAGAAATACAATATTATGATATAATTATATTATATCATATCACATATATACATATGTATACACATGCATACATGTACATAAATACTATGCTACATATTAATATGTATTATATATTATATATTAATACATGTTATGTACATTTTAAATTTTAAGTAAAGTGTTTTAAATGTTATCAAAATTTTATATACATACGATTTAAAAAAATCAAACAACACAAAGCAGCAATCCTGTATCCATATGCCCTATGGCATTTTCCAGGGTCAAACAGTTTTATTTTAGTTTGATTTTGTCTGCATATTTCTAAATGAGGATTTTTTTTTTTTTAAGTGGGCTCCACACTCAGCCTGGAGCCCAGCATGGGGCTTGAACTCACAACCATGAGATCCACTGTGAGATCAAGACCTGAGCTGAGATCAAGAGTCAGATGTGTAACCGACTAAGCCACCCGGGTGCCCCCGAAATCAGGAATTTTTAACCTAGAGTGGATGAATAGGATTCAGGAAGTCTGTGTGCTTCGATAGGAGGAAAAAAAGCTACATCTAAATTGAAATTTAGCATAAGCAACAATCCATGGTAGTATCATCGGTACTGTAACATTATCAGTGATAGAATTCGGAAATATTTTTATATGACATGAAGTTGTTGCAAAATTGACCTTGAAATATTGTTTACACTCATTTCTACTTCCAAATTAGATATTATTTAATGCATTATTAAAGAAACATATCCATTGCTATATTACACATTTGTTTAGTATTTTTGTATTTCAATATATTTCCTTTACAAATTCTGTATATTTTATTATATGCACTTAAAATAATATTTTGAGAATAGTTCCATAGGCTTCACCAGTTGGCCAGTGAAGTCCATGCCAAATGTATGTTGACAGTCTCTGTTGTAAATACTATACATATATCACTGTTTCTTGATTTATCAAATTTGGGCATTGAGGCAGCCTATGCTTAGTATTCAGCTCACTTGTAACATTCTCTCACCTTTCTTTCTCTTACACTTTGATAGAGGTTTCCCACCCCACCTCTTTGTTGGTTATCTTTTTAAAATGGGGATCTACTTACACCTTAATTAATATCGCTATCGATTATATCTCTTAATGTTCTATTTTAATATAGCATTCCTATACTTTTCTTTGATTTTCATTTCCACCCTCCTCCTTCACAATTTCTGTCATCTAAACTTCTAGATCGGGACATCTGAGTGGCTCAGTCTTAAGCGGCTGCCTTCGGCTCAGGTCATGACCCCAGGGTCCTGGGATCGAGTCCCGCATTGGGTTCCTTGCTACGCGGTGGGGAGCCTACTTCTCCCTCTGCGTGCCACTCCCTCTGCTTGTACTTGCTCTTTGTCTCTCTCTTCCTTCCTCTCTCTCTGACAAATAAATAAAAAAATCTTTAAAAAAATAAAAAATAAACTTCTAGATTAACAATGTCAGTATAATAGCATTCGCATTCTGTTCTAAAAATGTAATAATAATCTGAAAACATAATTAAATGTCCAATTATTTATCTATATGTTGATTCTAAAAGTTCAAGATCAGCAAACAGTATTTACCTTGTTAGAACTATACAGTCTAATAGGCAAGTTACAATTATATGTCCTTTTTGAGTGGCTCTTTGTTTTTCATGTTGAAGTTTCTAATTGCCTTCCTTTCTTCTTATTTCTTTCTTTGGAATATTTGCCTTTATTATATCTTCATTTTTTTCAAACTCTCTGACATTTCATTTATTCTATCTGTACCAATTAAGGTTTTGTTTTATTTTGTTTTTCCCTGGGGACTACAATTAGTGAACTTTCCTTCTGACTTCTATTCTCTTTTTTTTTTTTTAAGGCTTGCTGCGGAGCTTATCAGGGTATCTCCTAAAGTAACATACTAAGAAACTTTTCATAAGAACAAAAGTTTCTGGGACTTATGTCTAGAAATGTTTTTATGCTGCTTGAACACTTGATTTTAATAATTTAGTGAGACATAGAATTCCAATTTGATAACCATTTCAGTTTTTCAAAATTTCATGAATATATATCAAAATTAGTAGTTTAATTGATATTTTACTTTGTTTTTTAAATTCAATAATTTGTTTATTTTTAAATTTTAAAACTAGGCCACTGTGTGTCCTTTTATTAAGAATAATGTTTTATATATTGGATTAATCTCTTTTAATTTCTGTCACTTTCTCTTTTCTCTCTTTCTGTAAATTAAACTTTTTGTATTGATCCTTCATAGCTTTTCTCATGCATTCCATTTTTATTTTTGTTCAGCTCAATATCTAAGCCTTCTTGGAATTAAAAAATTCAGCCTATTTTTAATTTTTAAGTACACTTTCTCCTTTGATATTTTATTGTTCATAGAATCTTATCATTTTATAAATTTAATATCTTTTCAAATCACTCTGAAGATTTTAACTTGAGATTTATTTTTTTAAATTCCCCTTCCCTGATTTATCTGTTTCTCCTATAACTTTTTTTTTCTTTTTTTATTTTGTCACTCCTTTTTGTGCTGCAAACTTTCCTCAAATGTTTGTTGATTCTTGATTGCTCATATAAAATTGTAAAGAGGAGAAATTGATTCAGCTCTGTACATTTGGTCAGAACTTGTTGATTGGCAAGCCTCACTTAGGGGGAGGGTCAGACAACTGGCCACAATTCTAAAATTTCCTCAATCTTTCAAACCAGAGAGGTCTTTTCTCAGAAGATTTTCAATCTCATTAGCAAAAACCCTTCTTTTTTCTCCCTTCCTACCTTCCTTCCTTCCCTCCCTCCTTCCTTCTTTCCTTTCTTCCTTCCTTCCATCCTTCCTTCTTTCTTTACCTCCCTCTCTCCCTCCCTCCCTCCTTCCTTCCTTTCTTCTTTTCCCATGGGAATTTTTTATATTGCCAAATGCAGGTGATATGCACACAGAGATGAAGTGGATTTGTCATGTTTTCCATTCACATTTCCTTCTAGCCCTCCATGTTGGCAAGAGTTTCCAAGTCCTGAACCTTCCTGAAGAATAACAAGGCACTCAGTTACATTTTCATTTATAGTGTCTCCATGGCTCTTCCAGGCTGCAGTTTTCTCTGTTCCATTTCATCAGTCCTTCTTTCTCCAGTACCTTCTCAGTGTCCAGAAATATGTCAAAAATTCTTATCCACTGATCATTCCATCCCGGATTCTTCATTGGTATGTGTATGTGTGTGTGTTTTAATTTCTTTATAATTCATTATTGCACCTTCATGGTATCTCTGAGAGATTGGAGAAGCATGTCCACAATCTTAAACCAGAAATCTTGAATATTATGGTATAATAATTAAAAATTTATATTGTTTATAATTATTTGAGCCAAAGGACTAACTTTATATTATGTGCCAAAATGAAGTGTTTTTGTATAGTTAAATATACATTTATGTTTTTAGAAATGCAACCAAAAATGATAAAACAAAGAAAGATTATATTTTATTTTTCTGGAACTTTACTAAGGGTGTTTACCATTTCACAATATCACTTAACCTTATGATACATAAGTTACCAAATAACAGCACAATTGTATAAATCTGTGTTTTCACTTCTGGATTTTTAGTGATTCCACATGTTCCAAATGTCTAACTTGATCAATTTTCCAGTACAGATACATTGAACATTTACATCTTTGAATACATAGTATTTTGTTATATATTATTTGCTTTTTGCTTTCTTTTTTATATTACAGCTAGGACATTGTATTACTTTTGTTGAAATTAGTGTCTGTAATTTACATTATGTGTTACTTTCATTTCAGAGTAGTAAGGGGATAATAAAAATCTGTATTTAAAGGTGTATCTTAGGGGGTGCCTGGGTGGCTCAGTCATTAAGCGTCTGCCTTTGGCTCAGGTCATGATCCCAGGGTCCTGGGATTGAGCCCCACATAGGGCTCCCTGCTCCATGGGAAGCCTGCTTCTCCCTCTCCCACTCCCCCTGCTTGTGTTCCCTCTCTCGCTGTGTCTCTCTCTGTCAAATAAATAAATAAAAAATCTTAAAAAAAAATAAAAGTGTATCTTAGGTCTGGTAAGATTGAGAAACAGTGATCTAAATCATAGGACTACATTTCTTTCTTTGCCTTTCAGTCTTTATAAGGAACATGAGAATAAACTTCCAAATATTGAAATTAAAAAAAAGGAATTCTGAACAAAATTCTTTCCATTGATGCTTTTTAAAAGTAGTGATTCAGAGATAAGTACTAGAAAGTATTCTGTATCCTTGCACGTGATTATAAATCTAGTACATTTCACCTTCTTGTTCTCTACTTGATGAAGTCTTACTTGGATAGTCTCCAGCAGAAGCCAACAAACCTTTTCTGTAAAGGGTCAGGGAGTAGACATTTTAGGCTTCAAGGGCTAGATGGCCTCTGTTGCAACTACTTAACTCTGCCATTATAGCACAAAAGCAGCCATAGATAATTCACAAATGAATTAGTGTGGCTGAGTTCCAATAAAACTTTATTTACAAAAGTAAATGACAAGCTAAGTATGGCATACAGACCATAGTTGGCCAAACCCTTGATCTTCATGATTATCAAATCTTTCTGTTTCAGTGGACTGTCATTGGTGATGATGTTATTATTCATTCCAATAGCAAAACCTTTTAAACATCTTGAAATATTTGCCCACATTTTAGTAGTTGAGCCATGGTAAATATGAGTTCAAAGGTGTTTTGTTTTGTTTTGTTTATTTTGCTAAAGGTTCCTTGTTCCCTGTTTGGTTGGTTGTTATGATGATTGATAAGCTTAGCTACTTTATACATAGAAAGAAATACACAACTGTTACTATCTCACTATTCTTGGTGATGGGAAGACTCTACAAAAGCTGAACCAAGTAGAGATTGTTCCATTAAGAAGGAATAGAGAGTGGAAAATATCTACAGTGGATTAACCTAAAATAATTAAAGGTCAAGGAAAATAATTTATGAGTAATGATTGAAGTTGTGATTACTAAAGAAAAGGGAAAGCTTTAGAGGGCTTCCTGTGAGTCATCACATACTTGAAGAATTAACATGAAGGAGAATTAAACCAGGTTTAATTGTGTTTGTTTTTTTTTCAGCTTTGTGATTTTTAACAAGAAAAGCTTTTTTAAATAAGCGCTTGATTAGAGGTTTACATATAAGGAACATCATGGTTATAAGAATCAGCCTGTAAGTCTAAATTATTGGAATTTTCAACTTTAAAGTATGTGGATTCGATAAACATCGATTTTTAGCAAAACCAGACACATAACAGATTAGTTTCTCAATGATATGCATGGATCTGTAAGATTTTAAAATAACTGACATATTAGTATATTTCAATGCTATTATTAATGATACTAGAATACGACTTTTATTTCTGGTAATTTAGTTAGAGTTGGTAAGCTCAAAATCCAACAGGGTTGACTAGCCTAACACATCACTCACGGGCTGCGTTGTACACACTCTCTATTCCCTTGCAGCACAAGTATAGATGATAACTGTCAACTTTGCCCTTTGATAGATGTTATCTAATGTTTGAAATATGCCATGAAGCCTTTTCCAGATCTCTCTTGGTGATTTCAAGTTCAGAAATGTGATTTGCTTGGTGCAATGTTCTCAACTGGGTGTGATTTTACTCCCCAGCGGACATCTGGCAGTGTCTGCAGACAGTTTTGCTATTCACAACTGGGGAAATCTATTGGCATCTAGGAAGTAGAGACCTAGGATGCAGTCTCCAACAATATTTATCCAACTGAAACTTCCATTAATGCTGAGGTTGAGAAACTCTGACTTAGTATAAAATGTGGGAAACAGGTCCTCAGGATTCTTTAAATCTATACCACCTTAATCCTCATTAACAAATGTCTTCTTTATGGAGATAATTGAGAATGTAGCATTTCCCTGGTTATCTGAACCATATATCATTATATTGGAATCATAGGGAAGTCAGTGATTGTCAGTATTTCTTCCCAGGTCAGTCATCCATTTGTTCATGAAATAATTAATGACCACTTGATATGGGACCTAGGTTGACTATATAACACTGAATAAGAGAAGGTATCAATCTAGATTACGGCTGGGCTGTAAAGGCAAATTGTTGTAGTTCTCCATGACTTTTGTAGTATCTTGTTACATGATAGCAACTCTTTGGGCTTCATAAAAAGCAAGCATAAGCTTGTCATGAATTTTTGAAAACTTTATTTGTATTGGCAAGAGGATGTGGCGAGGTAGTTGACTTAGAAAATATTCAGTTTTATGTTTTTGTTTAAGTAATCCATAGACCAAAACCTTTGAGGGACCACTGGTAAATGAAACCTCTTATGGCGAGATGGATGCAGTCAATGACTTTCCTAAGGTTTTTTTCAAATATACGAACATCTTTATTCTAATAACATATCACTAGACAAAAAAATTCAGTGAGATTAGCATTAAAGTAAATTTGTGCTGTACCATATTTGAATTTGTGGATATATGTTCTCCAAAGGCTCTGCTTCTGTCTTTAATTTTTTGGAAACTAGGGCATGGACTGTAGGCTTAGTTTGCAAATGTGGGTTTTAAAATAATAGCTTTTAAAAATAACAAATATTTTTCAACATCCAATATTATTAGACTATTTTATCATTAGGTCTGTTGAAGTGCTTTTTTGTTGTTATTGTTGTTTAAAACTATTTTCCTTACTTGTGCTATTAAGTGAGAAAGTAAGAAAACACCTATAAAGAGACCAATCTATTTTTACTGTGTAATGATCCCCCTAGTGGATATGAGAAGCAGCTAGCTGTAGGATTTGCATAAGGAAGCAGGTGATTGTGGGTGAGACTTCCCTACTTGTTTCTCACTTTCAGAAGTGTTTCACAAGATCGGGACTGTCTTTACTATTTTAAATAAAGGAACTCCCAGTGATTAAATTGCTTTTTTAGAAATCCTTAATGAGGCAGAAAGCAGTAAAGGTGCATAATTTTTTTAAAATTAGAAAAAGATGAATATCTTAAACAAAAGTTGGAGTGATGCTTTTGTAGTTTTTCAAAACACTAAGAAAAGAATTTTACCAATTATTTTGTGTTCTTTCATTTAAATTGGCTAGCTATTTTAAAGTAGTCATAATGCAACCTGGTGCTGCTATATATGTGGCCAGGAGTTAGTTATATTTTTTAAAGCAAGAATAAGGAACATTGATGATATGAAAATTGATTACTTATGACAAAAATGCTGCTTAAAGCTATACCATCAAAATAAGATGTTTAAGGCAACTATCTGTAGTAGCTATATAATAAAACTTTCAAAATAAAGATTCATTTTGATTGAGTAAAATGTTATTATAATATTAAGCCTACAGTTTTCAAATATGCTACTAATCAGAATATTGGAAACAGGACCAGGGGAGTAGAGATAAATGCCCCATGAGGTGGAGAAAACTTAAAATATTGCTAGATCAAAGAGCTTTGCCATGTTTGAGTAAAAATAACATTAATGATGACCATGTAATGAACTCAGTATCAGTAGAACATTATATTGCTAAGCAAACAGTGTTACTACTTTCCTTATTTTGAAAAATACCTTGCTGGCTCATGAAACTGCTACTGCTCTGAGAAAAGTAACATTTAAGTAGGCAAATAGGCTGTTTCTTTGTAAAGGACTTAAGCACTGGTAGAGGATAGTATTCTGTTAACTAAAATGCATTTTACAAATGCAGTATATATCAAAAAGTCATGTTTGATAATAATTTTTTGATATTATAAAAACCTGTATAAAATATAAAGCACATGCATATGCTATTTGTGTAAATACAAATGCCTTGTTTATAATGGCCATAATTAATGTGATTTTAAACTTTATACATTTTTTTTCTTACTTTGGAAAACTACATATAGGATAAATAACTAAAAGGTAACTTGTTGACAGAAGTCAGTGACACAGTATGTGTGACATCACACAATAAGTAACATATAGCATCATGCAGGTAATGAGAAGTTTTACAAGTTTTGCTTGATTTATTGAAAAGAAAACCACATTTTTTCAGCAATAAACATTCTTTGATGACAGTAATAACGATGCATGAATTGGACGAGGAAATAGGAAGCAAGAAGAGAAAAGGATGGAAAATCTATAATTAACAAAAAAACATGCACAAACAATAATTAGTGTAAGTGAAATACATTTCTGCAGAATAAAAATGGAACAAAGTGAACAATGAAAATCACAGACAATTAGGGTGGATGTAGCTTGGATCATAGAAATGGTGAAAGGCCAAAGATAATGTAATACAACTTGTACAGAGAAACAATGGAAATCTGTTCAAAAGCTCTTTTAAAAGCCCTCCCGTTCACACATATCGTATCCTATTGTGTTTCTTCATTAGCATGTTTTCTTTCATATTTCTAACTTATGAGATGCCTGAGGAAAATAAACACCCGACTTGATTTTAAAACTTTGTAGAGCTACCAAAGCATTTTTTTTGAATAAGCCTATGTCTGATATGGATTTACTTAAACATTCATTTGGCTTTGCTTTTGAGTGGACTGCTGGTCTAAATGGCCTGATATTTAAATGTTACCATAGAGATGAGTAGTGGACACTGTCATCTTTCTCTTTTTAATTAAGGAACAGATGCAGGTAAAGCTGATCTTTCGGTGACCCTCTTTAAGCTGGCATCAACACATTGATTGTTTTCAATTCTTTTCTCTCTCCTGCAATCTTAGCTTTGTCCTTTCTTCATATCAAGGTCTTCATCCTCTTAGGTTAAAGATGCAGGAACTCCTTTTAAACCCTTCCTTTGGGAGCTTTATCTTAAAAGGAGTAAAACACACTTCCACTAAACACCAGTGAAACACTAATGCATTTTTTTTTCCTCCAGCAAAAATCCCTGGCTTTTTCCACTTTAAAATTCAGTAATGTGTGAGTGGTTGGTTGTTAAAATTTTTTATAACCTATAAAGACCATAAATATTTCTACTTGCACAACTTTTTTGAGGAAAACAAAATGCCCTTTCACATTTAGCATATTTACCAACAAGGTATATTTGGAAGGTTTAAATGGTGTTACCAATACATTCATTCTTCCTTGGGCTGTAATCTCCTAAACTACACTAATACCATAAGAAGTACTTATTGAGTAATTTACATGCATGGCACTGTTTTAGATGTTTTTCCAAATAAAAAGAGTTAGTGCACCAAAGATGCTTACAGTTTGGTCGTATATGAGGCAGATGGGAATGAGGGTTTTTTTTGTTTTATTTTTTGTTTTTAACTTAGGCATAACCTGTTTGGGGTGCAAGAAACAAAATTTGCCTGAAGGGAATAGAGAAGAGGAATAAGAGTACCCTGTAGGTCAGAGATACTGTCACCATACCAGAGGAATAGCAGATAAAAATAAAATACTTGCTCTAATTTTCATTTCTTCTACTTAGGAATGTTAGTATTAACTCAATACTTTTAGGGTTCTTTATCTCACCTCAATTTTTTGGCGATTTTATCTTATTTGGTTTTTGTATTAGATTTCATCAGTGTTTGAGACTAATCAAATTTATCATTTCTTTTAGGGTATTTCTGATTTCTTTTATGCATGTTAATTAAAAGGATTCCACTTTTTCTTGTGATTTTCAACCCTTTTGATTCTACTTGTCTTTATAATCTTTAGCCAATACACTTTGCATGAATTATTTCACATTTTACATTGCCTTGTTTACCTAGAGGCCAAATGTACTTTTGGATATTTTCCCAATAGAATGGTCTGTAAGTATGCACAATCATATTTATGTACACAATTTTCTGACAATGACTTGAGGAGGTACTTCTTTGTTTTTAAATCAACTTTATTGAAGTTTAACTTGCATACAATTAACTGCATTCATTTAAAATAGTATATGATTCAGTAAGTTTTGACACAGATATCATGACATCACTATTAGTCAAGTTACAGAACATTCCCAAACCCCCCAAATTTGCTGATGCTCCTTAGTAGTCAGCCATTTCCTCTACTTCTGGCCCCAGACAACCATTGATTTGCTTTCTCTAGATTAGTTTGCTTTTTTTTTAATTTAAACAAAGTTAATGAACATATAATGTATTATTTTTCTCAGGGGTACAGGTCTGTGAGATTAGTTTGCTTTTTTCTGGAATCTCAAACAAATGGATTCATACGAGCATGTACTCCTTCATGTCTGCCTTTTTTTGATCCAGCATGCTTTTGAGATTTATCACACTTTTGTGTTTATCAATAGTTCGTTCCTTTGTATTGTGGATTTTATTGGACAGATATATCACATTTTGTTTATCCCTTCCTCTGATGATGAACACTGAGTCGTTTTCATTTTTTGGCAATTCTGAATAAAGATGCCTGACTGTTTGTGTCCAAGTCTTTATCTAGTCACATATTTCAGTCTTCTTGGGCAATTACCTAGGAATGGAATGCTGAGTCATATGGTTAGGGTATGTATAGCTTAATAAAAAAAACCTGGCAAACAGTGTTCCAAAGTAGATGCGACCTTTTTTATATCCCCACTGGCAGTTGGTCCATATCCTCACCAACACTCAGCATTGTCAGTCTTTTAAAAATTTTAGTCATTTTAATAAGTATCAAGTAGTATCTCATTGTGCTTTTAACTTGTATTCCCCTGATGATTAATGAAATTGCCTTTTTGTCAGCTAGCTGGCCACCGCTTTTTTTAAATGAAAAAAAAATCGTCTTTTTGGATGAAAAAAATCTGTTCAATATTTTGCCCTTTTTTGTTGAATTGTTTGCTTAATTATTCATGTTCAATTATAAGAGGTTTTTTCCTTTTTATGCATACAAGTTGTTTGTCAAATAGATGTATTGCTAATATATTGCCCCTTTCTTTTGCTTGCCTTTCACTTTTTAACAATCTTTTAAAGTGCAAACACTTGTGATTTTTACAAAATCAAACTTATCAATTTTTTTTCTGTTTGTGCTTTATATGCCTTATTTGAGAAATCTTTGCCTATCCCAAGGGCAAAGGTTTGCTTTTTTTTTTTAAACACTTCTAAGATTAAGAAGTAAGTAGTAGTATGGTAGACTAATCTCTTTTCTTACTGAGGGAGGATTTTCTTGAGTATTAGGGAAAAGAATGAGACATGATTTCCTAAATTGTGAAAAAGGGAGGTAATTACTGAATTGGTTATGATTATACTAAAGCTGCTTTCTGTCCTTATTGTCTGTGAGAAGAATTTACCCTGAATGCTTTCCCTATCAGAAAATTCTCTTTAATTCACATACTCTGAATATAGTTACATTAAATGATTAACTCATTGGCAAGAAGAATTTATTGTTAGAATTGAGGAAATATTTTATAATCTTTACATGCAAATTGAGTTATATAAAATATGTATTTTATGAAATTGTATTATATTTCATCAAATCTTTAGTTTACTGGTTACAGATTTGTTATGGTTCCAATCTAAATGTTTTAAAAAGCAAAATGGGTTCACTTCATTTGCTTATTTTTCTCAAAAAGAGTACTTGGAAGAAAAACATAAACTTTAAGTAAGTGTGTTTTAGGGACAAATTCATCTTTGACATGACAAAGAAGGGAAGAAAGAACCACTGAAATAAATTTATCAGCTAACAATATAACTGACATTATCAGAAGGACTAAAGTAATGGCTGTCTTCATTCTTCAGTGAATAATATATTGTGTCTCTTTTTCTTAGTAGTATTCTTTCCAACCAGAGACTTAGGGATCATTTAAAGTGGTGATCTGAACTACTCAAAATAATCAGTCAAATCTGCCAGGACTGTATGTGGCTTGAGTGAAACAAGAGCTGCTTGAGACTTTATTTACTGATGAGCAAGGCCTTGGGTTATGTAGCTGTCCTAGAATATTGCAATTGAACATAAAATCTAAATGCTGTGTTGGGACATAATATTACGTTCAAGGCAGGCCAGTACTGTGACTTAATCTGAGCTCATCTGCAAAGATCTCCTTCGGTGGAGTCATTTCTGAAAGGGTCCTGTTCCTAGTGCTACTCATTGGCTTATGTTGATGGGATATCAGAATGGCACACGTTGCATCATCATGAGCTGTGATTTAATAATTATTTGTAGTGACACTGTTTTAAGAGTGATGATTATGCTGTCAGTAATCATTGTCTATGTGTCTTAGATACTATAAGTTATTTAATTCTTTTTTTAAAAATTCATCATTTTAATGGAAAATTTTCAAAGTTTGCTTAAATCAAATCTATGAATTCTCTGGATTACATGATCTCCTAAAGAAGTGCCTTTGGTTTCTCAGAAGTGAACTCTAGATTATAAAAGTATCCCTTCCAGTGAGCAAATTGTCTGTTTGTCTTTTTTGCCTTTGGATCAATAAAACCTATAGATGATGTTACTTACCGTTTAAAGTATATAAGCAATTGAAGCTAACAGTAGTCATTTCAGTATAGAATTTGTGAAATCATTTTATTGTGATAATCTTTTCTAATTTCTGTATTTCTCAACACATTAGTTTTTCACTTCCAGTGAAACATCCATTCATCCAAATAAATTTTCCTGGTGTATATTCACCATGAGTCAACCAATAACATAGGTAAAATTGTATCCACTATATCTATATCTATCTATCTATCTATCTATCTATCTACCTATCTATCTATCTATATCTCTATATCTATATCTATATATAGATATCACAATGCATGTGAAACTATAACATTTTAAAGGTAAAGAGATTCAAACTGTTTACAGAGTAGAGACTTGCAACTTTCTTGTACCTTCCTAGCTTGTTCTAGAAAAACGATACTAGAATAGTTTCATTCCTTCCAGCTTTAAATCTCCAAGACTTTCCTTAATGATTTTCTCTCATCAGAAGACACATATGCTGGCCAGGAAAGAAAACATTGCCATTGTTTTTCAGGAAGAAGATTGTGTTGTTAATGAGCTACAATAAGCTCATATCTCTATTACATCTTGCACATAATCTTTTATCCCATATTTGAGAAATACTACTCAAATCATCAGTTGGAGCCTAACTTTGATGCAGAATATCAGCTTGTTCATATGTTATATAAAGCTCCATGAACAATTGTTCCATAGGTTAGACTATTTTATAATGCTTTTATACTTTATTTTTAGTTCGATTGAAAATTAAGCTAATGATATCGAGGAGGAAGTAACCCTTAAAGATATTGGAGTTCCTGAAAACCAGGGAGACTGACAATTTATAAAATGTAACAAAAGATTTTAGCATTTTCTCAAACAAAAAGGTGGCTGCTTAGATAACATCAACAATTTACTCTTAATGCTTCTTAATTTACTCTTGTATATGAACTCCTTGTACAACTTATAACAATTAGAGGCCCACTTTAATTTACTTTGCAATTTGAACTTTGCAATAACAGTGTGTGTCTATTATGGGTCCTCAGGAAGACTCCTGGGTTCAACCCGAGATTGTCCTTCTTTCTTCACATCCTCACCCTTCTTCCTATGTTAGCCAGGCCTATTAGTCAGGGATTTCATTTTACCACCTCAAAACTGCTAAGGCAACCCTGTCATTGTAATTTTCACACTCTTTCTTTTTCTTTGTTCTATATGTCAGTGAAATCTTATCTCCACAGTCTTCTGTCATAGGTTAATAGCTTGGAACAAAGTTCAATTAGAGTCTCTAACATAATAAAACAAAATGCACAGATGAAAAAATTAGTAGCCACTGCTCTTTCCTGTACTTCATTCACCTGCCATTTGTTGAATTTTGCCCATTAGTGAAACTGAATTAGTGGATTTGATGGGAAATGTAAAATGTGTGCATACACATAGATTTGGGTGACCTTAATGCAACTATGCTGTTCTAGAAGGTGTTTCAATGACTTTGTAATACTCTGGAAGAGTTTTAATATAGATTTTGTTCTCTTACTGATGTGGCATTTAATTGTATTGTTAAATCCCAAACCTCTAAATAATGTATGGAAATTTAACATCTGAACACTACCTTAACATTTTTAAGCTTTTTGAAAAGAAGTATTGGTTCATTTCCACATACTGCATTTATTCAATTAAAGTAACCTTTGCTAACAGATTAAAGCCATGGGTCATTGTCTGTACTTACTCTACTCAGGCTGCTGTCTGTTCAAGGTCATCTGGAAATTATATGGCAGAGAAATTTTCCAAAGAAATAAATGTTATTAGTGTAAATTTACTAGCTAGATTATTTGAGAAGAAATATATTGACACCATTGAACATTTTCAACAATCCCACTGCCATCACTTTCCTTCTACTCAATGAGCTGTTAAAAGACACAATTTGTTGTACTATGTAGCTAACAAGAAATAAATAACATGTAGCAGGTGCTACACAGGAAGGCACTGAGTGTTATTGTACTAACTGTGCCTGACTAATTCTAGCCAAAACAACAATTCTGTATTCAGTAAAGAAGAACAGATAATTTAATGGAGATTTGGAGCTTAGTTGTTTGTAATGTCGGGGTTATACTTGGAAAATAGAATCAAGTGAGAGACACGGCTAGAGGAAATCCTCTGCTACAGAGATGTGTACTAAACTCCTAAGAATCCAATTCAATGGAAGATAATGGTACGCAGATGATTTAAAATATTGAGTAATCCAAATCTTTTTCTATGTATCTTTAAAAAGAACTATGTGATTATTTTGGCATGGATTTACCCTACACGTCCTACTTCTTTTAGCTTAATGTTAAAAGTAGCTTGCATTCTCTGAGTATATCATATCAATTTTGCTCAAGTGGGGAGAAAGCTGGAAATAACATTTTGCCATTCATAGTCTGCAGGGAAGAGAGAGATTTTGAATGATATGCATATTTGTTTTATCTCTCCTACCCTAAGTTGATATATATCATTCTGATGATTTAGTTTTCCAATAATTGCTAATTATTACATGTAGCACCTATTATGTGTTAGAACTCTGGACAGAGCAAAACACAAGTCAAATGAGGTCTTTCTCTGGCAACTGTGTTCTACTGGAGACAGTAGACAATTACTAAATTAAAAAAGGTAATTATAAACTGAAATGAGTGCCACTAATGAAGAATATAAAGAATATGCAGACACTTAGAGCTTCCAGCGGAAGGTTTCCTTTGAGCTTTGAGCTGAAGGATGAGAACGGGTCATAAGAATTGCCGAGGACAGTTTCCCTGGTTCAGGGACAGCAAGTGAGATATCTTGGGGATCAGTGAAGTGTGCCAAGTTCAAGGAGCAGGAAGGAAGCTGATGTGGTTGGAGCATCACAGCTGGGGTGGGGCATACTTTTAGAAGATAAAATGGAGAGGTGGGCAAGAGCCAGACCTTTCCTTCTGGGGGCAATATGGCTCGTGGTTACTATTACCCTTGGCCAGTATGAGTTCAGAAGCTGGGCAAACCTGCCCCCTCAGGGAGAGGGATGTAAGAAGGAGAGGCTGGAGAAAGTGAGACCTGAGAATTCAAGACAAAGAAACCATATATATATTTCTGGGAAGAAAAGTTACCTTACTAAAGAATATTTTGCTTTCATTCTCACATTTTTAGATTCCTTTTGATATACAAAAAGAACGTGTAGCTTATCAAGGCAGTGGAAGCATTCAAATCCAGTTAAGCACTGTGACCATTTCTCAAAACTTTCCTTGTTAGTAAGTCTGGTAACTTACGAGTAGAGCCAGTCCATCAGGGGATGAGTGGCCTCAGTAAAGGGATGAAATTGATCCCAATGTCCCGAGTAGTTGAAACTTGCGTGTGTTTTTGTTAGTGTGTGTGTGTGTGTGTGTGTGTGTGTGTGTGTGTGTGTGAATGTTTGTTAGGTAGTAGCCTAAATTAAATATTTCCAAAGCAGTTTTACCTCTGCAATATTATGATGAGACTAAAAATAGAAGAATGGCATTGGAAACTCTAAGAGCAGGAAATTTATAATAAAGGACTCATGCTAAAAAGTACTGAAGTGGATATTAATAGACCTGGGTGGTTAAATAAGGAGGTAAGCACTAACATCTTTTTAGTTAAGCCCTACCTGTAACCAATTCTGTTAGTAACAAGAGGTTCATAATGACTTACAAAAGTCACTGACCACTACCTATTCCCATTAATTATCGTATCATTTAAGTGACTAAAATTGATGGAAAGGAAGTAAAAAATGAAGCAAATTGGTAAAGCTGGAAACTGTGGAAGTTCATAGGTGTGACGTAGAATATTAATGATTTTCAGAACTCAGTTCTTTGTAAATGCTCAGAACCTCTCTGAAAATAAAGCAAGAAGAGTTGAGTGAAATACAATATGCTCAAAAGTTTAAATAGCAATAATATGGGATACAAATAATAGCAAATAATATGGATTACAAAGTAGACTTTAAATTTTAAAAAAGGTGCAATGGAATCAGACTTCTATCATGGGATGAGACTTCTAAAGATAATACAACAAATAAAGTCACCAAGTTATTCCAGGATATACATTAAATGAGAGTGTGATAGCAATATATATATCATGAAGATAAAACGTTTGGGTGCCAATCATATAAATGAGAGAAGACTGTTCGCATTGAACCTAATTCATTTCTCACTTGCTTAATTGCTGATTTAGCTTCTAAAAAGTTAATATTAGTGCTGCACAACTGGATATTCACATACAAAAGAAGGCAAAATCCTTTTTGCAGAATTGATCCTTAACTGACACTGTATGCGAAAATTAACTGCCAATGAATCAAATATCTAAATATAGGACTAAAAACTATAAAAATACTAGAAGAAAACATAGGGGTAAATCCTTATGAAAATGAATTGGGCAGTGGTTTTTTAGATGTGACACCAAAAGCATAAGTAACAAAAGAAAAAAACAGATAAAGTGGGCTTCATCAAAATTAAAAACTTTTGTGCATTAAAGGACACTATCAAAAGAGTGAGGCTATAACCGACAGAATGAGAGAAGATATTTGCAAATTTGTAGGGTAAGAGTCTAGAATATAGAATGTATAAAGAACTCATAACTCAACAGCAAAAATACAGACAACTCAATTAAAAAGTAAGCAAAGGACTTGAATAAACATTTCTGCAAATAATATATACAAATGGCCAAAAAGCACATGAAAAGATGCTCAATGTCATGTCATTAGGGAAATGCAAATCAAAACCACAATGAGTTACAACTTTATATCCACCAGGAGGGTTGTAATAACAATATTTTTAAAAAAATAAGAGTTGGTAAGGATATGGAGAAATTGGAACACTCATACATTGCTGATTGGAATGTGAAATGGTGTAACCACTGTGGAAAATACTTTGGCAGTTTCTCAAAAAGTTAAACATAAAGTTACTGCATGACCTAGCAATTTCACTAATAGATATATACCCAACAGAAATGCAAACATATGTCCACCAGAAACTTTTACACAAATGTGTAAATGTGTATAGCTGCATTACTCATAATAGCTAAAAGGTGGAAACAACCCAAATGTCCATTATTAGATGAATAGAAAAATAGTGTGTTAGATATACACAATGGAATATTATTTAGCCATGAAAAAGAAGAGAATTTTGACACCTGCTATAACATGGATGAACCTTAAAGACATTATGTTAAGTGAAAGGGGCCAGTCATAAAAGGATAAACACTGTATGATTCCACATATATGAGGTGCCTAGAGCAGTTAAATTCATAGAGACAAAAGGTAGAATGGTGAAGGAGCCCTGGAGGAGGGTGAGAGAGGAGGGCCTATTTGATGGGTGCAGGGTTTCCTTTCAGAATGATGAAAATTTTTTGGAACTGATAGAGACTGTGGTGTATAACATTGTGAATGTACAGTTGATTCCTGACCAACATGGGTTTGAATTGCATGGGTCAAATTACTCACAGATTTTTTACAGTATAGTGCTGTACATGTGTTTCCTGTCCCTTATGATTATCTTCACATTTTCTTTTTTCTAACTTACTTTATTGTAAGAATACAGTATATAATACATATAATGTACCAAACACGTGTTAATGGACGGTTGATGTTATTGTTAAGATTGCTGGTCAACAGTAGACTATTAGTAAAGTTTCGAGGGGAGCTAAAAGTTATATGTGGGTTTTCTACTGTGAGGGGAGCTGTATTAAATGCCATTGAACTGTATACTTTAAAATGCTTAAAATAGTGAATTTTATGTTATGTGTATTTGACCACATATACACACACACTGATAATAGTACAATGAAAAGAATTGATCCTTGAGCTTAATTTCAATCAGCAAGAAGGAACTGTTTTGGCTAGGAGGTTGACTAAGATAATCTTGGAATACAGTGTCAGATTCTAAGATGGAGGACAAGTCTAAAGGCAGTAGTTGCTATTTAAAAAGTTATTTTTAACAGTACAGTCAAAGAGATCCCAGTGCAGAAAAAAAGGAAGAGGTATCAGGAATCCTGTGTCAGGATTTTCAGTTTCAGGGAAACTGAAATCTAGACTTTGTTCAAGTTTGAAAAAACAAAAACAAAAAATTAAGGGAGGTGGTAAGCCAGCAAAGAAAGTTCTCCAACATTGTATGGTGTGAGAAGGGAGGAGATTTACTTGAGGAAGATAATATTATGTTAACAGAGTTAACAAAGAAAACAAACTATTCAAATTCTATTTTATTTAACTGTAAATCCAGTCATTTGTAGTTGTCTTTCTTTTTTCCTTTCTTCTCCTTTTTGGAAGCCTATTTTTCGTGGAATAATCAAGAAGTCTCTCTCTCTCTCTCTCTCAGTCTCATGTCTCTCTCTCTCACACACAATCTGTGTGCTTGCATGCATGTGCACATGTGTGTTGTTGGAACTAGAGATGGTGAGGGATGAAAAGAGGAATTGTAATGCACAACCTTTACATTCAGACTATCACCAACCATTCCCAAAGGGAAGATATACTTGTAAATGATTTACTTAGGGAAACAGAAGAAAGGAGGAAGTAGCTAAAACAATTTTGAAGAGGTACAGATTTGAGGATGACTTTCTCTAAAATTTCATTATTTACTATAAAGCCAAAAAATTAGACAGTATGGAATTAGCTTTAAGTCCATATAGATCAGAGAGGGAGGAAATTAAGAGTCTAGAAACAGTTAAATTCATATATGAAAGCATCATACTTAACCATGGTGGCATTAAAAACTGGTAGGGAAAGTATGGCTCTTAAGTACATGGTACAAGGACAATTGGTTATCCATATGGAAAAAAGTAAAATTAGATCCTGGTGACAGAATAAATTCCAGGTGGCTTAAAAATCTGGAAGCAAAAATCAAAACTTAAAAAATTCTACAGTTAAAAACTGGAGTATTTTTATGACCTCAAGTTAAGGAAGGATTCCGTATAAGAAAAGGCTAGTAAATTTGGCTTTACTGAAATTGCATTTTCTATACATCCTAAGGGACCATTAAAAAACAAAACAAAACAAGAATAAGCCACTAACAGGAGATATTGGAAAACCTAAAGCCACCAAACAGTAAGCATTTAGAACTTTGGCAGTAGAAAAAAAAAAAAAAAAAGACAAACAACCTAATAGAAAAATGGGCAATGAGAATAAACAGGCATTTTACAGAAGAAGAAACATAAATGCCCAATAAAATTATCTACAACTTCACTAGTTATGATTGAAATTCAAATTATAATATATCATTTCAAACCTATGAGATTGAGGAAAATGAATGTTGATGAGGGTAGAGAGCAGTGACGAGGCCTCCTACAACTTTAGTGGCAGTGGAAATTGGTGCAATCACTTTGGAGAGCAATTTGGCAGTATTTGATTGGAAGAAAATGAACAACTGAAATATTTCCAACAGACAAAAAGTAAAGTATAAGGTTTATTCATATAACAGTTAAAATGAATGAACTAGGATGACAAGTATCAATACTGATAAATATGAAAATCTTATATCCTTTTGATATAATGAATCCTTTTTGGAAAAATGGAGAAAGGTTGTTTTGAAGGTGTCAATCATGGAATACACAGTTTGGTGACATTTTAATGGGTTTGATAGCCCTAACCACGAAGTATTGACTAATGGATTGGGTAAGGAAGGTGTTGTATCCTTTAGCTTTTTTGATAATTAACAAGCACCTCAAAACTTAGTGTCTTTAAACAGCCACCGTTTTATTCAGTTCATGATTTTGCTGTTGTCTAGGATGGCTGAAACAACTTGGATGGTTGGGGACTCTCACCATGTGGTCTTACATCTCCTAGTAGATTAGCCCAGGCTGCATGTGGCAATATCTGGGTTCTAAAAACCAGCAAGAGTGGACACATCGCAAAGCACAAGCACTTTCTTGGACCACTGCTAATGTTAGATTTAGGGTTGGGGAAATAAACCTTACCATTTAGTGGGAGGGGCTGTAAAGTTACATTGTGAAAGGGTATTCATACAGGTATGTGAAAAATTTGTGGACATTTTTACAATCAATAACAGGTGTCTTTACACACGTATCTTGCTTTGGTCTCTGAAACTTTTATATCAGTTACTTGGATAATGATCCTTAACTTAGGGTTAGCTCAAGATGCAGCTTTTAGCAGAATGGCTTTACCCCCAATTTTGGTACCAAGGACCATTAGGTCTAACCAGTTTCTGCCAGGAAAAGAATCTGTAGGCTTTCTGGGCCTGACCATCTCTAATGGAGTATGATTTACTGGGGAAGCAGACTACTTCAAGGGATGCCATGTGGTTCAGCTTCTAAAAGTTAGGACAGATACCACCTCCCAGGACTGGATAGGAAGTATAATATTCTGCTTGTCCAATAATATGGAGACCCTGTTTGTGGGGAGAGAGTTCTCTTTGGTAGGGTCATTAAAGTAGATCCAATGAAATAATTAAAAAATGAAATCAGTAGCACTTGGTCCAGGCCTGGAAAGTAAGTTATGTTTTTCTTTAGAGATGTATTCCCCAGAATAGCAGAGAGGGAAGACAATGAATGGGAGGAATTCAGCCACACCCACTTCCCTGTAACCTGAGAACTTTCCTCTGGAAAGGGATGGGATGAAAACTTATGCCCTTGAGGTCAAATGGGCTTTGCTTCTATGGCACCAACATTCTGGGTGGGCTCTGGCTCAAAGTATGTAGCAGTAACTAGCTAAGCAGAAACCAACTTAGCTTCTAACTGTGATAAGAGATACTGGGCTTGGGGGGAGAATTGAAGAGGGATGGGGGCCCAAGGGGTGGGAGCAGATGAGGAAGGGATATGCCAAAACCTTAATAGTTACCATCCATTTGGTAGCTGAGCTATGGGTCCTCCGTGTTTTCTTCTTTATGTTTTATGAAGTTTTCAATAGCTATAATGAGCACATCTTATGTTAAAAATCAGGAGGAAAAGAAACTTTCTCAGAGCCAGGATTTAAATTGGGCCAGACACTGTACATTATTCACATTTATACCTCATACCCATTTTAATCCTATATAGGTGCCATTCTCTAAATGTTTATTGAATGCATGTTAAAATTACAGGGAGTTCAGTTTGGCTCACTGTGAGAAAGAATTTTCTAGGATGTAAAGTAGTTCAAAAATGCAGTGCTCTGTCAAGCAGTAAATGCCATCCCGGAAAGCACCCAGACAGAGACTGGATTAAACAAGCAATACCTTGGAAAGAGTTAATAGTCTGATTGCAGATTTCAGGTAAGGCATCATGGGGGAGCTTGCATTAAATAGATGAGTAGAATTTCAGTAGGTGAAAAAGGAGGGGGTCGGTGGAAATGAAAGAACAGTTTTAAAAAAAATGACTAGATGATACCAAAAGCCCCCACCTAGCTAGGATTTCCAAATATCACAGCTTGAGAGATTGGATTCTTTTAAAGAAAAATACTATAGTTTCAATCTTAGCATGGATTTCCTTTATGCTAGCAAATTGTTTCTGCCATTTGCCTCTATCATCCCATTATTGTACTGTTTTTTAATAAATTTTTATAGAATATATCCCCTATTCAATTTGTGCCTCTTCTTTTTTTTTGTGAATATCTAATTTTGTATTTTATACTTTTAGAAACTTCTGAAATTTCAAATTTTGTCATTGGTTTTATTCAGTAAGACATCATTGATACAATGTACAACAATATGTCATTCATAATTTTGTTATGATGTAGAATTATATTTCATTCATATTCTGTATTCCCTTTATTGTGTGTGAGCTTAAATACAAGACCTGTGGTATTTAAAAAGCATCAATACCTACTGTATATTCCTCTGAGAAGTCAAGCAGCATGTCTGAAATATTGTGATTTCTCGTCAGGCAATGTCACAAAGCCAGTTTAGTTTTTGAATTGGTGAACAAAGAGCCAAACTTAAGAATGCACTTGGGCTTTGTTCTTCAAAAGTTGTTCTGAATGACAATTAAAAGAAAGGAAGTAAAGAAAATATAGCAGCAGAACTCTTGCTCGCTGGAATGTTTTTCAGGTTTTTCCATAAGGTGTCGACAGTTCTCTGTCAACTTGGAGGCTGGAAAAACAAAAAGCAGTCTTGTTTGTCAGGTGTTCAGCGGCATCCCTCCCCAAATCCTCCCAAGTGCGCAGAGCTCTAGTTCAGATATTTCAGTGTTATGTAATTTAGTGTGTCTCTAAATGTCATTCCCTACTATCTCACGATTTGCTTTCAGATTGGATGCCTACAGCTTACCCCCAATTACCCTGAAGGGCTTAAGGCACATATCTTGCTCTCTCTGACATTGAGGGTATATTGGTAAAATTAAGCTGTTAACAAAAAATAACTTTTTAAAACTAACTTTTATAGTAAAGCATGCATGCATTTTGGATATATTTTAATCAAATATTTCCATTTATCTGAATATTTGTCCAATATTTTGATTTTTTTTTCCACTGAGGGGAGTCCCTGACCATACAGTTACTTTCTTATTTCTGTACCTTTGTTACAGAGAATCATACTGATATATAATTTTATTGTATCACTTACTGGCATTGTATTTGTTTCTTTGAGCTCTTGGGGTATTTTAGTCAGTGGTCTTTGACCGAACAGTAAGAAAGAACACTTTACAATTCCAGAAGTATTCTTCATGGTCACATAGAAATGTCAGTGAATGTGAGTTTATGCTTTCCTTCCATTGACCAACTATCATTCCAAAGTGAGGTAAATAATTACTTTCACTGAGTTTGAAGTCAGGGTTTTGGAAAAGGCACTTGCAAATGATAAATCTGCTGTTGCCTTTAAAATCAAGATCTAAGTAAATAAAAAGTATATGAAAATTAACAAGGCTTTTAATAAAAACACATTTAAAAAAAATAGGTAATCTCCATTTTATGGGGATCTCAAGGTATTTTTAAATCACATACTATGATTCTGTTAATCATCTAAAATATTTAGTCATTAAATGTCAGTTTTGAGCATCCTGATTGTCTATCCTTAAATTGTTCTACCTGCTCTTATGTATCAATTCCTTTCATTGAAGGAAAAAAAAATACCTATCTGCTTTCCATTTCCTATATAATAGAGGTGGTATAATAACTGTAAAAAGCCATTAGAACTACTTTATATAAACTCTTTTATTATATCAAACACTTGTAGAGAGCCAACTAACTTTACAGAAACGAAGAAGGAAATATAGTAGCTGAGAATCCCCACATTCAGAATACATCTTTCATTTACTTTAACTATTCAGGTCTCATCTTAAAGAATTCCTTATAGGAATCTCTATGGCAATCTGGTGTTTAGACCAGAGAGGAAAGCACATAAGGCATGGGCATTTTACCAGTCTTTCTGCTCTTTGTCATATGCTGTTTGGTTATCACCTAGAGGGTACTTCTGTGCCTCAATTTCCCACATTTATCAAAGATGACAATATAGCTCTGTAGTATATACATTTAAAAATTTTAACAAAAATTAAATTTTCTATTTGGTTAAATTTTTTCTATGCATGAATATATAAAGACATATATGCGTAATCATATATAAATTCCTAATATTCATATATAATTACAAAACCTAAAGCTCATTCTTTAGAATGGCAGGGCATTAAAATATTCATGCCAGTTTTTCCAATATATCAATTTATGGGACTAGATCTGGCAAAGCTATCATTTGTAATGACGACTGGAATGCAGATGGGTTTTAGTGACTGTATATAGAAACTGGGGGGAAGGGAGTAGCAATCGTTCTTTGTTTTTTAGGATGAAGCAGAAAAATCTGCTCTCTCCTGTATATGGAGGAATTTGTTAGAAGCAGGAGCTAAAATAAGGAATTATTGATCAGCTAGCAATTACATTTCTTTTATCTTCCCACTTCACTAATATTTTTACCCTCTGAAAATGTATAGATATTTTTACACAGATATATTACTGACTTTTGGATGAGTACCAGTAGTTTTCATTTGCAACCAGTATATTACTGGTGTTATCTAAATACTCTTTAACAAGTCATCAGCAATTTTATTATAAGTATCTCAGGCATAAAAACTGATAATTAAACATTTTGTTACGTTCTTAAGTAAATTAGAAATGATTCTCAACCATGGAATACAACCTTTCTATGGGGTGCGATTCAGAAGGCCGAGTGAACAAGGCATTTTAAAAAATACTTCTCTTCTAAATATATGTCCCTAATTAAGATTTACTGCCATAATGGACTGCTGTTGTCGATAGGATTGTATAACATTTCTCAAATGCGTTGAGATGGAAAAGTTTGCAAATGACTGACTGATTTAGGGGATGTTGTTTTATCAATGTAAGACTCTATAGCCATATTCAAGTGGAAAGAGCAAATCATCTGAAATAGTGATTAGAAGGTAGACAGAAGGAAGATGAAAATTAGCCTGTAGTGTTTAATAAATCATTCAAAATATCTTAATTAATATTAGATTGCCAGATTATTCACTTACATTCAAGTAATCAAATCCATATGTGTGTGTCTCCTCTCAGTGCTTCTCCTGTTCACCAAATAGTATTTTATTGTCTCTTCCAGATTTGGCAGGTATGCATGGAAATGTTTGGTAGTTCAGTGTCTATGCAAACCTCACCAAGACAGCTTTTAGAAGCAGAAATTGTGATATGAAAAAAACTTCCCCCATTATATAAATGACAACAGTAGACAATTGCTAGAACAGCTTATCCAGATCTCATAATTACAGGGAACCAGGGGAAGTTCAGTCCATTCAAAATGAACCCTTTCCATTAAAATCTACTTCCACCATTAGATCGATATTGAAAATACGTAGGATCAATGTATTTTTGATTCGGTAGCCCTGTGTTGATTCAACCTTGATTTAACAGGAAAAAAGCTGAAGTTTATGGTAGGGGGAATTTATACTTTCTCTTAGGATTTCTAAAATACAAGGTCAGAGATTCTCCCCCGTTGCTCACAGCTTTCCTGGGAGAATGGAAGTGCCTCTTCCTGCTTTTTGGCCCATTTCTGAGACATCAGTTGGAAGAATGGTGAGGAGTGAAGAGCTCTGTCTCTCTCTTCATCACATGGAGACCCTGTTGGCTCTATTCATAGGGGAGGGAAACAAGAGATGCTTTCATTTTTGCCTGTCGTTTGAATAAATGGAGGCTGTAAATATTTAGAGCAATCTATGTTTAAGTACTGACTCCCTTCTATATTTTAAAAGGGAGATTTCCAATGGGGGAAAAATATTTAAGAATTGATTCCTAGAAAAGTGGAATGTGATTGTTTCTACATATTCGAAATGTACTAGCTACAGTAGAAAATTAAGTGACCTCAGAATTTATAACTGTGGGTTACACCTTAACTTGAAGTTAGTTGCTCCCCAATACATCACATTCATAGTCACTTTTCAGAGTATTTGCTCTCAGTGGGAATAAAAAGCATATAATCTGCCATTTTAATCATTTTATCAAAGATAAAATAAATTCATCCTCCCCAGGTAGACCTTTACACCCTAGTAACCAAGTAAATCTGCCTGACACTTGTAGGCAAAGCACCTGATTGGTTTTATTCCATATACTTCAATAAACACATAGGTAAAAATAGAAATGAGAAGATAAGTAATAAAGATAAGGAATATTTATTGCTTCATATTACTGGTTAAATATATGCACAGGGTGGGTGTTACAATTAAACCACAACATCTGTCTTTGAAAATTTGTCAATACAACCTTTTGTCTTATCAACACATTTCACTCATCATTAGGATTAAAAGTTCAGTAATTTATAGAACAGTAATTATTATTATGCTAATGATTATATAATGAAAACAATCTAAAAATTTATATATATATATGTATATATATATGGGGAGGGAGGAAGAAAGAAGGACTGATAGAAAGAGAGAGAGAGAGAGTAGACTTTGTGGTTCTTTAAATACGTGGTTGTAGTGTAGCTTCCTGAGCAGTGTCCAACATGTAGAAACATGCAGGAGCCGTGGGTCCTAAGTTAATTAAATGTATATTTAAATAATTAAACAGGTCATTCTAAATGTTGTGAAAACATGGTATCTATATGTCATTTTTGTTTCAAGATCTTGGAACCCTATCTTTGGTACTTTCAGAAGTATTCTTGAAATATTGCTGGGACAAAAATAATGATTCGTAGAATGAGTGGATTTCACATTCTAAACCTTGAATATTTGATTATGTTTTTTGTATTTTACAGTCGTGTGTTCACTGAGTTGGAAAATCCTCACCAACCTTTGTGGATTTGTATCTAATAGTGACTAATTTAAAGGGAGAGAAAAAATAAAGCAAAACCGTTTTCCTGAATGTTTTGACTCTCCTGGGCTTCTAGGCCACTCAGACTCTATAGAGAGGACTATAGTTACTAGAAATGAAATAATAACATCATTTTTAAAGCTTGGTTTTGTGGATGAAACATCAGTACCTGGGAAAACATTTCTGAAGTTTTCTCCTGCCCTCTAACTCCATTAATATATTTTGAAACTCATTTTTCCAAAGGTATGGCAGTTTACTCTTTCTCCTCCTCCTTTCTACTTCTTGTTTGCAATTCTATAATCCAAACTCTGTGAGTTTAAGATTACTTTAAAAACAAGCTAATAGGGCGCCTGGGTGGCTCAGTTGGTTGGGCGACTGCCTTCGGCTCAGGTCATGATCCTGGAGTCCCTGGATCGAGTCGCGCATCGGGCTCCCTGCTCGGCAGGGAGTCTGCTTCTCCCTCTGACCCTCCCCCTCTCATGCTCTCTGTCTCTCATTATCTCTCTCTCAAATAAATAAATAAAATCTTTAAAAAAAAAACAAGCTAATAGATTTTCTATTCTTGGGATATTTCTACAAGTACTGGGGAAGTTTAGCACTGCACTCTCCACTGTTTCTTGAATCACGTCTTAAGGGAAAAACATTCGAAGGCTATGCAACTTGCAGTATATACTGATTTTACCCAATACTTCGGAGTTTTAAATTATTTCCAACCAGGAGTTTCTTAACTAAGGTTTATTTTGACAATGAAAAAACGTACAGTGTTTTCTCTCCCTTAACAGCCAAATTACGTTTGCCAGTGCTTCCTTTGGAAACATAAGACGGTAATAGGTAAAACGGTTTTAAAATCATTTTGAATACTCTTGGCTTTCTTAACTACCCAAAAGAAAATTTTTGATTTGGCAAAACTAGTTTGGGTTGAGAAATGCTGTAAGAAGTGTTTTACTACCAAGTAAAATATTATTAGTGTAATTTAAATTTTTTGTTTGTCTATTTCTTTTGTTTTTGAGCATAGACTTGCTTGTCTGTGTGGATAACTTACACTGTTTATCTTTCCTTTGGGAATTTTTTTGCTAATTTAAGTGTGCTGAGTGACTTTTATTTTAAAGAGGACATCAGAGGGAGGGATGTTTTCAGGATTAATTTCTTTGTCCATTAATAATAGTTCCTTTGTAATTTCTTTGCCAAAAATTAATAGTAGTTTTTCTTTTCTGTTAATGGTAAGGTTTGTTTGTCTTTTTTTTTCCAAAATGGAAGAACTTTTTCTTCTTTCAAATATGACACATTTGAAACCACTGGTGGAATATCTTTCTAGGTACACCTCCCTCCCATTTATTAGGAAGTTGTTGCCTAAAGGGACAGTGGATTGTATTGTGTATGTGGGACTTATCCAGCCCATGACCACTAATATACATGTATACTATAGCCAAATAATTAACAAAACATAATTATGTGAAAGTATGGAATTAAATCTTGGCTTAACATAATGATACTTGTAATAATTCATTGTGGATAAGAATGAGGACTTTGAGGTCAGAATGCTTATCCAACAGCTTTGATGCTTCCACTGACTGTGACCTTAGGCAAGTTAGTTTACCTCAAAAATTGGCACAGTAATTGCACCTAACTCAGAGCTATTGTCAGACTTCCATATACATTTGTATGGAACGCATAGAACTGAATTCCTGGCATGTAGTAAGCCGGAGCCCCAGACTCAACTGTATAGTCTTCACATGGCCCAAAGGTGCCCAGTTGAGGACATGAATAGGGGTGAGCAGAGCTGACATTCACCCCTTGCACCTCTTGCTGGCCATGCTCTTGCTTGCTGGGCAAGGTCAGTCGAAGGAGATGCCCTTTTATTTTTAACACAGGCACCGGGTAAGACTGTGGTGTCTCAGTAGGTCAGCTGTCTTTATTATCATCCTAGATAAGAACACATACCCTCCTTTTTCAGGTGGTCTTTGGGGATTTTGAAGTCATCCTCTCGAAGTGTGATGTTAACACTTCCTCCACAAGGTAGTTAGAAAGTGAATAAAGTAGATATCCCAGTGATTATATGTAAGGCCCATTTAGCATCATTGATATTTTATAAAGTTCATCAATCAGGAGAAAGATAACCATAGTTAAGATTTAGTATTTATAATAAGTAAGTGATGGAATAAGACTATTTAAAATGGGACAGTTATTAAAGGACAATACACACCTTTTGAATTTCCACTGGAGTTATAGAATAAAATAGGAGCTAGAACATGATTAGAAATTACACGAGGAGGACCATTTTTTGAAATTAAAGATGATAACTGATAATAACTACAAAGTTACTGTAACTGGTAGGATGGATGGATGTTTGAATTGGTGATGTACCACATTTATATTTTCCTGGATTCTGAAGTAAAATATATAAAGAAATATTTTTAAACTGAAATTTCATTTTAAAAATGTCACACATAGGGTTTTAATTAAAGGACAATAATAACGAATCAGGAATCTTAGGTCTTGGAAAGATACACAAAATATGAAATCTGTTATATCTTGAAGCTAACACTGTTTTCAGTGATACTAAGGAAATTAAGTGTGAATTCTAGCTTTGTAGGAGACACTCACGTTACCATTTAACTGACTCCACTTCACCCTTCTGCTTCCTGAATCTAGACACAAATGGCATGATTCTCCTTCAATCTCTCTTCCCTGTCTACTGCCTCTATTCAAATATCACTTGGATGTATTAGGTTGACAATTTCACATGGTTCAACCATTTATAGATACAGCTAGCCCAGTGTAAGACCTTTGTGATCACATTGACTCCTTTCCCCTTCTCAGCCACCATTACCTGGCTTCCAAAACACACATTTTTTTTTTTCTCTCTCTCTTTCACACATTTTCCCCTTCCCTTTGGCACAGCAAAAAAAACCCCATACTCTCATCTCTTCTCAGTTGAAGTCCTGAAGTAGCCTTGGAATTCCTTTTCTGGCTCCCCATCTTGTCCTACACCAATCAATCGTAGCTAAGGGTAGCACTTAAGGACTACTAACTCCACTTTGAACCCAGCCTAAATTTCCAGACCTGTCTTGCAGACCTTAATCTCATATAAATAGCATCATCAAATAATGGGCCACTAAATATTCCTTATTATGATCCACATGTTTCTGTTCCCTTTTGTGTTCCCCAAGGTAAATTCTGTGTTTCTCATGCTCAACCCTACTACACTTCCCATGATGCTTTTCAGATGGGAACTCAATAGCCACCATACATTATATCCAGCCTGCCTGCCATAGTGGGGAATTTGTACTTTCAACTTGTAAAATGAAAGAAATCCTATACCTATTTGTGTATCTAAGCCCTTCACACAGTGTGAATGATTATACTGGTTTAGTTGAATGTCATTCCAGCGTAGTATAAACTGCATTAAGATATCTTCAATGTGTATTGTACTTTACCATTGTTTGGTACAATGCCTGGCAGATAGCATATGCTTAATTCTGTCAATTAAATATTTCAGAATTTTGGGTTCAATACATGTTTTCAACTACATACATGTGATTATATATATTTGGGCTTTATTATTCACAGCATAATATCTGGTGACATACTATTAATATTTTTTCCATCTGCTATAGAAAGGAGATCCCTTAATTCACTTTGGAATATTTAATCTATTGTTTATAGAAAAGGAAAAGGAAAATTTTGTTATGAAATTAATTGAATAAACTTGGGAAATTATCAGGCACTTGATTAATAAATGCATTTTTAGTTTTCATAACACATGAAAATTTATATACTGTAAAGAAAGTAGTCATTCCAACACTTAAGCAATTATACAAATTATATTCTATATTGTAAGAAAACGCTGTCTTTTTAATGTCAGGGCACCTGAGCATATCCAAAATAACTGGAGAGTTTGTTATGTTTGTTATCATTAAATACGTTATGACGTCTTTGTGAAGTCATCAGATAAGATGAGGTATACTCCGAATAATCAGTGGTTTAAAATAAATGTGAAGAAATAAGTTATAAACATATTAATGATAAGAAGATTACCTGGTTGAAATCTCAACAGCACAGATATTTGTGGTTTAAATTAAAAAGAAAAATTAAGGAGGAAAAAGAAAGGCAAACAGTGTTTATGTTCCTGCATTTCAGGTGAGGTACCTACATTTTCCTTATATTTTTTCTTTCTCGTTAACTGTAAAACCCCATAGAAATAAGTCTCTGTGCAGCTCCAAGTGCCCCCACTCCATTTTAGGTGGTATTTCCAATAAGGGTACTGTTTCTTGCAAAGAATATTACATCTCACTAATTGTCCTACAAATCCCATTCTTAATTAAAATCAAAATCTTCATCGTAACAACGCTACTATATAGCTTGCAAATATGCGCTTTTCTTGTTTGTTTGGAGGACGATGCTCTGGATGCATCTTTTTTTTTTTCTTCGTTCAAAAAGGAGCAGCCCTGGTGAGAAAAATTTACAGCAATTGATTTTGTTTGTTTGTGGCTGCCGCCATAAAAACTCCCAAGCAAAACTAAATAGTGCTTGTGGGGCACAGGCGTGGTGGTTCGTGGGTAAACAGTAAGTTTCATAATACTGTTAATGCTAGACAATAAGACAAGGTACAATAATTCCAATTTCATCATTTGTCTCCGTTTTGTACTAAATTGTACACTCCATCATGCATATGCTGGCTATAATGTGACATATTTAATTCTGCGTTTAGTCTCTGCTTTGTTACACATGCACGGAAATAGCAAGTCAGCTTCTCCAATGCCATGTAGCAGCCCTCTAACAACAACAACAAAAATCATTAAATACAAGATAAGTTTGAAGAACAGTAATGGTGGGAAAATCTATCCCAGGGTTCATTCTTTTTACAGGGAGTTGGCAAACCAGGAAGAATAGACTTTGTCATGTGCAAATATGGTGACCATAAATGGTGCTGGAGGCTTTTCCATTGTCCTCAGAGTTTGCCATGAGAGAAAGCGGGTGAGAGAAAGAAAGACACGTTTGATAGAGTTGTGAAGAATGTTTGAATGGCTATTGGGTGTTGAGCATTGTCTTGCAGTGACCTCAATTCGGTACAGTAGAGACCCTTGAAAGCACTGTCTGAAGTCACAATACCACTATTCTCCTCCATTTACTAAAAGGGATTAGTTAAAAGGGTGACGTTCCGTGCAGAGAGTTCCAAGTATTCCATGAAACAAAAGGCTCTGAAATGTTTTTGAAGTTATTTTTAATTGAGTTGAACTAATTTAATAAAGGTCCTACGGAGGAAAAAAAAAATAAAGGAATGTGATTGTTTTATGATTCCTCACAGATGGAACGGACATTTATAGCATACTTTTCCTTTAGTGTTCCAGAGAACAGTAGCTCCATTTACAGCTACTGTTAGCAATTTAAAACTGCTCCAAAATGAAGTCTTTCAAGAAGTTGACAGCTTATAAATAAATCTGTCTGATAAAATTGAACATAAACTGCATCTGTGGTTAGTTTGCCAAAATTAATTCTACATTTAATTAGAGATAGCAGTCAAACATATTTAATAAAAAACAGTCTTGGAGAGTAAATCAAATGAAGTCAGATTTTAGCAGACGTTTTGCGTTTTTTTGCAAGGAGTGATGAAATGACCTCACCTCTCTGATTCCCAGTTATATGGCAACGTGAGCTCTGTAGCGTTATGGGGAAGCCAATGAGTTCACACTGCTTGGAAAGGTTCCTTGCTCAGCTTAGGGTAAAGAGAGAAAACGATCATTTTGTGATTTTGCTTGACTCCATCATTAGATTTTACTTTGATGCCATATGTATTAAACTAACAAGTTAATAAGCATATCACTGCTAATAATTACAGAGACCCAGCTAAGGTAATCCTAATTTATAAATGTACCAAGACATAGAATTGTCCTTAATGTTTTTTTCTGGCTTCCTTGCCAAGCCTTATTTGTTTTGTTTTGTTTTAATTTAACCATCACAATAAGAAATATTAAAATCATACACTGGCAACAATGCCATTTCTTCCCCTGCAAAGACTTGGAAAAATCACCTTTGCTTATCAAATATTTGTGCTCACTCTGCATGGTTTAAGCAATGTGGCATAGCTGTGGAATCCTGGGGAAGATGCAAAAGCACACAGATCAATCAGAATGCAACAAACAATATTTTGGGACAAAAGTGACTTACAGTTCAAAGGGCAAAGAAGCAGATCTTCAAACATTGGAAGTTTCAACACAGTCCATAGTCCTAGGTGAAGTATACAGACAGACAATAGAAACTTGCATTAGCAATAATAGTTTCTCTCCTATTTGTATAAAAATTATATGCACCTTCAAAATGCATACAAAAATTAAAGTCAATTAAACCAATTTTTATTTTGATCTTTTAATGTGGTGGGATGTTATTTTCTAGTAATGTGGAAGAATTTAAGAAATGTGGGAGATTATGTTGCTGTACTTAGTTAATATCAAATTCGGATTAGACATTAAACATTTATTTATTGAGCTCCTCTATATTCTTAGCATTACAATCATGGAGATGGTTAATCTTTACTGAATACTTTCCCAAAATATCTACATGCTTTGGTATCCTGCAGTTATTAATACCATTTCTGACTGAAATATGCAAAGGCTTTTTTCCACTTCTTCAAGTTTCACTTAGATATTTTGTCCTTTCAGAAGAGTATTTTTTTTTTACATACATGAATTTGCCCCCAAATAACTTTATCAAAATTTTGCTATTTTTTTAGAATAATAGGAAGGAAAAGTAGTACACCCTAATTCCTGAATTTGAACAATGTATCATTGTTTTGAGGTTTGCTCTGTGAGCCTTCCATTGCTTGTACTCTGAATAAATGAAGTGATGGAAATGTATGCAACACACAAATTCTATCTGGCAGCCCCTTTTAGTTCTGTCTTGGAATAATTATGCTGTTTTAAAACTCAGAGGTGGACTTAAACACTAATGCATTATAGTTGTTTAATCACGTATCAAAATACAAACCAGCTATATGCTGTAACTAGAAAAAAAGATTAAAAAATCAGATATCGCAAAAAGAGGAATTGACCAGCTCAATCATGCTATAAGATCTCAGTCATCATTAGGATATCCCAAAGGACTGCCTTATCTCCTTAACAATTTATATATTGAACCTGAAGAAATAATCATTTTAATCAATGGTTTCAAATTAGTTACATGTGTTTTAGTGCCATTGCAGGATTAGAGTATTATTACTGCAACTTTGTAGATAAATACAAATAACTTCCCTCTCATTTAATAAAAATACAAATAAAACAAACATCTTCCTTAATTTAGGAAATGTAAAAAATATAATATTCACATTTTTGTAGGTCCTTGAGAAAAAACTTTTCCCCCAAAATTTTATTAACAACTTTGTTATAAAGTAATTTATAAAATACGGTTTTATAAAATTTATACAATAAACAGCTTTAGAAATCTGGGTTAACAGATACATGGTTTCTTGTGGTCTTCTTAGGAGTTGATTTTATCTTGGACAAATCACTTACTCTCACGGGGTCAAGATTTCTTCATCTTTAAAATGAAAATGTTGACTAAATAAATTCTAAAGCAGCTTCTTGGTCTCTAATGCCACGATTAGTGCATTCCTACCCATTCTACTTTTTTCCTCTCATTTCAGACAAATGCCATGTCTTTTCATCATTTTGGCTGGCTTGTGATATTGCGCAGAGCAAAACTAATGGGGAAGAGAGACCCAATTTGCAACTAGACATGGTTGTAGTTATTGCTGTATCATCAGATGTAAAAGATTAATGACAAATAGAGAACTGGGTCAGTTGATGCTCTCAAGACATTGATGCAGAGGGCTAAGTCATAGTCACAGTATTTCTATTAAAATGTTTTTCTATACTGAGTAAAAGTTACCCTTTTATTTCTAAGGAGGTTGAGAGGTTTGATTAAGAAATGCCTAAAATTCTCTGCGAAGTTGTATGTTCTAGAAATGCTCAAGTTTTAAAAAGCCTTGTGGGTCCTTGACATCAACACACTGGATTGGATATAGGGTTAGAGCCTCACGGAGAGCACAGAGACAATTGCTCTCAAGCATCGGTGTTCGCACCTTACTGGAGGGTCTCACCATCTGTCACAGTATATCACAGATTTCTCCTGAGTGGATTCGTTGCCTCCTGGCTCTTGTTACAGATCTGTTTATCTCATTGATGATGCCAGTTATCTTTTAAAAACGCAGATCTGGTTATGTCATCTTCCTGATTGAAAACCTCTAAGGACTTCCAGTTGCCTACTGGATAAAGTCTAAACACCTAAGCCAGGTAAACAAGACCCTTCTCGATCTCATCCAAAGAGAGCTTTCCATCTTCCTCTTATGCAGTTGCTTATCCTTGTCCAGGATGTGCACCTTTCCATTCACAGCCTTCAAAAACTGGCACGTCTTCAAAAGCCAAAAGAAACATCATCTCTTCTGTCAAGCTTTCCTTTTCTCAGGCACGTCCTTAATATGTGATTCATTCTCTCTCCCTCTCCCTCCCTCTCTCTCTGTCTCTATCCCTCTCCCTGTCTCTCCCATCACCCCTTCCTTCCCATCTTCCCTATCTACTGTGCTTCTTAGTCACCTTTTTTAACCTGTTTTAAAAATATCCACTTACTAAGCAAGGTGTATATAAGAATAAATCAATGTGGGGCTCCTGGGTGGCTCAGTCGTTAAGCGTCTGCCTTTGGCTCAGGTCATGATCCCAGGGTCCTGGGATCGAGCCCCGCATCGGGCTCCCTGCTCCGTGGGAAGCCTGCTTCTCCCTCTGCCACTTCCCCTGCTCGTGTTCCCTCTCTCGCTGTGTCTCTCTCTGTCAAATAAATAAATAAAATCTTAAAAAAAAAAAAAGAATAAATCAATGGAAGTTAACTCTGTAGGATGGTAAAATGTAACTGACACATGAGATTTATTTTGTCATGTGTTTTATGGAGGTCTCATTTCACTTGTGTACATACTATAATATCAAATGTATGTCTTTTTCCAAATTCTAATAATATGCCTATGCATTGTGTTTCAGTGAGAAAATGTAGGCTGCAGTTCTCTATAGCTTTTGATATTATTTAAATATTTCCAAGTTATTCTTATGGTTTTTCAAAGTTTATGTATTTAATATAACATTCATAATTGCTATGGATATGTTGTTAAGATTTTAAATTGCCATTTTGAAGCCAAAACTGAGATTTCAGTTTATATATATATATTTATATATATATAAATATATATGTATATATGAAAATACCTTTCAAAGAGAAGTACCACCTTATATAAATTAATAATTTCTTTTAATTGCCTCGAATGTTTCAGTCTTATGAGGATTTTTGAAGTTGTATGCAGCTTTGATGTTTTATTAATTATTTTCAAGGTGGCTTTCTTTCCAGAGCAAAGCATACATATTGATTTTGTGTATGATGAAGACTGAAATTTCTATCTTGGCACTGATACTTCTTGCAATCAGATCTAGAAAGGGTTTGATCGTTTTTAAGCAACTCTCCAACAGTTAACTGTTGGCTGCCAAAGTTCAATTTAGATAAGTGAAGGGGAAGAGTTTAGAAATTTCACACATTAAATGTGTGATGGGAAAAACCCAATATAATGTATTAAAGATGCAGCCTTTGGAAGGAAAACATGGAATATCGTAAGAATTGTGTGCCAGTCTCCAAAGGTTTTCAGTTAGGTTTGGTTCAGAAAAGCCCTTGAATGTGTTGGAAGCAGATCTTGGAAGGGGCTGTGTGGTGTGTCAGGGAAAGCACCAGAGTAAGTCTTGGTTACACATAGTCTGTAAAATCGACTGTGGTAGCATGACAAAAATTGGTCTGTGTAGTTTGCCACTGCCAATCTTCATGATTGATACAGATTGTTGGAGCCATATCTATCATATGGTGCTCCATATTGATTGTTAAAATCTGCAAAAATGAATTATTTGGAGTGTATTTTTCCATATCATTGGCTAATTTTTCCTGTATCAAAGAGTTTAAAAGCATTTGACCTTTGCTCTGAATTCTTACTTGTTACCATGACTAGAAGGAAAGGATACCGGCATTTCTTTATTTATTATCCTTGAATAATGATATTGTAATCTAATTCTTAATGAATATGGTAAAAGCTGCACATTTGAAAAGTCATTGTATAAAGGTTCTCAGTAAGTCAGTTCTATTTTTAGGGATGGTTTAGCTATTTTATTTTTAAAATTGCCATCTAGACTTAAAGAAAATGAGAAGTCACATGCCAAATAAACTCTTTTAGAAGAGCTTTCCATCTTACCAACCATTACCAAAAAAAGCAAGAATAGCTTTCAATCTCTTTCTCTCTCTCTCTCTCTCTCTTTTTAAGTATTGGGATTGGTCCTATTTATCTATATGTGCAACCAACATTAATAAAATACTCCAGACTTTTTGTGAATTGAAAAGATTCTGCATGTTTGCAAGAGGCAAGTGACATAGGAGACTTTCCTTTAAATCACCTATAATGTTAGGATCATTACAAAGTAAGCAGCCAGAATGCTGGATTGTATGGCTGGAAAGAACCCACATAAGAATGAAAACAGATGGTATTATCATTCTATCCCAAGCACTGTGTGGATTTTTTTGGTTAGAGTCTGATTAAGGTTTCTGAAATTATTAAGTGGCTAGATAATAGAGAATAAGAAAATGAGAGCACAGAGGGCTTGCCAAGTCTTTAATGCTCACTTAAACAAAACTGCCTGCAGGTTCAACAAACCCATGCCTGGGTTTTGTGGGTTTACAAGGTCCTTCTCCAGAAAAGTTGTTTTGGGTGATGGTCACCATTTTAATTAAAGGAATATCAAACTATATGTTTAGAAAGATAATAATAAGCCACCCAAACCCAGATGCTAGATGCCACACATGTTGGAGAAGCGCTATAAAAAAAAAAAAAAAAAAAAAAAAAAAAAAACCCACAAAAAAACCCCTAAATACTCCCACATTCTAGAAGCTGGATTTAAATGAAACCAATGGGGGGAAAGGACCATTTCCGTTTTCCAATTCCAGTCATCTTTCTCCCCACTTTTCTTACTCCCTTAATCCACATCTAATTATCAGCTATCTCCCTATCTTCCTCTCCACTTGCTGACTTCATTTCTTTTGATTCGCTAATATGTATCTGATACGTATGTGGGAGGAAGCAGCATTTTGCCTTTGTGTGCGGGCATTTGTGCATTCTGAGTGTTTCCTTTGTACCACATTGTACGTTAGTGTAATTTTATTTTGGCCTCCTAAGCTCCTTTGAAAAATATTCATGAATTAAACAGTTTAGCAGAAGTCAAACAAACAAATAAAACTCAAGCCATGAGAGTCTGTGATTTCTTTCAGTTTGATTCCAGCTGAGGAACATTCAAACTTGGGGTTTGCTTATTTCAACTTTTTTTTTTCTTTTTTAATTGTGGTTTCGGCCATACCTTTGAAAGTATAATTTTCTTAATTAAAATAATAAAAAAGTTTCTCAAAGTCAGGTGGGCTGCTTTGGATTATGGCTTTATCTCCTCTGTCTGCCGTTTTACAGTGACCACTTTTCAAATTAAATCTTTTTTTTTTTCCATCCCTTCTGCAGCACAGTTCCCTCAGATCATAGCCCTCTGATGTGAAAGGATAGGATTTTTAACTGACACGCTTGTCTATTGAAAGAAGAGTTCAACAACTATATTATTTATTTTCTATTTAAGTCTTACATGGTATAAAAAGGAAAACCTGCGGTCCCTGTTTCTAAATACCAGTGACTGTTAATGAAGTAAATGGTCTTGCAACACAAAGGTAGCACATTTAATGTTTGGAGAATTAAAAAAAAAAAGCAAAACAATTCAAAGAGCAGAAACCAAATTGCCCATATCATTCAGTAGTCATAGTTAAGATTTCTGAGTAGGGCATAGAACTTTTGAGAGAGGTGTGCTAAATGCTTCAGAAATGTTGAAAGCAAATCCACAAGTGTGGTTTGAAAGGCTTTGGGATTTTCTTTCACACATACAAGTTTTGTTCATGTGAAAAAAAAAGTAGGAATCCTTGAATTGAATATTGAGCCTTTCTTTTTTTTTTTTTTTTGGTATAGAAATAAACATTGAGCCTGACACCAGGTTTGTGTGGGAGTAAGGTAAATTCGAGCTAAATGACTGATGTACTATTTGGGTATAAACATTAGATTCCATATTGCAACTGTCTGTCACTACTTTTGTCATTAATCAGATAGGTACTAAAATGTACAGCAATGCTTAACTGTATTTAATGTAGTTCATTTATATAATCACTGCTAGTAGCTATCCAGGTGCAGGTGGTAGCTTTTTTTTTTTTTTTCCTCCCTGATTTAAGATTATGAGATCCTTTACCGTCTTTCTATAGAATTGGCATCTGAGTATACAGGTTTGATTTGATCTGTTAAATTTAGTATCATTTGTGACCTTGTGGCAGTGCAGGATTTAAAAAGTCATGGACATTGCTGAAGTGTTAGAAGAGGAGGAAATAAATTCATCTGATTCTTGTGTGTGGCCTGATGCTAAGTCAAGCACATCGATATCCCTATTTGGAAATATCTGTGAACTTAGAAGTAAAGAGTGAATTTAAAAAAAAAAAAAGAGGAATTGGTGTGGTTCCATTGAACTTGCTCTATACTTTGTCTACATAGAACTTTTTTTTCATTCAATTAGATTTGTTTAAAATGTCCTATTAAAATTAATGACACAAAAATGTGCATCAAGTGAAGTCTTAGAAAATCTCTGTTAAAATCTCATAATTTTATGTTTGACCAAATGTTTTCATCATTCCTCCAAGCTTGGTTTGGAACATTCAGCTGTTTTCAAATTTTTCATCTTTCTCATTAAAACAAGCTTTCACTTTATCTAATCTGCTATAATGATAAATATATCAATTTAAGGTAATGAGTTCTACTGTTTGTTAATATTGTCAGGATATCCACTCTACCAGATAGCTTCAAGTTCTATGGGAGAAATTCTCTTGGAACAAATAGGTAGGTGGTATAGCTTAGCAAATTGCTTAATTTGGCTGCTATTTCCAAGAAGCTATGGATTTTCCTTATGACTTTGACCTTAAAATGTGTCCATCTTCTTATAGATCCTTCCATTCATTTTCATGGTGGATCTTTATGACAGCAATGTACTGTCAGGCTGGTCTTCCTGAGTATAGAAAAAAATATTTTTATTGCAGGAATGAGGAGATATGTAGGAACAACATATCATAAAAGAAAATATAACCACAGAGGAATATCCAAGTCCAGCTTTGTCTCTCCCTCAATTAGAAGGAATTCTTACTGTCAAGTTAACTTATCCTATTTTCTTGGTCTGGAATGCTTCCACTTGGAAGTTGGTAATTTCTTTCTTTCTTTCTTTCTTTCTTTCTTTCTTTCTTTCTTTCTTTCTTTCTTTCTTTTTCTTTTTCTTTTTCCATCCCTACCCCCCCTTTAGGCTGAACTCATTTCTCCTAAGTGTCTGAACAATTTTTCTATCCTTGTTCTTCCATTACTACTGTCATTTATATACCAATATACCATATAAATAGCTCCTAGACTATAGGACTGTGTTAGAGATTGGTGACGATATAAAAATGTAAGACATAATCTCTAGCCTCCAAGTGCTATACTCTAAGTAGGAAGAGAAACCAGGTCCATAATACTGTTAAACAAAAAGACAGATTATTCAAATAGATTGCCAGAGTGGAGGGGGGTGGGAATAGACAAAATGGGTGAAGAGGAGTGGGAGGTACAGACTTCCAGTTATGGAATGAATAAGTCACGGGGATGAAAAGTACAGCATAGGGGATTATAGTTAATGGCATTGTTAGCATTGTATGGTGACAGGTGGTAACTACACTATGGTGAACATATAGAATTGTCATATAGAATTGTCGAATCGCTCTATGTTGTGCACCTGAAACTAGTGTAACATTGTGTGTCAACTGTACTTCAATTAAAAAAAAGATAATAACATTATCATTGCTCCATCCTACACTGCTACCAGTACCCCCTTGCCCACACCCATCTTCTTAGACTCTGAATTCTAGACAGGCTTTCAGCATTCTGTAAACATTGATGGAATAGAATCTATTTGAATAATCTGTATATTGAACATTGATAGAAACAAAGATGAACATATTTTGACTGTGAATTATCAGTTATTCAGTGTCAGATGTTCAGTAGAGTTTAATTTCCAATGAACTAAATTTATTTTAAATCTCACAGATTTAAGACTTAAGGTTACTTTTAATTTTCCATGCTAATGTCATTTTAATTGGCTCATTCTTTAAAAAATATGGTGAAAGGGTTTTTTTAAAACCGATTAGTTTTAAAAAATGAAATTTATAGATTATCCAAAAAAGATAACTTATTAGACCACTAAAATTTATCAGAAATTTATCAAGAAATCACCTGACAGAAGTTTCACTTTTTTTCTATGTATCATTCCTTGATATTTGCTGCCAACCCTAATCTCACCCCTTCCTGACTTCCACTGTAGGTATTATCTCTTCCATAAATTGTGCTGGTTGATTATATTTAATGATATACTTTATCATGCAGTCTTTTATAGAGCTATCTGATTTTTTTTTTTTTTCAGGAGCACACATTTAGTAATACTCACTGTCTCATAAGGTTAATTCTTCTCATGACAATGAAATGTCTAAGCATCTCAAGGAAAGTAACCTTGTTCTATATTGCTTCATTTTTCCAGTTCTCCTCGTAACGCATTACAGAAAAATTGTCACAACTATTTTGAAGTGTTGATAAACTTAACAAATTCAATTGTAAACTTATTTAGAACCCATGCAGTATGTTTGATTCAGAACTATAGAAACAGAACAAAGCTAATACTGGAACAGGGCTCAGGAAACCTGATTTTCAACCCAAGTCAACATTATGTGACTATATGCTGTTGAACAGGTCATTTTGTGCTTCAGTTTACTCATCTCCAAAATGAAGGAAAGAGATGAAGTAATACCTAAGATTCTCTAACTTTCGATTTCTATAATTTTTTTTTTTTTACTGTTAATGTCATCACGGAGTGATGAACAACTTTGCCTAGCATTTTCAAAACATAGTCTACTTTTCCTCAAGCATTTTTATTCATCATTTAATTCAGTAATTCAACACATATTTATTGAGCACTTATTACGAACCAACAACGAAGAGTCAGAAAGTACAAGATTTGAATCCACATATTATTGAAACGTGGGCAAATATTTTCACCTTTTTGTTCCATCTGCAAAATGGAGATAGCAACATCTGCCTTACAGAGTTGCTCTGAGGTTTAAATGAGGCAGTGTGATCAAGCCTTTAGCTCAGTACCTGCCAGACAGGATGGGATTAATATTGTTATTAACACTGTTATTATGTGATGCATTTAATTTTTTTTTAAGATTTTATTTATTTATTTGAGAGAGAGAGAGAATGAGAGACAGAGATCATGAGAGGGAGGAGGGTCAGAGGGAGAAGCAGACTCCCCGCTGAGCAGGGAGCCGATGCAGGAGTCGATCCCGGGACTCCAGGATCATGACCTGAGCCGAAGGCAGTCGCTTAACCAACTGAGCCACCCAGGCGCCCGTGATGCATTTAATTTTTAAACCATTAATTGGGGATCATATTTAATGGTCTATATAATATAAATATAACCTAACTGATTATTTGAGTGTAATAAATTCAGATTTTCAGATGCAATCTTATGTTGAACAAGTTACTTATCCTCTCAGAAACTTGGGACAGAAATACCTGTCTCTTCTTGTACTCAGGATTAAAAGGGTTTAAAGTGAGGTAATGTACAGAAAACTTGCAGCATAATGTTTGCCATCTAAGCTTTAAACATGTTTGTTTTAGGCAAAAACTAACCTAGTTTTGTTCTAGGGAAAATTCATCTATGGAGGTCACCTCTGGTACAGAATTATCTGGAAAGGGGCATGAGTAAACCAGTTGGGGCGACAGAAATATGCTCTATCTTAATCTGAGTGTGATTACATAGATGGATACATGGGTCAAAAAATTCTTTGAGCTATAGAATTAAGATTTTTCCTTTTAGTGAACAAATTTTGCCTAAAAAGTGTTTTTCTTCCCTAAACATAAATACTATAGTACATTCTATAACCAGAAGAAATAGCAATTAATAATAATAATAATTTTCAAATGCCATAGCTAAAATATTATCACAACACAATATTTTTTTCAACAGTACATAAAAATGAAAAAGGGCACCATGATCCCATGAACTTCCCAATGTCTGAGAGCAGTTGGAGGAACACGCGGTGGTTCTACATATTTCACCACCCAATTGTTTCAATTTGGCACACTGTATTTTAGGATATTTATTGCCTGTCTAGTTCTTGCATCTACTCTTTTCCCTGGTGCACACAAAGCCATACGTTATGGAGTATTATTTTTACGAGGGCCTGGTCAAAAGGAACCTGGTCAGTCCTATTGCCACTTTCTTCATGTATTTTTCTGAGATGAAGAGTAGCTTATGATTTACTTCAATCAAGCTTTATTTAGGATTGGGTTTGTAGGAAGGGGTGGAAATGGCGGGGGAGGGGACAGCGTAAATATATACATACAGTGTGTGAACATAAAGAAAGGCATCTTTTGTTACAACTGGTTGCAAGAGAAGTTTCTGCTTGCACTGCTAGATAGTATGAGATTGGTGGAGTTGTAGCAAAGTCAGGACAAAGACGGGCTGTGTGAGAGGGATCAGTGTGTTTGCTCAGTGGAGCTTTCTCTCCAGTTGTTGACAGATTTAACTGGTGTAATCTTAGGCCTGGCTAGCTCCACCCCATGATTGTCGAGAGGCAATCCTTGCAGTAATAAATGGCCATGTGGAGTATACCATGAATTCCCTATTTGTGTAGTAGCTGTAGTTTAGGGTGGGATTTAATATTGAATGGACTCCAGATTGTCTAAATTGCAATCACAGTGTTTATTTAAATACCCTATGGGGACCATTTAAGCATTTTAACTTTTGCTCCTATGTTTCTCATGTTATGAAATCTTGAAGAACATTGGGGAGAAAAGAAAAATCCAGTCTTGTAAAAGCATTAGGATGCTAAAAGTTCTCCCTGCTGCCAAAAATGCTTCAAGAGTTTTAGTTCTCCGAACTAACACGTGATATGATGGATGGGATCCTGCTGTGGATACTCTTCCTGCGCAGATACTCGAATCTGTCCCAGCATAATCACTGCTATCTCAGCTCAGGAGATTCTCTCTGATACCGGCTCTCCACTTGCGGTGCTGAAGTCTGTTCTGCTTACATTTTTATAACGCTATAGCTTTAAAACTGCAAAGAACTCTATTTTAATAACATATGTGCTATATAATTATTAAACTTTTAACTTTACATACACCAAAAAAAAAAAAAAAAGCAGTTTCTTTTACTCTCCTGGCAGAGCCAGGGTGATGGTGAAACTTGACGTTGGTGTGCAAGGACATGAACTTGAGGTGTAGAACAAACAAATCTATCTATTTTCTAAGGCAGATCTCCTGAGGAGAAAGCATGACTTCAGTTTTCATACTCTGATTTAAAACAATCAGATTAAAAACACTTCATAAGTAAATTTTTAGTTGGTTCCCTTCGTCAGGAAGACTTGTGTTTTTGTTTTGTTTTGTTTTTTGTTTTTAAGACCCTAAGGGTCTGGGTGGCTCAATCGGTTAAAGTCGGTTAAGCATCTGCCTTCGGTTCAGGTCATGATCCCGGGCTCCTGGGATCCAGCCGCACATCGGGCTCCCTGCTCCGCGGGAAGTCTGCTTCTCTCTCTCCCTCTGCTATTGCCCCTGCTTGTGCTCTCTCTCTCTCTCTGTCAAATAAATAAATAAAATCTTAAAAAAAAAAAAAAAAAAGATCCTAAGTCTGGAATAGCATTTGACAATGCTAAATATTTTCTGATTATGGGAGTGAGCCGGGGCCAAAGATCTTCCTGAATTCTGAGTTCAGTGTTCAACTTTATTTCTTTTCTTCCTTTTCTTTCTTTCCCTTCCCTTCGTCCCTTTCTCTCTCTCTCTCTCTCTTTCTTTCTCTCTCTCTCTTTCTTCCTTTCTAAATTCGTACTAAGCTTCTAGGGCTGTCCTTCGGGCTATATTAAAGTGTGTTCCTATTCCCGAGGCTCCACCTCTGAGTGAGAGGATGAGGTGTGCCTCATTAGACTAGTACAGGGCACTCCCAGGGCCCTCGCAACCAGCCCTTTTGCATCTTTTTTTGCCGTGTTTATAGTGATGGTAACAATACCTATCCATCTCAGAAATAAACTGGGGAGGGAATATGCTAATGTATATAAAAAGCTTTGGCCTTTCTCGAAATAAAGACACTGTAAGAGATGTTTTGCTGAGAGCATGAGAAAAATCAGCAATCGCAGATCTGAAAAACAAATAACCTCCCTCTGCAGCTGGGCAGTGGCCATTTAACTTGACTCAGACCATACACCGCTGAAGGTTCTTTTCCATCACAAGTTTTCTGAAATATCTTTTTATTATCATGATGTATTCTATAGGGCTAATTACTTCCAAATGCATCATGATGTAGGAGTATATTTTTTACTCTGCTTTACTGCTTTACCCTGCTTTTTATTTTGTATTAGAATCAAAAGTTTCAGATTTCTTTTAACTCAGTGTCCCAAATTCTTGGAACAATATCCTAAGCATTGCCCACTATTGTGTTGCACACTCGCCTCCCATCTCTAATTCTTTTTCTAGGATACATTGTTGACTGAAATCCCTAAGTTTTACAGAAGCCCCATTTATTTTTCTAGTTTCCCAATCACTATTAAATTTCTTTTTCAAAAATTAATCTAGTGCTTATTCATTTTCGCTTTTAGTTTCACCTTCTTGCTTTTCAACTACCTGCTCTCCTCCACACTTCTCTCTCTCTTTCCCTCTTTCCTCATTGTGAACCTATTGTCAGCTATCCACAGAATATGTAAGCTGTAGAGAGGAAGATGAAGAATATTTTTAATCCATAAAACTGATCATCAAAGTCAGAATAACAAGTTGACCATATGTCTTCTACTATTAAATAGGGAGTGACAAAGTATATATGGCTAATTAGAGGAGTCTCTGCTTGCTTTAAGAATTATACTAGATAATAATATCTACCTTCCTTTTATGTGATATCCTTCCGGCTTCCAGGAATTGTCTTTTTAGGACTCCTACCCCCCAAAAAAGATATTTTAACATAATATACTATTGAAAGGCACTGGAATCTGGGGCTGCAGAGAAATCTGTATAGCAATTATTTTATTTTTCTGGGGCAAACCCTTGGTACTAATGCTGTTCATGGTTGTTTTGACTATATTACATTTTGCTGAGCCCGGGACTGCTTTTGGAAGGTTTAGAAGTATCCAGGGAGGCGCCTGCCACTTTGATTATTCATACCCAGCTCTTTAGTTTTATTTGAGACATAAAATAAAAACACACCCTGGCTTCTGCTCAGCCTCAACTGGCGTTCATTTTAAAAACAAACCCCAAACTGACCAAATGGCAGCAATACAAGTTTTTCTGAGAGTGAGTCATCTTTCATGTCAATCAGAGTTCATTTATGGAAGCATTAAATTCTGGTGCTGGCCAGGCCACCTTTAGACGAATTAAAATGGGTTGGGATTTGGTAAGCTTGGAACAGAGGACCAAAAGGAAAACCAGGGTGATGTTATGACTCAGAAAGTGACTCTTTTCCTTCTGAATCAGAATTGAACCACTGGTAGAATTAGTTCTCGTAGGTAGATGGCAACTTTTAGGTGAAAGGTTAAATGGAATCTCTGACCATCTGTGTTTGTCTCCTTGTTGGTTCAACTCCGTGCCAGTTTGTATAATTACTTACTCTTCACCTTTTTCCCCATTGCTTACTTGCAAATAAGAGTCATATTTTCCTTCTTGTGTCTCTTGAAACATTTTTAAGAGTGACAGTGAACTTTTAACCACTGATACATTTTATTTCATAATGCGTTATTTCAGTAATGCATTAACTAATTTCTGCAAAAAGGACCACATTTTGTTCTACTCTGTCCTTCTGGTAAACATTGGGAGATGTCTCTCTAGATACTGACCCTCTGAAATTTGCTGCTTATTCTATTTATGTACAAACATCAATTCTAGTTTTCACACTTTTTTGTTCTTTCTTAGTATTTCTATTTATATGCCCCTAAAAATGATCTTTCCAGGGATTTATTCTTTCAGCAAACACTTACTGAACACCTATTTTACCTTTTCCACTAAGCCTTTATCAGAAGCTATTTTAGAATATTTTCATTTCCAGTATTGACAGGTTTCTATTTCATGCTATCTGAAAGTTCAGGATTTTATTAAATCTTATAAATATATGCATGGATCAGGTTGTATGTTTTGGTATTGATACTTATTAGTTCAACATCAAGAGCAAATTTTAAGACTTTTGTGCATTTATCAGCCTCCCCCATATCAACTAATAATCAGGAAAAGGATTTATATTTTCTTTGTCAAATTTATATGGTTCGTTCGTTGAAGAATTATAGACATTTTAATCACAAGTGCATTTACTAATTCTGTCTTTATTCACTTAATGCACAATTATTGAGTCATACTATTTATCATTAGACTATAAGTTCCTTGAGGCATTAAAATATTTTTTGAATGAAAGAATAAAAAAATATACGAATTGGTAAGCATGGTTCCTTCTCAAGAATAAAGCTCCTTATAGTGAAGTTGCTTATGTCCTAAACCTACTCGGAATTAATTCAGGATTCACATGGGTTTGTTTTGTTGTTTTTTTTTTTAAGATTTTATTTATTTATTTGAGAGAGAATGAGATAGAGCACGAGAGGGGGGAGGGTCAGAGGGAGAAGCAGACTCCCCGCCGAGCAGGGAGCATGAGAGGGAGGAAGGTCAGAGGGAGAAGCAGACTCCCCGCCGAGCAGGGAGCCCGATGCGGGACTCGATCCAGGGACTCCCGGATCATGACCTGAGCCGAAGGCAGTCGCTCAACCAACTGAGCCACCCAGGCGCCCTATTTATTCATTTATTTGAGAGAGTGAGAGAGAGAGAGAGCACATGAGAGGGGGGGGAGGGTCAGAGGGAGAAGCAGACTCCCTGCTGAGCAGGGAGCCCGATGCGGGACTCGATCCTGGGACTCCAGGATCATGACCTGAGCCGAAAGCAGTCGCTTAACCAACTGAGCCACCCAGGGGCCCCAGGATTCACATGGTTTTTTAATTGTATATGCTGAGCCTTTCTTTGTGTCTTTTGCAGAGCAGAGCCAGATAAGGTGAAGATTAATGTTTTGTAGAAGCCAAGACCCTGGTTATGATGTGAGGAGATGGGAATGTTGACAGTGGTCATTGTGGGGATTTGGCAGTTAAAATCATGGACGTTAGCATTGAACCTACTTAATGACTGTTCATTTTGGAGGTATCCAAGCACCAAACTTAACCTTGTTTACTTACATATTCTTGAAGCCGTCCCCATATACCCCTAGGGGTGATCTGAGCTAAATAGCATCCTTTTGGAAACCGACTTCTGTTCTTGATTAGCAAGAGCATCACAGCCAAGTGACGTTCATATGATTCTCCTGCCATCTTCTTAAGTCCTGATGTGCAACTAGTTAGATTCCCTTCTCTCATCTTTGAGGGGCTGGAGGGCATAGAGTGATTAAACAAGATCTGGAGTCCCAGGGACAGCAGCTAGTTAAGATCAGGCTCTTGAACTTAATCTCTCTGCCAGCCTGTGGTTCTTTTAAGATTCCTGGACCAAATATCATTTGAGGTGTGGGAGGGTTACCCACACACAACACCAAACAATTTTCAGAAACCTGCAGGGTGTCCAAGAATTCAAATCAATTATGACACTACTTGGGGATAACATCAGATCCCATAGGTTAGAGTTTCAGCTTTACAAGACTGTCCCCACCCCCCACTTCAGATTATAGTCGCAAGTCCCAGACTCTTATCTGTGCTTCTGACCAACAGTCTGATTGGAGGTGACAATGACCTCCTGCTTAGTTTAGATTAATTTGTTAGAGTGGCTCACAGAACTCAAGAAACATTTACTTAACATTTACCAGTTTATTGAAGGATATGATAAAGGATACAAATCAACAACCACATGAAGAAGTACATAGGGTAAGGTCCTGAGCAAAGGAGCTTTTGTCTTCCTAGAGCTTGGGGTCTGGCTCCATGGCAAATGGAGTGTTCTGGTTCCCTAAATGTAGAAGCTCTCTGAAAAAAATAAAGGACCAGAAACTATCCTCTTGAGTTCTTATGGAAACTTCATGACATAGTCATGATTAACTAAGTCACTGAACAGTGGCAACTCATTCAACCTCTAGCTACTCTCCGTTCCCTGGAGGTCAAGGGGTAAGGCTGAAAGTTCCACCTCTAATCACATGTTTGGTCCTTGGCAATCAGTTCCTCCCTTAGATGAGGTCCAAAAGTCACCTCATTAACATAACAAAAGATAACCTTTGTCACTCTCATCACTTAGGAAATTCCAAAATGTTTCAAGGGCCCTGTGCCAGAAATGGGAATGAAGACCAATTTTTTATTATAATTTACAATATCACAATAGTCATTCTTTAATATCTGTAGGAGAACATGACTATTACACACCCTCAGATCCCAAAACTATTTTATCCTTTTGCCCCTCAATGCAGAGTAAAGTGTCATTCTTCCTCAGGAAATCTTTTATATGCTTTGCAACTGGCTTTAATTTTGGAATAAAAGCATCTGGAAATTGAGGACAGTTGCTTTCCAGTTTGCATTTTTAACCTCAGTTAAAAAATTAGTATCTTGAGGGATATATATGAAATCTCCTCAGCTGATTGTGTATGTTGGGCCCTGTGTTCCTCCTTTCTTCTGATAGAAAGAACCTGGGCCATAAACTCTGTTGTATGAACCCATCCTTATGTACTACTGGGCAGATTTTAAGCCAACAACTCTTCTGAGATATGCATTTCACGTTTGCATATTTATTGTTCTGTTGGGTAACTACTTATTGAGCATCTACTATGTGCCAGGCCCTTTTTAGTGCCAGGATACAGCAGGGAACAAAGTGAGGTTTCAGCACCATAGAGAACACAATCTCATAGAGAAACACAGACAACAACCAAATAAATCTTTTTTAAACACATTTAAATTTATTATGGACACAACTTTATTTTTAAATTATATTGTCTGTCATTCCTATAGTACTATAAAGTTTTTAAACCATTTCTCATTGTTGATATTTGTATTTCATGTATTTGAAAGCAGTTTATAAACTGTAAAAGGCTGGATATATAGAATATATGAGTTAAGAGCACATACCCTTTGTGAGTGAACTGATCTTGTGCCATAGTTACTGGATGTCCAAAAGTAAATTTAAAACCTACTATAACAGTATCCATAATAGTTATCTTGGGTGCTTGATACATTGCATCTCCTTGGATGAGTTTTGGGGGCCTGCATTTTTAAAAAGCAAATCAGCCAAATCTAATGCTGGTTATGGGAGGACCACACTTTGAAGAATACCATACATATTAGACAGTTTATCAGAAGGGATCTTGGAAGGCCATTCTGAGAATTGAACACACGGATCTTATAGATGCTTCCAATTCAACACCTGACATTGATTGTTTGATTGATTTGTTTTTTAAGCCACATGCTATGTATAAGAAGTATAAGATGAATATGTTATGGACCCTGAGCTTAAGGATTTTACAGTTTATTTATACCATAGACCTCTCTGCCATTTTATACCTAGCTGTCATGCTGCATTGTGTGGCATTTTCCACTTCTGCACTACTTTGTATACATTATTTAATTTATTAAATTATCTCTTTGACCCTGAATGTATGAAGTTTTTTTTATTACACATAGTTGTTATTATAGATGAAACCAGAGGCTCAGAGAAAATTGTTAGGTAGGCCAGATTTATAGGGCAGGTATGTGGCAGAGCTAGATCCTTTAATCCCAAATCCAGAGTTGTTTCCATTTCATCACATTTATGTGCCTTATGACCATTAATTCAAAAGTTAGAGGATTTTTTTCCACCTACCACAGGTATAATATCAGAAATTCTTCAATCTGTGTAAAAGTTGTAATGTACCATGTTCCCAGCCATTGAAAAATGAAATCATTCAGCATCCTTAAGTAAAACCAGATGCCTCCATTGAGAATGGCAAGGATCTCTTGTCATAGGATTACTTGTACATTCCAGAAAGTTATGACAAATGACAAATGAACTAATACTAGGAAATAACATATAGACTTGCTGGGAAGGAGCCAATCTTTGACCACCTCCACTCTAAATATTTCTTGCATTAGAGACTTTTCTTAGTGGAGGTAGTGCCATTACTAGGGCTTATTCTTTGATTTACCGTGTCTGACTGTTATATGTTCATTCATTTGTTTATTCATTCATTCATTCATTCATTCATTCATTCATTCATTTAATAAACAGTTACTGAGTACTCATATATACCAGAACAGGGCAAGTAACTAGTTATAAAATTATGGATAAGACGTGTTCCCTACCCAAATATGAAATGAACTATATGTAATTACCACAGAGATGTGAATAAGGGTCTATTCTATGATTTCTCAACTCTGACAGTTACCAGTGGAAATACTGGTTGGAGAAGTGAGTGTGTGGGTGAATTCTTCCAAAAGGGTTGAAATTTGTTATAGCTACGCATCTGGCAGTACTTAATAATTATGATTTCATGTTTCCATGGGCACATGGTACATTACAACACATTATGTAATATGCTGGTTGATAAAGCACTTTGTAATAGTATATAACATTGTGCCTTTTCTTCCCTCATTCTTAAACTCCTCTACATAATTCTCACAATATTGTTCCTAGAAGTTATTGTTAGGGTGTTTTTATTATCAATAATAGCGGTGGTAAGAACAGTCTATTATTGAAGAAAATGAGACACAAAATAACTTGCCCAGGACCACTCCACAAAAGATGGGCAGTATCCCATCTCAAAATTATCTGTTCAGTTTCTAAGCCTTTGAAGGAATTGCTAGCCTGGATATTTTGTTCATTTATTTTCTTATAACTTAGTGTGATGCTTCATATAAGCCCAGAATTTTCCATGGGTGGCCGCTGGCAAGCTCTAACTTTTCAGGGCCATGTCTTTAGAAAGCTGTCAGAGGCCCCACCCTTCTATTGCCTACCACATTTTCCTACAGAGAAACCATAACTGAAGAGCTCTGGTCTATAATAATGGTATGAGTCTTTGTTGGCTGAATTTAAGACACTGTAATACATTCCTTCATCAGTCTCTGTCCACACAGGAACATTTACGGCTACTGATAGTTTACCAGCAGTCCACTTAGTTTCTTTCTGGCAAATATCTGCATTATTCTTACATACCATTCTTTAACACAAACCCACACAAACTAGCTATTTTATTTTATTTTATTTATTTTTTTTAAAGATTTTATTTATTTATTTGACAGAGACAGCGAGAGAGGGAACATAAGCAGGGGGAGTGGGAGAGGGAGAAGCAGGCTTCCCACTGAGCAGGGAGCCCGATGTGGGGCTCGATCCCAGGACCCTGGGATCATGACCTGAGCCGAAGGCAGACGCTTAACGACTGAGCCACCCAGGCGCCCCACAAACTAGCTATTTTAAAGATCAACTTAACTGAAACCAGAAAGATAAGTCAGATGTAAGGTGAAAATCTTTTCGGACTTGATGCCAGTCAGTGCTTATTAGCTCTGCAATAGAGGGCATGGGAGAAAGAATGACGTCTGAAGTCAGAGGAGAATTTTCTTTGCTTAGGCAGGTCAGGTCGGATTCTTGTCCCTTTCTTGCTGTTGTTGTGCATCCATTTGCCAACTGCTCTGTCAGGACGTGAGTCGGCCTCTTGGGCTTAGGAACCTACAATGTGTGGTTCCCATGCTAATATGATGATTGATGGCAATTAGTTGATTCAACTATTTTAATCTTGCTTTGTTTCTTGAATATATCTTCTTTTCTGTGCTTTTTTTTCCTCTCCCAAAATGCTATATTAAGAAAGAACAAAACTCCCGTTCGAACACAATAATTTGAAACCATTTTCAACAGAGCAAGAGAATACTTTCTATAGTAATGAGTAGCAAAGCCGTGTTTTAATGTTTATGTGATTGACGCAGTGGTTCACAACGGTTCCTGTGGAACCATTCTCGCTTCTCACATTATAAGGCCTTTTCAGAGAAGGAAGCAGAAGAGAGCTCCTTTTCTGTCAACTTGATGCAATGGGTACATGGCAACCATATAAATCTTAAGTGACTCAGCTATTACCAGAAACCTAATAACTGACCTTAGACTTTTGGGTGACATGGATGAAAGTTTTCAGAACCAGATTGTGTAGGTTTTTGCAAGGCCCTGTGTTTAGAGCTCTGTACAAAAGTTATCACTGACACTATAGTGGTAGCAAAATAAAGTGGGCCTTAGTTTATATAAAATGTTATTTCTATCTGGATAATCATTTGGATATATGAACATTTTGACTACAAAGTGGGCACAGGGTAATAATTGCTTCTGGCTCCTTTGGAGACACAGTGAGGCCAACTGGAAATGGGAACGTTGGCTAGGAAGCAAGAAAAGCTGACTTTTGGTGTTTCTTAATACTTATGACTCCTTAAAATTTGTCCCTCTGTTCTTTGACTATGCCTGGTATAAAGAAACTAAACCATGGTAATTTCTTCTTTCTAAACCCTGGCTTTCATTCAGGATCCATAATTCTGGGGAAACGTGACAACAGTAGTAACTAAAACAACAAGAGAAAGAGCCAACATTCACTGAGCGTGTACTAATTCCAGGTGTTAAATTGAGTTCTTCATGTGCATTGTCTCTGTAGAGTGATTTATTAGATTGAACCCCTTTGGTCATAAGTGACAGAAACCCAATTAAAATATGCTTGAACAAAATGGGGAGGGAGTGTTGTTGATTCATATAAATAAAAATTTCAGCAGCTCCTTAGCTTTAGACATGACCGACCCAGGGCTTGGTTGCTTTCTCCTTCTCTCATCTTTTCTTGCCTTTCTCTGTGTTGGCTTCATTTTTAGGCAGTATTTGTCCATATGGTCTCTGTCCAAGCAGCTCCAATTTTTATCCAAAAATTTTAAAGTTATGGCTTCTTTCTTCATAGTTCTATCCCAAGTCCCATACAGGCCACCTATTAGATTGGCTTGTATATTGGGTCGTTCCTGAACCCATCCTGTGGCTGAGAAGATAGGAACTTTTTTGGCCAGGGCATGGTCATATGCATGTCTCTTGTTTGAGAATTTTTCTGCTTCCCATAAAAAAGATGAGTTGTTTATGAGAAGAGAAGATGCCAGGCAGGCCAGAACAACTGATATCCATGTCAATAAAACAGTTTTTCTCTCCTATGTTACAAACAAGGACTTTGCCTAAGCTCACATAGCAGATAGGGACTGTAACCCCATCTGTCTGAGTCCAAACCCTATGTGCCCACAAGAGAGTTATCAAGGTTGAGACTATAAGACTTGAGTCAGAATGTCTAGGTGTGATTCCCGACTATACGACTTAAGGCCTAGCTCTGTTGCCTTGAAGAAGTATGTAATCTTCCAGTTCCATCCACGTCGTTGCAAATAATGCAATATATGTTAAGAAAAAAAAAAAAAGAAGAAGAAGAAGAAGAAGGTAGCGGGAGGGGAAGAATGAAGCGGGGGAAATCGGAGGGGTAGACGAACCATGAGAGACGATGGACTCTGAAAAACAAACAGGGCTCTAGAGGGGAGGGGGGTGGGAGGATGGGTTAGCCTGGTGGTGGGTATTGAGGAGGGCACATTCTGCATGGAGCACTGGGTGTTGTGCACAATGAATCATGGAACACTTCATCTAAAACTAATGATGTAATGTATGGGGATTAACATAAGAATAAAAAAAAAAGAAGTATGTAATCTTTTCAAGCTTTTGTTTCATTATACATAAAATGAGAGTAATAATTATATCTACTTCATAGGGAAATTGTGAAGATTAAATGACATAAATGGGTAGACTTCTGACTATTTCCCTTAGCATTATATTCTCTAGATCCATCCATGTTGTTGCAAATGGCAAAATTTCATTCTTCCCTATGGCTGAGTAATATTCCATTGCGTATATATATATATACATACATATATATTCTCTTCTTTATCCATTAATCTATTGATGGACACTTGGGTGGCTTCCATATCTTGACTATTGTAAATAATGCCCCAATAAACACAGGGGTGCATATATCTTTTTGAATTAGTGTTTTCATATTCCTTGGGCAAATACCCAGTAGGAATTACTAGGTTATATGGTAGTTCTATTTTTAATTTTTTGAGGAACCTCCATAGTGTTTTCCACAGTGGCTGTACCAGTTTGCATTCCCACCAACAGTGCACAAGGATTCCTTTTACTCCACATCCTTGCCAAAACTTGTTGTTTCTTGTGTTTTTGGTTGTAGCCATTCTGACAGGTATGAGGTGATATCTCACGGTGGTTTTGATTTGCATTTCCCCAATGACTAGTGATGTTGAACATCTTTTCATGTGTCTGTTGGCCATCTGTATGTCTTCTTTGGAGAAATGTCCGTTCATGTCTTCTGCCCATTTTTAATTGGATTTTTGGGGTTTTTTTGTGTTCACTTGTGTAAGTTCTTTATATATTTTGGATATTAACCCTTTATCAGATATGTCATTTGCAAATATATAAAATATTATTATTTCTCTCTCTCTCCTGTTCAGCTAGATTGCTTTCCATTACTCTGTTCCCCAGGTTGCTGATCCATTCTTCTGCTTCCTTTAGTCAGTCTACTATTTATTTATTTCATCTAACGTATTTTTAATTTCAGTTATTGAGTTCTTCAGCTCTAATTGGTTCTTTTTATGTTTTCTTTGTTAAGGGTATCACTGAGGTCCTCTCTTCTTTTCTCAAGTCTATTGAGTATCTTTCTGACCGTTACTTTAAATTCTCTATTAGGCATATTGCTTTCTCTGTTTTGTTTAGCTCTCTTGCTGTGATTTTGTCCTGTTCTTTCATTCGGGGTGTATTCCTCTGTCTCCTCACTTTGTCTAACTCTCCATGTGTGTTTCTATTTGTTAGGAAAGTCAGCTATGTCTCCTGCTTCTGAAAGTAGTAGCCTTATGAAGAGGACATCCTGCAGTGCCCTGCCCTGTAGTGTCCCCTGCTCACCAGAAGCTGGTTCTTCAGTGGTGTTTCCTATGTGTGTTGTGTGTGCCCTGGTATAGTGACTGAGCCACTTTTGCCTTCAGTCCAGTTGTCTGCAGTGGCTCTCTTTGCCTATTGTGGGCAGACTTTGGTCCCCGTGTTGTTAGTGGGCCAGTCTGGGGCTACCTTGGGCTTAAGTTGAGTCAGACTGCGTATTTGCCAGAGGTGCGTGGCACTGAACTGGGCATGTGGTGCCAACAAGGTGTACACTGGGAGGAGGGGACCTGCAGCTCTGGGAATTGAGGCAGGCCGTTAGGAGGGTGCAGATCCACAGAAGTGAGTGGTGGTGGGACATGCAGTGTTAGCAAGGCTTGTATGGGCCTGCTGTGGTACTGAAGCCTAGATGGAAGGGGCATGTCCACAGGAGAACATGGGAGCAGGACATACTGTTAGCAAATTAGGTAATGAGTGTTGGCATAGTGCTGGTGCCTGCAGGTGTCTGTGTGTTTATGCTGGAGGGGGGCAGGGAGGGATGTGCCATCTGCCAGCAACTTTGTTCCTAGAGAAGTCTCCTAATGATCCCTGCCCCTCCAGCGTATGCTCTGAGATTAGCAATCAAATCGCCCTCCCATATGCCCCAGGTGTTTTTCCAACTGCTACCTCTATGCTGTATCTCCCTGGGGCTGTTTCTTGTGCCATCTCTTTAAGGCCAGAACTCAGTTTCCTGTCCATCTCCTGGCTGTCCCATGAACCTTCTAATTTTCAAAATCATCATATGGTTTCTCTCATATGTGGAACATAAGCAATAGCACCATAGGGGAAGGGAGAGAAAACTGAAGGGGGAGAGATCAGAGAGGGAGACGAACCATGAGAGACTGTGGACCCCGGGGAAACAAACTGAGGGTTTCAGAGGGGAGGGGGGAGGGTAGATGGGGTAACAGGGTGATGGGTATTAAGGAGGGCACGTGTTGTGACGAGCACTGGGTGTTATATACAACTAATGAATCATTGAACACTATATCAAAAACTAATTATGTACTATACAGTGACTAACTGAAAATAATAAGTAAATAAACTAATCATGTCTTTCTAAAATAAATAAATAAAAAATAAATAAATAAATAAATAAATAAATTTCCAGGTTTTAAGCCTCTCTGATTGTAAGAACTCGAGGAATTCATCTCTTCTGGTTTTCAAAGCCAAATGTTTTGGGGATTCATCTTCCCCATGTGGACTCCCTGGTGTGAGTCTTTTTCTCTCTTCTTCATGCCCCAGTGTCCCTTCCTCCTGTGGACAGTCGTATGGGTCAGGTTAGCTCCTGACCGTGCCTCTGCCCTACCTACTCTCTTCCACATGGCCTCTTCTCTACATTTAGTTGCAGAGTTTGTTCCACCAGTCTTCGGGTCATTTTCTGGGTTATTTACACCGATGTGAGTGCTATCTAGTTGTATTCCTGGGATGAGGTAAGTTTAGGATATTCCTGCTCTGCCATCTTCCTTGGAAGTTTTGTTTTTGTTTCTGTTTGTTTGTTTTTTACTTAACTACAAACCTATGACTCAAATTACCAGTAGTTCTGACTTTACTTTTGTAAACTCAAACCATAACCTGATTAAAATCCCTAGTTTCTTCCATTGTTTAACATGTCCAATTCCCTTCATTTATTATTTTTACATTTGTGATATTATTTTCATAGCCTGATATTACTGTTTAACTCTTTTACCATTACTTAATGAAGTGGTTAGTTTGTACAGAAAGGGAAACATACCCCCCCCCCCACCACCACTATATCCTTCACAGTACTTAGAACCTGGTATAAACTATGTACTCTAAATATTTGTTGATTTCATTTGCTTTTTATACTTTTGATTGTGGGTTGCGTCTTGGAAGACCATCCACAGGGAATTAGCAGGGGAGATGTGATTTCCTTTTTCCTGAGGTTTGTAGGTGAATCTATAGAGGGTTGAGGTTGGGGCTGGGGGTCAGATCTGGGCAATCTGTGGGAGAGGACCATATGCTCCTGGCTGCAACAGGCACACCCACCAGCAGAGAAGACTCCTTCCTGAGCCCCTAGAAATCATTCATCTTTCCTTCCCGTTTATCTCATTTACAGATAAAGTTGAGGCAGAATGTGAGAATAGAATTTTCTTTGACGAATCCATTAAAAAACCAAACTTGGGACAGGGCAAGGAGAGTTTTCTAAATTGTTTCAGTGATTTGTAATGTCCAAATGCCAAACGTGGGCTTTATTTATCTGAGCTGAAGAAAATTAGCTATTTAGCAAGTATCACTATTCTACCCGCAAATCTGACTTATTTCCTTTTCAGATAATTACAGATTTTGGTATAATAGGAATGTTTTGTGTATGGATTTACTATTAGTAAAACACAGAAGAGCTGTTTTCCAAGCAAGGTGAAATTTAATGCCAGAATTTCTTATTTAAATGTCTTAGCGATTAGACTATAATGATAAAGACAATGTATGATATGCATATAGTGCACTGTATATATAATTACAGAGAGAACTTCTCTAGCAAGTGATAATATTAAACTCCTTAATGTTACAATGAAATGAAATGAAACAGCACAGTTAGATTAATGCAGTGTTTTTTGAGTCCTGGCTATAGACTATTCAAAAAGGAAGTACACAGTTGAAGTATCTCCTCACGAGAATCATGGAAGGCCCCTTGACATTATTTGATTCTCCCACCAGAAAAAGTGGCTTGAACAGGGCCTTGTATGTAACTATGTGAACTGCCTTAATTATTTTATTTTTTAAGGAGCTTATTACAGCAACCTGGTCAAAGTTCAAGACCACTTATTTTTTCTTCTGGTGAAACATAATTTGGTCACTCATAAACTGTAGCATTTGGACTGCAGCCTAAAGGCTAAAAAGCCTATATCTTTCAACAAACCTAAGACAATAACTATTCCCTCTATATTTACAGATTTTTTTTTTCTTTGCGAAAGTAGTAACACTCAGTAAACAAGAAAGCGCTGCTAGCATTTTGGAGTTTTCAACTAATTCCTCAGCAAAGACAATTTACTCTGTCCTGGTTGTATTTAGTATAAAAATAAGAGGAACTTCCTAGACACAGAAGTGATTTTTCTAGTTGGTTACCTACAAGGAGATATATTGATTTCTATTGGTAGTACTTGTTTCTGCCTCCAGATGTATATTGTGTCCGGGGGTTCAGAAAACAGAGCTTTGAATTCTTTGTAACTAGTAGCGTTGTATGAAAGGTATTTTGCTGTTGTTGTTTTAACTGCAGCTACAAAAAATATTGCACACATCAGTTTAAAATGAATTGACCTTTTGTTTCAATGAGGGCTGTGTGTTACTTGTTATAGAGTGACTCCATTTGCCCATGCAAATAAGCACAAAGCCAGGATATTATCAGGCAATGGCAAAATTAAGAGGTAGGTCAGATTTAATGGAAACATCTGTCATTAACCCTTTTACAGAAACTGCCTCAGGGAATCCTTGCAGATAAAAGCTATGCTAAGCTATCTTACCTTGCTTTGCAGAGCTGCAAAGGGATGGCAATCATAATGTACAAATTCTGCTCAGAGGATTTACTTTAAAGAATGCCACATTTTAGAACTTGGGAGAAAAAAAACAAGGCTTGTTTTGTGTATTTTTCTCCTTACAAAAATCTTAAAAACTACGGAACAATTAAGGCTGTTACTCGCTTTTAGATTTTATACCAGCAGACTTACTCCCTGCTGATGGCTACATTATGCCAAGAGTGTCATCTTATTAATACCTCAAGTCACAATTGATATATTTACATACTATTTTCTGAATTAGAAACAAAATTAGAAACAGAAAGTGGAAACAAAATTAGAAAAAAAAATAGAAACAAAGTTAGGAAAAAAAATATGGTAACCATAGCTGCACATGATAATATATCTTTGCCTATTTTGTGCAGCGGTAATAAAAAAGTTAATTCTGTTAACTGAACATTTATTGAAGATAATTCAATTTATGAAAATTTAACAGTCATTTGGATGCCATTTATTTATATTTCTTTAAATTATCAGTTACTAATAACAGAAACATATGAGTCAGTTGGTTTGCATTTGCAATGAAATTTAAAACACAACTTAAGAAGATTACAAGTCATGCAATAAACTGCATTTGAAAATAGTTTTTTTTAAATGTATACAAGTGAACACAAGTATTAATAATATGAATTTGCTAGCAAGTAAAGAGTGGGGAGGAAAAATCCCTAAATATCTCCACAGGAAAAAACTAAGTAAAAAACAATGCTTCTAGTGCTTTAGCTATGTTATTCACAATATAATTGCCCTTAAAATTATTTTGCTCCTTTTTTCTCTTAATATTTTTATTTACACGTTTGCCTTTGTTATGATATTTTATTAATTCCTTGTTCATATGATCTTTGTGTCTTTTTTCCTTAATTCTCTTTGTCTTCACACCATCCTATCATCAGTGTAGCTGGGCTTTTACTATCATTTATGTTTTTGAAAGTAGGATGCATAGATTAAATTGCACCCCTCTTTTGGACTACTTTTTTAAATATGACTTTAAGATTACCTAACTCAAAAAACGTTGTAAAATGAACAGAATGGACATTTACCTTCTCTTTCTTTTTGGACTTTCGGTATAACCTCATTCCCTTGACTAGTAGGGGCCCACAAATGCTTGTGCAAGCCCCTGAATGATGAACCATTTTAATCCACAACCTAACCTTCTCAAAACCATGGGATTTAATTGAGTTGAATTATTCTGAATATTACTTTGGATAGATTAAGGGCCATAAAAGAGAATTAGAGCAACCATGGATATGTATCTGCTTTTAAAAAATACGGTATTAATTTTTAACTTTAAGCATTAATATGTTTGAAAACTATTGTTGGACTTAAAAAAAAAAAGTAATGTAAAGCTCCAACTATAGAATTAAATGGACTTGAAAATATTTTACACTGTGCTTCATAATTCATCTGTTACTTTTACATCAGTCAAGAGTTAGCACTTTATTTCAAAATATAAATCATCTCTATTGCTTTCCGTGCATGTGAGAGTGTGGATCTTTATCAGTGGGTCCATCCCTCTTGGATTGTGTGCTCCTCAAAGGTGGGGACAAGTCCTTCTGCACTGACCATTTTGTAAAGCACTTATTTCAACATTATGCAAAATTAGGCACCTAATTAGTATGTTTTCTTTTTTTAGGACAAATGGTTTCAGTGGGCACTTACATGCTAATACTTGAATTTAGTGTGTAATTCTCCCATGTACAGGAAGGCATATCCAAGAACAGTTTCAAAACAGTTGCAGCACATATGATCCTAGACCTGATTTTTTTTCATTTTTTTTATTATTATGTTATGTTAATCACCATGCATTACATCATTCGTTTTTGACGTAGTGTTCCATGATTTATTGTTTGCGTATAACACCCAGTGCTCCATTCAGTACGTGCCCTCTTTAATACCCATCACCAGGCTAACCCATCCCCCCACCCCCTTCCCCTCTTGAACCCTCAGTTTGTTTCTCACAGTCCACAGTCTCTCATGGTTCATCTCCCCCTCCAATTTCCCCCCTTCATTTTTCCCTTTTTACTATCATCATATTCTTCTGCTTCTTCTTTTTTTTTTTTTTTTTAACATCTAATGTATTATTTGTTTCAGAGGTACAGGTCTGTGATTCAACAGTCTTACACAATTCACAGACCCTAGACCTGATTAAAGATCAAGAACATTCAATGCTGTCTTCCCATCCCAAATCATAGTGCTGTAGGCTCTTGGTCCCAGAGGCAAGTGTGACCTGCTTAGTCAATTGGTAAAGAATGCAGACTTTGTGGAGTATCAGCTACCTTCTAATAGCCACCAGAAACATGGTATTTACCAGTAAGATTTTCTTTTTACTCAGTTAAATAAGCCACGGTATCTCCTAGGTGTCATTGTATTTTATTCTTGTTTCCTCATTTGTAATATTCTTTTCATGTAATAGTTGAACAAGATGTTCTGGGGTTATTGAAATTTGGCTGAAATGTATATTTTGAAAGAAATCTTACTTTTTCATTTTTATCAGGTTTTAATGATTCTCTTCTAAGACTCCTTTTGGTGATTAAATGCTCAAAGCAAGATCTGTCAGTAAACAAACATCTTGTTCTTAGTTCACAGGGGAAAATTCTAAGCCTTGACAAGAGGGTATATGCCATTCAGGGTGGTTAAGATTTCTCTTTGATCTTCGCAATTCCTTTGTTATGAAGAAAGAGCTGTGAAATTCCCTCTCTGGTTTATAATTTGAGGCAAGACATTGACTTTTCTTTTTCACATCCTGTGGACTGTTAACCTGTATCCTGAAGACCCCTATCAGTTAGCTGGACTTTTGGGAACTCTTGCAACATTGAGTCTCTCTTTGATAATCAGGACATGAATCCTTGGCTTCAATCAACAGGTGCCTCTTTCTTACAGAGTTATCTGAGGTAGAAGAAGCAGTTTCCTGACTGATGGGCCTACATGGCCTAAATCTAGATTCTTAGGGTGAAACATTCTGTTGCCGATTTTTTCCCCCAAAACCAAAATAGTTCATTATGCTAACATGACATTTCAGAATGGTGTACTGGAATTATCTTTTGACCCTCCTTTTTTGTTTTTTTTTAAATTTCAATGTGTTGAATTGAATATCATTGTATGGTTTAGAATTCAAAAAGTATAAAAATGTGTACAACAAAAAATGTTTTCCCATTCCTGTTCTCCTTTTGCCTAGTTTCCCCTCCACTTGCTCCTCCAAAGTAACAGTTGTAATTGGACCTTTGTATGTTCTTCTGGACTTTCTTTACTTGCTGATGCTTTTTTAATAGGTCATACCTATTCTCATTCTCCTAATTTATACATGTCCATGTTCGTTTGACGTTCATAAAGTGCCTTACTATGAAGTGACATTTAACAATGTGCATGTTGAATCTGGGTACTTTTTGCTTGGCTTTGCATTCATCTTTCCACTTATGTTTTGAAGAGAAATTTCATATTTTCTTTGCTCCTATTCTGGTTGCCAGGATGGCTGAATGCCATTCCTGGAAGGGGTGTGCGTTCGAGTTGGCACAGATAGAACAACTGGCAGAGGAAAAGGGAGCCATTCCTGTGTCAAGGAGATTTATCTTTTCATTATTTTAAAAATTATTGTTACCATCACTGACTGTTTATTGTGTGCGACCCATGTCTTGGGGTATCATTTTAAACAAAGAACAAGGCATGTTCCTGAGTTATGCCCGGCGTCCTCCCAACTGGGCATGTGGAGGTTCTGTCTATGGTAAGATTATGACTTTGGTAGCCAGCTCTTCATCAATAAGTAGCAAATAGTCTCATACTATTGTTTTCAAACTGTCCTCTGAGGAAGGCAGTAGGTTTTTTTTGTAGGTGATCCTAAAGCCAGTTAGTAAAGGGAGGGGGAAAGAACATAACCCTACTACTTTTATCCCTTTTCTAAGTCATATCCTTGTAAGATTTCTATTGAAGAAATATTTCAACAGCTTAAAAAAAAGTTTGAAATCCACTGCTGTAGAAGAGTAAATGCCTTAGCTGGAGTTAAGAAATCATGTTCTTTAGTCTGGCTGTAACTCATTTTCAATTCCATGTTGCATGGGGTGCAAAACTCCGATGAGAAAAAGTTGTGGCCCACTTTGCAAAACTGATATGATTTTGGAAAATTTAAGTGTAAATGTATGTTGTTTAATTAACTTACACTTTTTATGCACCGGAGAAAATCACTGTTTAGAGGGTTTCTGTGGGCATTTTTTTTGTAATGGATTTCTTTGTGAATGAATAATGCCCTATGTTATGTTGTCTAGGTTTGAGCATTTTATTTATATTTTCTTTAGGGAAAGACCATGTATCAAGTGAGAGAGAGTACAATAGCACTGACTTCCTAAAATACCTGAAAAGTGTAACATTAAGGGATACAAATATCAGAGGAAAGACAAGAAGCAACAATGGATTGGAAGGCATTTTATTTACAAATAATGTGTAAAGGTGGTTTCTGTATTTTACTGAGGTAGGGAGGAAAATACAGCAGCTAAAAAAAAATGAACTGGCAGTAATTTGAAGAGGACAGAATGGAGAAAGATAATCTAGTTTACTGAAGAGTTTTTACCAACTGATGACTGTGTAATGAGGAATCTGAAAGCACCTATATAAGTCTTTTTATGATATTTTTGTTTGACTTTAGTATTTGCTTACAGATTAGGGAAAGTGAGGTATCTTAGAATTATAGTGATTAAAACATTAAAGTTGTTACTTTATATTTGGAAATCAGTCTAGTTCATTTATGTAGCACCTGGTTGGAATTTATATATTAAAGGATGACTATATAAACAGTGTTTGACATGTCATTGGTATTGAGTAAATGATCACCAAATCCTCCTAAATTGCATTCAGATATATCCTAATAATTCTTTTTTTTTTTTTAAAGATTTTATTTATTTATTTGACAGAGAGAGATAGCGAGAGCAGGAACACAAGCAGGGGGAGTGGGAGAGGGAGAAGCAGGCTTCTTGCCGAGCAGGGAGCCCAATGTGGGACTCGATCCCAGGACCCTGGGATCATGACCTGAGCCGAAGGCAGACGCTTAACGACTGAGCCACCCAGGCGCCCTATCCTAATAATTCTAACAGCACTAGCTGCCTTCAAATTAAATAGGTTTCAAAATGGTTAAAAATCAAGATAACACAAAATTAGAAAACTTATATTTTGTGTTTCAACTAGTAAGTTAATTACAGATCAATAACATATTTAAGAAAGCCATGTAACAGCAATAACAGAAAAGACATTAGTTAACATTAAAAACTATTTTTTAATTTTTAATTTTTTAATTTAAAAAAATTATTTTTAATATAATTAATTTTTTTAAAAATTTGAAAAAGATGTTGAAAGATTTGACAGAGAGAGAGAGAGCACAAGCAGGGGGAGGGGCAGAGAGAGAGGGAGAAGCAGGCTTCACGCTGAGCAGGGACCCAGATGTGGGGCTCAATCCCACGACCCTGGAATCATGACCTGAGCCGAAGGCAGACGCTTAACCAACTGAGCCAACTAGCCACCGCTACAAACTAATTTTTTAATTAGCCAGGTAATATTAAACATATTGAAGGTAATATAGGCAGAGATCGTTCATGTTGCAATTTTTTTAAAGTCTATTTTATTTAAACTGTAGTAAGTTGAAAGTCATATGTGAATTTTTTGTTTAATGCAGTCGTCTGTTTACTTTGTTTTGTTAATAGTTTCTATCATTCCTTCTTAAGTTCAATCTACATTCCCTGGGTTGGGCCTAAAGAAAAAACTGCAAGAGGTAGACTTCTAGGGATTCCCCCATATTGAAGAGCAGGTTGAGGAAGAAGAGGCAGAAAGAGGCTGAGAGAGGCCAAGCAAGTGGTGGGGAGAGTCAAGCAAGAAGCATTCCCAAAGTCTAGGGTGGCAAAGAGCTGAGGAGGTTGTGTGTGACAGTCTTGAATGCTATCAAGTGATTAAAGAGGATGAGTCCAGAAAACAGGCCAGTGGACATTGGAAATTAAGTGGATATCAGTAACCTTTGAGTAAATAGCTTCTTAAAAAAAGTAGAAGCAGAAGCATTTGCAATGAGTCGAAAAGTGTACAGGAGATGAGTAAGAAGAGGCAGTAAACATGGCCTGGCTTGTGGGCAATGTGGTTGTTGGTGAAAAAGAAAAGGAAGTGAGAAGTAAGAGAAGCTGGGTCAAACAAAGATAGTATGACTATTTTACCACTAACTATGTGGTTTATTGCTATTTGTGACAAACTCCCTTCAAGACAGGTTTTGTTTTGTTTTGTTTTTTTCTCTTTCTCTTTTCCTAACTTACATTAAATGAATCTGAATGGTTTTCCAAAGACTTTTTTAACAATTTGCTTGTGGCTTTTCACTTTTTGTCTACTATTTTAAATGTAAAAAATCATTTAAATAGATACTTTTCTATTGAACCAGCCTTCTATCCTCGCAATGAGCACCAGATGGTTATGGTGCGTTATTCTTCAATCTACTCCTGAGATACACTTGCTAGAATTTTGCTTCTTCATTTTTAAGTGAGCTTGGTATCAGGGTTGTGCTAACCTTGCAAAAGAATTGTGCCTTTTAAACATTTTAATGTTTTGGGACTGCTTAAATAAAAAAAATTCTGTTCAACCCAGTTTTACTAGAACCAATATAAAATTCCTTGGGTCAGAAAAAAAAAAATCTCCTTTTGACTGGCATTTTTTAGAGATGGATCTTTAACAGTCTTTTCAGTTTCTTCTATGGTCATTGGCCTATTTAGGCTTTCTATATCTTCTGTCATTTGGTAATATTTCTTTAAGAAAATTATTGTTAGGATGGGGGAAATGAGTATATTTTAGACTAAGAAGGAACTAGTGGATGAGTAGGAATTTATGATAAAAATAGACACAGGAATCATATAATTAAGGAGAAAAATTATTCTGGTGGAAAGAGTGATAGAATTAAGAATATAATTGGGAGGATCAGAAAGAAGCAGAGACAGCTATCCTTCAACTTGAGAGAAGGAGATAAAGATGGGCAAATATAGACCAATTTAGAGGTGGAATGATCAGTAATTAAAGAGGAAACAGAAGGAAGCAAAAAGGAAAAAAAAAAGATTTATTCATTTATTCTCTGCCAGGCATTGTGCAATGTACTATGTAGACATACCCATACTTAATCTTCATGTAATCCTATGGGGCAGGTTTTATTCTCTCCATTCCATGGCTAAGGACACAGACAGGTTCTGTGTCTTACAGGGTAATTGGCCCAAAGTATCACTTCTGGAAACTGTGTAACTTGTATTAGTACTTACTCAATATGATTATAGAGGTTTAAGGCAAAATCTTAATCTTTATTTTCTGTGATTGGACAGAATATATCTACTATTAGGCATATATACTTGGATTTGTACATATCTGCATACAAGTGCATGATTGCACATAGACCTTGTGTGTATCTAAATATATAAATATGTAAGATTAGGTATATATTTATATAATTCATGCAAGCAAATATCTAGGGATTTAATCTAGAAGGAGCTCTCTCTATGTGATGAGAGTATCAGTAAAAATGATAACAGCTTCGTTTATTGAGCAACTATGTACTTGCTGACAACTTGTATTTTTATGTTTCTAATCTCGCTATAATCATAAAAGGTAGAACTGTTATCACCATTTTTATACATGAGCTTATTGAATCTTGGAGAATTTCAGAAACTTGCCTTGGGTCATGTTGGTATATTCCTGAGCAGGCATTCAAACCTAAGTTAAAGAACTGTACCTCTCTATATACCAAACATTACCTCTTTGTGATATTCACTTGTTATCTGTCAAGTTTGTTTAGGATATGCTTTGCTTTTCACTCTCATGATTACCACTTACTTCTCAGATTTAACACTGTGAATCTTCAATTCTTAGGTTTTTTGTTATGACTCTGCTAGGTAGGCATTCTTTGCCTATGATAGTCTGTTTGAATAATCAAAATAAAATAAAACAGATCCTCATTTTTATTTCGCTGAAATGGCTAGCTCAGTACCATACACAGGGCATACACTCATCAAATGTTTGTTGATGATGCTCATGATCCTCAGGGTAATGCATGCCTACTCAACAGGACTGAAGAAACTCTACACCTGCTTATTTGTACAAAAATGAAAAACGTAGCATTTTTTTAAAAATCCTGTGGCCATATGACTGGTGATTTTTCTACTTGGCAGAAAATAACTCAATGTAGACTTTGGAAAATTCACATTTCAAGAAACTTCAAAGACATTTGTAATGATCATATACAGTCACTTACTTATCCATTCCCATTTTCTTTCTCCCTTTCACTTTTATGCCTCTGCACCCACAGCATGTGAAAGCATTGAAAGAAAATAAGAATCTTAAACTCATAAACATACCTGCTTACCATCTGGCAGGCATCCCAGCAGTCTGGTGATCTCCTTAGTTATCCAGCAGATAGTAGAAAAACAAGAGTCCTGTGAAGATTTCACATGTTGCCATATCCCTGCCAGATGGTGATTTGTAAAACATGGACGAATTGCACTGGCTCCACTTCCCTCCGACAAGCACAACAGAAACACTGTAGCAATGGTGTTTAATTTGAATGCAACTTCAGCTGAGTAACTTTTAAGGTATAAACATCTAAAAGTTATCTGGATAAAATGTTTCATTATCTCCGGAGAGCTGGACCTTCACAAGCCTGCTGTTCTGTGCGCTGGTCCCTTAAAAAATTAAAAAAAAAATCTGTGGAGGGTCGGGAAATGTCAACATCATGGGACACTTGATTACTACCTACTGGTTCTTTGCCACAACATGATGTTTTTCTGTCATCTAATGATGGGCTGCAGGACTAAAAACTATATTGACAAATTTGACAATTGGGCAACTTCACATTGGAACATGAAGAACTGAATCTGGGTAGAAGCAGGGAATTCTACTCTCTAAGTGTTAATAAAACACTAAGTACTTTTAAAATACACTTTCCCACTGTTTCAGTTGTTCTTTGTGGTTGTCTACACAATACTCAAATCACACTGGTCAGTTTAGAGAAAAATGTCAAACAAGCGGTTTAGTGTTGGGTATATAAACTACCAGTGTGTGGTTCTAACTTTTCCAGCAAGCTTTGGTCTGAAAGAATAGTTGGCCAAAGAGGGAGGTCTTTCCAAATCTCTCGATGATTCAGAGGTCTGCCTGGATCTAGCTGACCCAAGCTTTGATGATATGGAGGGAAAAATGATAGATGATAACCAACTCTTGCCTATTCCAGTAGCTAGATTTGTTCAGTTTTTTTCTCTTCTTAGTGGGAAATGTGCTGCAGCTTTTTCATCTGATGATATGGGTGCAAAGGTGTTACATGACTCTTTTTTTTGGGGGGGGGAGTTTTATTAAGATATATTTACATAATCAATTTATTCATTTAAAGTTATTTTATTCAGTTATTTTTAGTACAGAGTTGTGTAAACATCACCACAATCAATTTTAGAACATTTCATCACCCCAGAGAGAAATCCCATACTCATTAGCAGTCCTTTCTCATATCTCCCCAACATTTTTCCCCTAAGCCTACCACCATAGGTAACCACTAATCTATTCTCACTCCCCATAGAGTTGCCTATTCTGGACATTTAAATCAAATGGAATCATATAATATGAGGTCTTTTGTGTCTGGCTTCTTTCATTTAGCATAATGTTTTCAAGGTTCATCCATGTCCTATTTCAATTCTTTGTGTCTTTTTGTTGCCAAATAGTATTTCATTGTATGGATATACCACAATGTATTTATCCATTTATCAGTTGATGGGCATCAAGGTTTTTTCCTTTTTTTTTTTTTTTTTGTGGAAATGTGGCCATTGAGCATTTGGGTACAAATTTTTGTGTGAATATATATATGTTATTTCTTCTGGGTATATACCTAGGAGTGGAATTGCTAACTCTATTTTTAACCTTTTGAAGAATGCAAGGACAGCTTTTGTTTGTAACTCCTTATTTTGTATAGGTGAGACACACAGTTGGACTCTAGACACACTAACTTTCTGTAATCTAGAATTTTAGTTCCTATTCCAGAATAATGAATGGACATGGATTTTAGATGTTTTTTTTTAAGATTTTATTTATTTATTTGAGAAAGAGAGTGAGCGAGAGAGAACAGGGGTGAGCAGAGGGGCAGTGGCAGAGGGAGAAGCAGACTCCTTGCTGAGCGGGGAGCCTGCCATGGGGCTTGATCCCGGGACTCCAGGATCATGACCTGAATCGAAGGCAGATGCTTAACTGATTGAGCCGCCCAGGCACCCCTGGATTTAGAATTAGACCCACCTAAATTTTAATCTTAATTTCACCATTTATAAACTCTATGATCTTGGGCATATTGCTCAATATATATTAAATTTTATTCTATCATCTATAAAATGAGGATAATAACACTAATTTTGCCTGGAATTTGCATGCATGAAATGTGATGCTGTATCAGAAAGCAGCTGGCACAGTGTTGAAAATAGTAAATTTGTAATAAATGTTATTTTCTTTTAATATTTTGTTATTTTTTCCTTCTGTGTACCTGCAGTATAGGGAGAGCCTTAAGGAAAAAACTTTTGGGGATGATTTAGGTGTTCAAGTGAGGGCTTTTTTGGCTAATTAATAGGCACCTTGGACAAAAGAATCACTTTTTTATGTTTATTTTTTAGGACTATATTTATAATTTAATAATCAGAAAACATTAAAAACAACATGTATAGAAACATTGCTGTAACTTTTAAGAACTTGATGTTTAAAAATGAGACTTTTGTTGAAATTCTTATACAGTTATGTCTACCTTGTTGTAATATTTAGGGGCTCATTTCACATGTAGACCGTCCCATAAGGAATTGAAATGAGAAGAAAGTATGATTCTGAGGAATTTCTTTGTTGTTGTTGTTGTTTTGTTTTAACTGAGGTATAGTTGACATATAACATTGTGTATGTTTAAGGTGTACTGAGGATAATTTCTAGTCAGAGTTCCAAAATGACGCATTTGTATAAAGAAACAAATAATTTATGATTTTCAAATACTGGGCCCTTGGCCAACCCAGTATAGTGATGTCCACTTAGTTCCATTGACATGACTGGGGCTTCCTAGAGGAGGTGTTATAAGTCACAAACATCTGAGGTCTTTAAGATGTCATTAGGGATGTCCTCCTGACTTCAGCATAAGCCATGCTTACAGCACACAGAATGATATGAGTGTTGAAAAATCATTAGCAAAGTGGATTGCATCATCTTCCCAAGAATGGAATGCCCACGTGAAATAATTTTCTGTGTGCACAAAATCCAGCCTTACATGTAACCTAAATGCTTTTTGCCTCATTTAAAGTCCATTTCCATTCAATTCATTTTCCTAAGTCAAAAGTATTATTAAAGAGCATGATAATCTGTTAAAAGAACAAAAAAGTATATATCTAGATTAGCCAGTTTTCTCCCTGTTTCCCAATCTTTAACTATCCTAGAGAGGTTTAGCTCAGCATAAATGGTGTGACCACAGTAAAACCAAGATGTTTTCTTTTACCATGTCTTTGGGTGGCCATCCTGCTGACCCTTTGAAACTCGAGAGGTATTTGAAAAAAACCAAGAAAGTTTTATTCACACCTCCAAAGGCGAGGATGGGGGAGGGGGCCGGGGGGGGGGGTGGGGGAGGGTGGCAGTTGGGGGGATATAAATGGGTCAGGAGATGTCATCCAGATATATTCTTGTTTATACTTAAGACAAAAATTTAAACCCTTTTTTTTTTTAAGAGAAAATTTTAAACCTTTTTATGGCTTCAAGTTTCAAGTTTCGGTATCATTAAGTTTCTTTTATTAATGATGAACTTGATTTTACTAATTGTATGCACCATCAACCATTCTTCTATATTTTTTGTGTCAAACCAAAGAGGAATATTTGAATTCCGGTAATTATTCCAAATTAAATTATTAAAAACACACTACAATTATGATATCACAAGTATTAATAAGTTTTGTAAACCCTTCTCCCAGACAACTCATGCTTTCTTTTAAAACTAAATTTGAATTTCAAGCCTAGATTACTTCATAGTGTCATTTTAAATCGATAACATCTGGAAGGGGGGGAAATCGTTCCGCTTTCAGCTCTTCAGAACAGATTTCATTTCAAACCCGCAGAAAACTTAGACCCACTGCAAGATTAACTTTTGCATCACTACTTTCTTTCTTTCTTTCTTTCTCTCTTTTTTTTTAAATTTCTCTCCTTGCCCACTCCTCCCCTCTGGTTATATTTTCCTCCTCTGCTCTTAAATGTGTCTATTACCCTCAGGCTTTGACCTTGGGCAGACTGTGAGCACAAAGTCATGTTATTTAGAGTGAAGTAACACCAGTAGTCAGGAAGGAACAATGTAGTTCAAGCCAGATAAAATAAATCTCTCATTTCCTGTCAAGGGACTGAGCCAAAAGCAATGATGAGAGACGGGGGGGCAAACCGCCACAACTCGAAACACAGACGCTTGGGATAGACACAACCACAGGCCTCCTTTGAATAGAGACAACAAAACCAAAAACAGCCAGAGTGACAGGAGACACATAATAGCTATGGGATAGACCAAAACATAAAACGGAGGGGGATCTGTGCAATTCCCTGGCCACAGAAAAGACATATTTGAATTGCTTGAGTGGGAATCTTAAGAACAACCCTGAAACATGGGAGGGGTTTCCTTGTACAGCCTGAAAGTTTCATAAACTTGGAAACACACCTGGGTAGCTGCCACTTTTGACCAAGTCAGCTTTCGAATGAAAATTGTGCCTATTGATTTGTGAGTAACTATTCGTGAGTAACTGCACGTTGAAATTCGCAAATAGCCCTGGGAAGGAGTTCCCATATTCAATTCAACAGACTTACATAGTGGTTATCACTGTACCCATCTTTAAGAAAGTTGCCTTGAATGACTGCTGATTTATTACACAAACACCAATAGAGTGCCTGCTGGTGCTGTTTAAAGTTATTTCAAATACGTAATCCTTTTAATCCTTAAAACAACTCTAAGAGTAGGCATTGTACTCTTATTTTATAATTGAGAAGCTTGAGAGGTGAAGTAACTTACTTAAAGTCACATGGTTAGTGAGTGATAGATCCTTGATCTGAACCCAAACAGTGGGATTCCAGAATCTACTCCCTTAATTACTATGCTTCGCTGAATACTCAGCCATACTCCACTAGCGTGACATTTTACTAATCTTAGTTGTTTGCAAGTCCTGCTCAGATTCTTTTGAAAGCCATTATTTGTTTCAGAAGCACAATGAGAATTCTGAATGTTCATGTCAGATCCAGAAGAAATTAAAAAAAAAAATAGTGAGAACATGCTACATTCATTAACAATACTGAGTATTTCACTTTTGTCCAAAGTTCTTCCAAGATAGTAAGGGACTCAAAGTTCATTCATTCATTCACTTGTTCCTTCAATAAATGCTCATTATTGAGTGCTACTACATGCTAGACCCTGTGATGAGTGACAGAATGGTCTCCTGGCTGACACACAATCAAGGATGTATTTTAGGTCCAATTTATTACAACATATACTGTGTAGAAAGCCTCATGAGGACAGAAAAGTTCTTCAAGACCAATATTAGTTTATATTTGGAGAGGGGATTTTTTTTTAACTCAGTAAGATAAATGCTGTTTGAATCAAACATTTAGAAGTTATCATGTGGAGATGTAGACATTCTTTAAGATTGTGCACACAAAGACTTTGAACACTTAGTGCTTAATGACAATGGACATACGTACTTAAGAAAGAGAGCATGCCTCGTTGTGCGAATGTTTGTAAGAAGCATGAAAGTCTTAGTATGTACTCTTCTGTAATCCTCTTACACCTTCTAAACTGGAAAAGGTAACAGTATTTTGTCTCTTAATATACACTGTTTATAATTCAATTGTTGTACATAACATATTACACTATACTTATCTAGTAGATGCAACAGTATTATACTTACCTGCTAAACTAAGTTTTCTTTTTGTTCTCCATCTCTATGTTCTAATACCTGTCATTGTACCTGGCATTTGGAAATTACTCAGTATATAATTGTTAAATGAATGGAAGAATATAGTGTGCACATACATATAAATCAGAGGCATGCACATACATTTTATATGTGTAATATACAAATCATGGATGGTCCAAGGCAAATGATGCTCTTAAAGATAATGATTATTCTTTTTATAAAATAACAATCATTACATAATAGATAATTTATTTGAAAGCTTACTATAGAAGACCTAGTAACACCTGTTTCTATGTTTAGCATGGGTTATTTCATTTAATCTTTATCCTAATTCTATGAAACATGTATATGCTTTGTTACAAGGTCAAATTAAAAATGACCATAAGTGATAGATCGTTTTACTTTAAAAATTCTATAATTCAATTTATTCTGTTACTATTACTAAAGGAAACGTCAGGAAAATAGGAAATACATATTGTTCTCCTCAACTTCTAAGAAATACTAGAGTAGTCTAAGTTCAGGAGGTAACTATAGCTCACATTTATGTTTTTGTGAGCAATTCTGTAAAACTTTCCGTAACCACAAAGAGGAAAACTCACGGAGATCGGGGAAAGATTTTTGGATGGGCACTGTATGATGGTGTGAGGAAACTTGTGCATTGTTAGGATATAAAAAACGCAGAAATGCCCCATAATGGACTTGGGGGACCCTTGCCTTAACCCCTGGAGAAATTCAGTGAGAAAAGTCTGTCGGACTATTCAGACATCTGTGGGTGGAGCAGAAGATTGCTCCAATGCTGTCATACTTTAATTTGAATTAGAAATATGCCTTTTATAGACTTTGAACTTTATTTTAAAAGGCAGGCTTTTGTATGATTATATGTTTAGTAATCTGTTCGCATATGATGCCTACGCAGAATACAAAATACTTGAACAAAATGAGAAATTAACTCAGACATTCAGAGATTGTGTTTCCTGATGCCCTTAATAGTTGCACAAACAGGTACCTGATAAATACTGGCTAGATTTTTGCTTTCCAATATTTATTGACCTTTTTACCTCTCTGCTTTGTCTTCTGTTGACAGAAAATGGGACTTTTGCTTAATCTAACCCAGGATGTTTCCTTTAAACAAAAACAATTGCTTCCTTTCTACAGGAAATTTATGAACCAGAAAGGCTGTGGAAACAATTCATCTCTTCTTTAGGTAGTTTGCAACAGAGTGTGAGCCTAAGGCCATCTCAGGCTCTGTGGGGAGGAGTATCAATTATTTTTATATGCCTCAAGATTGTGTTATCTATTCCATCTCTCCTCTAATAATATTCATATTTGGGATATGACAATTAAACTATGATAAATATTAGATAATGCATTATTTAAGAAACAGGTTTGCTGAAGGTTCTGTGTGCTTCATGAAAACGGAAAATGAAATCTTTGAAAAATAATGAATTTCAAATGGCAAACACTGTATTGTAGCCATGAGTAAAAGATGAAGCTCAAATAAAAAAATATTCTCTTCATGGATCAAAGATGATAATGAAAAATACATATCTATTGGTGGGTTTCTTTGCCTTTATTCATGAGGAGACACACAATGAAATCAAATATCATGATAAAAAACTGTTAGAAGGAAGTAATTTTTTATCCAACATACAACTAAACTATAGAATTCATTGCTGCTGGCTATCATTGAAGCAAATAGCATAGTAAGTATACTTTTTTTTAAAAGGGTGAAACATTTTTATGAATATGGAGAACATTGTAATCACATTATTTATAGAAACTTTAAGAGAGTCCAGTCAGTCCCACTTCAGAAGAGATCAATAGCTTGATCAAGAAGAAACATTTCCAAATTTTGTTAGCATAGCACACTTGATCTATTTTTGAACCTCTAGATTCTGCTGAGAATATTGGGCAATATTCAAGACAGATTCCAGATTAGGATAAATATTGGAAAATCTGTTTTATCAACTTTAACTGCTTTATTACTACCTTGCATACATAATACTATAAAGGTACACACGGATATTATTATGCTAAGGTTAATGCATAATCATTAGAACCAACAATAATACCAAGGCTTCCTAAAACTTGTATTCTTTATGTACCTTGTGTGTGTCCTTAGTTCTTATATTTTTAATAAAAATACTATGTTTATTTAGTTATACATTATTTTTTTTCATGATATTTGAAGACATTTAAAAATGGTTAAATGCAGTGTTAGTTAATCACTTTAGGATACAGTTAAAGTACTCAGCACTGTGTCTTGTGCATGGTACATGTTAAGCAAACAAACAACTTTAATGACTGATTTGGGGCTTTTACAAGAGGACCTATGTTATTTAATGTGTGCTTAATCTTCATTTTTAAATGCAGTTTAAAACAAAGTTATAACTTATTATTAACCAATATATTAAATAAAGTAAGTCTTATCCCAATTTATTGGTTTGTCATATATCACAAGAACGAACATTCATTCTGAGATATAGAGGTGATATATATATTTTTTTAGAAGTTACTTATTATTTCTTTATAGCCAGGTACAGAAACTGTTATCTAATGGTCTTTTCTAACTTTCAGTGAGGTATCTGGATGTTTCCTGAGCATTGGCAGCATTTTTTTGTTTCACTTGTGTTTTAATTTTTATAGTTTTATAAATATCCCTTTCAATATTTTATTCACCACTAGGCTCCTGTCATGGGAACAGTTTGGGAAGTTTCTTGTTTTGTGTTTTTTCTTGCAGTTATAATTCACAAGAGGAGCTCAATTTTGACAAATAGATCACATGAATGATTTAAGGACTTTAACATATGTAGTTATGGTACTATATATATGCAGTCTTTAATCAAAGGAACTCCAAATACTTTAATGTCTTCATTAAATTCTTCTTATAACTGACAGTATTTCTTAAGCTCCGAACTGATTCCTCTCTCTGCCTTCTGAATCCAAGAATTTGTCACTTTTCTTGCACATGATATCACTAGTAAGCAGTATTCTAGAGCTTGAAATTTCAGTATTTTCATCTTGAGAAATGTTTTTAATGTTTAGGATGGAGGGACTGAAAGTGTACACATACCTAAGATAGGTTTCACTTGATTAACAAGTATTCAGTGAGTCCTATCATATGCAAAACTCTTTTATAGCATTCAGAGGATAGGGGAAGTCCCTCTATTATTCCCCCAGCACCATCAAAACTGATTTTTGGGATCCTTCAGCTCAGGTGTCTCTGGTCCTTTTGTAGATAAATAAGTTTTCCTAGACGTCCAGATTTTCTAGTTTAAGAACTATTAGTATGTTTTGATTATGGACATGGAGGAAATATGCTTTAATTTAGAATTCTACTTAACGTATTAAATGCTTGGGGTTCTTTATAAAGTTTCCCTTCCCCCATCACAAGGTATTCCAAACAGTTAAAGTAATTTTAATAAGCATTGCAAAAATATAAGTCAGGCAAATATTTAATATCTGTAGAAAAACGTTGAAAACAATTATGTTTTTCAATTATCAGAGGAAATTCATGTAGATTATGAACAATCAGGGTACATAGTGTCAATATAACAACAATATAACAACAAGTAACATAACAAAAGTATTGCTACAATTACTTCCTTTCTGCCATGTGCAAGTATTTGGTAGGAATTTATGTGTGGTAAACCTGTAATCTTTTTACTTAATGAAATTTTATCACAAAACGTTTTATAATTTAGAAAGTGAAGACTGAGGGATGTTAAGCAATTTGTCTAAGGTCACACAGTGAGGAAATTAGGACCATGGGTATTTTCAACTCTAATTTCTGTTCACTTGTCTAACTGCTGAAGAAATAATATCTAGAATGAATTTTTTCCTACAGGCTGGTCTTTTGAATTTATTTCAGAGTATATCCATCCAATACATATCCATGTATTAAGCATACACCATATATTCATCACAGAGCTAGATTTTATACATATATGATACAGAAATCATGTCCCATCTTCCTGGGAAAATAATGCTAACATAATTGAACTAAGGCAAAGCAATAGATTAGCCCATCTGATCACATTGGCATGAATTATTTTTTTAATTAAAAAAAATTTGAGCTGCATACCTAGTTTCCATAATAAGATTAATATCAGCAAGTTTAGAAAACAAGTGTTCGCTTCTATTGTATCTGCGTAGTTTAGCTTCCTACAGGACTGAGCCACTTCTGATTAGACACAATAGGCAATTGATAAAACTTTTTTGACTAAATGAATGGCTTTTCCTTGGTGATATTTTTAATTTACTACATTTAATATATTATCTTCCTTGTTTTTATGCCATTAGAAAAAAATATGAAAGATTTCAAATGAGTAGGGGAAATTAATATGTATATATTGTGGGATTGGGCTAAAATTTTTATTGATTTGAAAATGCTGAGATTATTCTACAATCATTATACCTGGAGAAATATTTTACCATTTTTGCAGCCATTTGGGCTTTAACTACTTAAGTATATATGTCTTCCCTTTTATTATTAAATGTGAGCCGTATCAGATTTGTTAATATACAAATGAGAATATCTTATTGTAAATTTACTTTTCTGGTTGCAACAATGTTGCAGAGGGCTTTTTGTTTGTTTCTATAATCAATGCATTAAGAATAGCCCTTTGCATCCAACTCATCTGTGTATTATCTCTCCAGTGTTGACTTTAGTGAGACCTTGAACAGTCACCACTACACAATATACTTTAAAGTTTTAAAAGCTATTTGCTTTGGCTTGTTTTAGTCTAGCAATTGAGAAATTATTTAGTCATACTCAATCTGACTTAAACACAGGAAAAACCATCAAATCATCATCTCTTTTTGAATCTCTTTTTTTTTTTTTCGGGAGGCTTCATTACTTCTGGGGATATAAGTGACTCATATGTGTTGGGAAAACTCACAGTTTCCATGATTGCTCATATTTTTTTGACTTTAATATTTACCATTAGAAATTATATTTTATCCTGCTATGGATGTGGGAAAGAGGAAGAGCTCCTGAAATCTCTTTCCCAATAAAACTAGGATTGGATAGCGTATGGAATAAATACAGGTAAGTTTTTCTCATTTTGATGCTAGGAATCAGAAGAAATTATAATAAATAAACTAGTTTTAAAAAGCAGTGAAAATGGTGAGAATAATGATTTGTAATTTTTAATTGAGATGTCCACATGAAGATCGTAGGGAGCTCTGCAACTTGGTTGAGCCCAATATGATTACACATCTGTAAACAGGGCTGAGGCACTGTAAATATTGATGAAAGTATTATGGCTTAGAAGACTCAGAAGTAGCAGACAAACTGATTTCCATTCATTCTCTCTCACGTACCACTCAAGAGTGAATAGTACAAAGTTGAATTATTCTCTGTTGGACTTCAAATCTAAAATATGTAATTTCCCACTATGGATAGTGAAAAAAAATCTGTCTTTTTTATCTTCCTTTACTTGAATTATATGGGGCTCTACCTGGGTCGCTTTTTACTCTTTTGGAAAAATACAAACCAAAGTGGGGGCTGAAGTTTCCATTATGTCAATAGGCCTCAAGAATGTGGCAATATTTGGTTGTGCAATTAATTTGTTTCACAAAGGGAACCCTCCTTAGGGTTTTTTGGAACTGACACTGGAACTCCCCAAACCCAGTCACATGTCACAAGATTGTGGTGAAATCCTGCTCTGTGGGTCACTGGGAATCATAACAGAGAGGTTCCCTCTTGACCCTGGGTTTCTAGAGTTGGTATTGTCACTGTTCCACAAGGTAACAGGAAAGCCTGGGTGGGATGAATATTCAGAACCACTGAATTCCTCCTCCCTGCCATGGGGGAGATTCTGGGGAACTCAAGGCACATGTTTTGCTCTGAAGAAACCTCCACATCCACATGGTTTCTGGCTGAAAGAAAGGTTTATTTGGTGACTCATTTATCTCTATCTTCCTCTGTTAATTTTGGTAGGGTTTTGTTTTTGCTTCTAGAAACTGTATAATTAAAGCTCTCTAAACATTAAGAAATATACATGGCAGTTCTGTCATGTTTCAAATTTCCATTTTTACCTTTTTCTCCTTCTTTATCTCTTTTTGGGGAAGAGGGAGGGAGTGATTTTAGAAAGCATCCTAAAAATCTTTAGGAGCATCATGCATGATTCCTCGTACCTTTACCTGCCAAGTTTAGATTACTACTTTTATTAGTATTTTAAAAAATGCAGTAGACCCAGTAGTAAGTATCATTAAGTGTATGTTGAAACCTATAGCACATCGTGCTGCTAAAGTAGAGAAGGAGTGTTGGAAATTGCTAAACAGACACCAATTAGTGTCTATTTTGAGGAAATATTTTAGTAAAAATGAAGAAATAATTCTTGCAAACACAGATATGTACAAGTGCAATTTATGGGATGTAACTTTTTTTTTCAAAAAATGTTATATTTAACTTTTGGAATAGAAATAAGTTTGACTAGAATATTTTGAACTTTTTAAGCTAAATATCACTTAAATGATATATTTCATCATATACTTCTCACTGCATTTTATATTTGCCAGCCTCTTTGACACTCCCCCAGTAGAACTATGATTATGGAACAAAAATTTTTCAGTCAATATGGGGACAAGGTGGCTCTTTCTTTTTCTGAGCTCAGCTCTTTTAGCTATCTATAGTTGATTCACAGTGAGTTTATACCCCGATTCACATAATTATTGATTAAACTCATGAAATGTTATTATCTTCTATATATGGGAATTCCTCTTGTGCTATCAAAGATAATGCCAAGAAACAGGCTTCAAGATGGTGAATTTTTAGGTATCAACCTATCTACTTTACCAGGATTCACTCTTTTGCAATCTATATATCTGCTCTTTATATGTGTATATATGTTATTTATTTGAATTGTCTTAAGTGCATACTTGAATAGCTTGCAAGGGTCAAAGAGAGTTCAAATGATAGAAAAATGGTTTGTTATTTTCTCCCTTCTCCTCCCCCATTGCTAATGCTAACTGATGAAGAGTGCAGGCAGTGTCCTTCAATTTAAAGAGACAACCTTGTTCATTTGGAGGGTGTGAACGCCATTCTTGTGAAATACTGTAAATAGTAATTCACAAGAGGGTGACTTTTTTATTGCTTTTACATTGATAACATGCCTTGTGAAGACTTACAGTTATTCTGCTGAATTTAAGAAAGATAAGAATGGAATGTGTGTGTTAATTTAAACATCTGTACATACAATAAAATAATCCTTTATTATCTGGAAATCAGATCCTTTTACATGTTTACCAATATTAAATAACTTCTCAGGTTGGTATCCAATAGTACTCGATTCTTCTTCCAAACACCTTCCTGAAATATTGAGAGAAGACCCACGATCATGATATAAATCACTGAATGTACAGTTTATAAAAATGCATTTGAATCACATCTGGAAGTCTGACTTGCCACAGCAACATCAGGCCGAGCCACCGTTAGCAACCCAAGGACTGAGTGTTGTTGTCAACGAAAATAGGGGCCCAGCTTACTGTGTATTGAATTTGTAGGCAGCTTATTATGCAGCTAGATAAAAACATAATGCCCACGTTTAAAGGTGACTGGTGAACCTAAAAATTACAGACCCATGCAGTTCTCAAGACCCATCCCAGAGCAATCCCAGTCAGTTACCTTTGCAGATTAACCCTGTGTACCTTCACGGTATTTAATTATTTGGTAAGATACAGTAGACGCATTGAAGAGTTTGAATGCCAAAAGCTGTTAAGTAAGTATAGTGGTGGAATGTTTAATGGCATTAATTATCATTTATACGTGAACCTACGCCTCAAGGCACAGGAAGCAGTGACTCACTGGGTTGTCATTAACTGTCATTATTGCTAGTAGAGTCAACTTCTTATTCATAAAAATAAAGAAAAAATTAATGGTGAAAACCACGTCATTCTATACTACAGAATTGGTGTTGCTAACTAACTTAATTCTGTGTTTTACAATTCTATTGGCATTTTGAAATGTAGATGAATCTCAATATTTTCATCACTACAGTTTAAACAATTTCTCTGTGTCTGTGCGCGCGCGCGCGTGTGTGTGTGTGTGTGATTTTTCTTTTTGCTAGCGTTCTCCTGGTATGAAAAAAAAATACCTTACAAACAATCTGCAGACAGTTTTGCTTTTGTTTTAGTTTGATAATTTCTGAAAGACAGAGATCGATTCAGAAGAATAACCACCTAGAGATAGAAGCAAACAATTGGCCAGGTCAGAGCAAAACCTTCTCCAGTCTGAGGGTTTGGCACTGTCCAGTTAAACCATTCACATTTTGTAATGAATGAGGGGAAACCAGGAGGGTGAATCGTTGTAGAAATTTTAGTTGCATGAAGTTAAAGTATTTTCAATTATAGACAGTGGGGGAGATGATTTTCTTTCTTTTATTAAGAAATAATCAGAGGGCGCCTGGGTGGCTCAGATGGTTAAGTGTCTGCCTTCGGCTCAGGTCATGATCCCAGGGTCCTGGGATCGAGTCCCACATCGGGCTCCCGGCTCAGCGGGAAGCCTGCTTCTCCCTCTGACCCTCTCCCCTCTCATGCTGTTTCTCTCTCGCTCGCTCTCTAAAAAAAATAAATAAAATCTTTAAAAAAAAAAAAAGAAATAATCAGAGAAAGACATGTATCATATGACCTCACTGATATGAGGAATTCTTAATCTCAGGAAACAAACGAGGGTTGCTGGAGTGGTGGGGGGTGGGAGGGATGGGGTGGCTGGGTGATAGACATTGGGGAGGGTATGTGCTATGGTGAGCGCTGTGAATTGTGCAAGACTGTTGAATCACAGACCTGTACCTCTGAAACAAATAATGCAATATATGTTAAGAAAAAAAAAAAGAAGAAGAAGAAGAAGGTAGCGGGAGGGGAAGAATGAAGCAGGGGAAATTGGAGGGGTAGACGAACCATGAGAGACGATGGACTCTGAAAAACAAACAGGGTTCTAGAGGGGAGGGGGGTGGGAGGATGGGTTAGCCTGGTGGTGGGTATTGAGGAGGGCACATTCTGCATGGAGCACTGGGTGTTATGCACAAACAATGAATCATGGAACACTTCATCTAAAACTAATGATGTAATGTATGGGGATTAACATAAGAATAAAATAAATAAATAAATAAAAACCAAAAAAAAAAAAAAGAAGAAGAAGATAGCAGGAGGGGAAGAATGAAGGGGGGGAAATTGGACGGAGAGACGAACCCTAAGAGACCATGGACTCTGAGAAACAAACTGGGGGTTCTAGAGGGGAGGGGGGTGGGAGGATGGGTTAGACTGGTGATGGGTATTAAAGAGGGCATGTTCTGCATGGAGCACTGGGTGTTATATGCAAATAATGAATCATGGAACACTACATCAAAAACTAATGATGTAATGTATGGTGATTAACATAACATAATAATAAAAAATAAGAAGAAGAAGAAGAAAAGGAAAAAAAAAGAAATTATTTAATGTAAGGGCCAGATGAGTTGAAGGACTGTGATTTATTCTTTTCAAATCTAAGATGTTTATTGAATTTTATTTATGGTCACTTTTCCTGGATGTGGTATTATTTTGTTTGGCTTTGATAAAATAAGAAAAAAAAATATCTCTGTACCTTTCCTTTATGCTGTTTCTGTATCGCTGCGTTTCTTTGTTTTAGGGATGTTACTTTGTTTGACTTATACATTGTAATGGCTTCAAATAACCCATTAGGAAAGCCAGTTTTTATTTCTGATTTTGAATTTTTATTTGTAAATGTTTGTCACTCTGAGTAGTTACAGGCTTCACGTTCCGACTGTGTGTATATGAGTGTAGGGTAGGCTGAAATGTAAAGTGTGGTTGATATCATTGGTAACATTTACTGAGTAAGTGCATGTACTAAGACCAGAGTTGGTGAAATTAAAAAGTAGATGGCATTAGAATAAGATGTGGGTACAAGTTGCCAAAAATAATGATATTAAGTTTTCCACCCCCAGAGTCACTTAGAATCTTCTCACAATGGCTATTACTGGCATCATATAGTATGTATTGAGGACTCATAATTTGCTAGGTACAGAAAAAAAAAGCATTGAAAAGAAATAACGGTGATTTGAGACAGAAATATAAAACAGGAATTCGGATACTTTGAGCTTACATCGTCAGGAGACGCTGGGGTTTAGCATTCTGTTTCATGTGGAGACCCGCAGTTAATATGGCCCTTGTTGAAACTTAAAACAGCTCTATTAGTAGCTTGATTGAGAAGGGGGGGGAAGAGGCCTAGAGTAAACAAAAGTGTGCGTTTTCAAGACAGCCTAATTGTATACAGTACATTTGCTTCCGCAGTTCCTTCTAATCCATCAAACAGTAAAACGCACAAATTTATTCTATTAAAGGAGATAAAATTGTTAGATAAGTAAAATACATGGGCCAAAAGGGGAGATGGCATCTATTTAACAATTCTCTATTGTTCAAAGGATCATAGAAGTCCTGTTGCCTGCCTGTCGCATTCAATCAAGTTGGGTAAAATGCTGCTCTGGAGAAAAGGAGGGAGGGAACTCTGAAAGTATATGCTTACACCATTTTGCAAAAATTCCTCCAGAGGGATGCTGATGAGAGTCCCAGGGGCAGGGGAGAACTGGGTGTTGTGAAGTGACAGAGTTACTGGTTCTCCCGCACCCCCATTCCTGTCTTTGGCTTTGGTACTGCCCAGGAAAGCTGCACGGCAGTCGGAACTAATTGTAACTCGCTCAGGAAAGTCTTCATTAGCACCACCACACATGGTTACCAGATGTGCTGAAGGGCGAGGGAGAGGAGGGGTAAGGCATCTAGAGAGGGGACAGGAACAAGTAGCTTCATTTGAAAACTTAATAATCTGCCTTTTGTTTCCAAGTGTATTGTGTTAGAGAAAGGAGGAAAAAAAGGGGGAGTTGGGGAAGATGAAATGCCCTCTTATTCACTCATTCTGTGGAAGCTGAATGGAACTCTTTGTTTCCTTGAAAATGTCAACATTTTTGTGACTATCCTTGTGTTGGACATGTTTCACTTTCTCCATCAGAGTCAATGAAAATTAACTGGATTATCAAAACAGTTATGCTTTCTAATGACTGAGATTGAGAGTCCTAAATTTGGGGTCTTGAATGGAGACTCGATTTCTAAAATATGTAAATGACCTGTAGAAACTGTTGTCTTCAGATTACAAATTCCAGCTAACCATCATTGAAAACAAGAGGCCAAGGTTTTCATCTGTCCCTAATCCTGATCTGAGTCAGGCGTAGCGTGGGGTGGCATTACATCTTCTTGTGTACAACTGGGATACTTTTAGCAATTAAGAGTACTGATTACAGACCCTTGAGATGAAATACTTTATTTGCACCACGTACAGGTAAGCTCCCTGGAAATCTGGAGTCATTTTTACTCACCGTGTTCCACAAGAGAGTAATGAAGTCACAGAATTTCTATTGTTTCTGAAAATATTTTTTATCATCTTCTCATTTAACTGTATAACCTTATGTATTGGCACAGACTATTTTGGAAGGCCAGTGAGAACTATTCTAGATGAAACCTCTGGTTTCAAAAGGGAACTTTTTGATGCAGAAAATTGTGACATTTAAAAATATCATCATTTGGATTCTCCTAAAGAGCAAAGAAATTTTAATTTATTTATTTAGTGCCTGGATTTATTTATTTATTTTTTAAAGATTTATTTATTTATTTGACAGAGAGAGAGAGAGCACAAGCAGAGGGAACAGCAGAGGGAGAGGGAGAAGCCAGGTCCCTGGCTGAGCAGGGAGCCCGATGCGGGGCCCAATCCCAGGACCTTGGGATCATGACCTAACCCCAAGGCAGCCGCTTAACCGACTGAGCCACCCAGGCGCCCGATTTATTTATTTATTTATTTTATTTCACTTTGCTGTGATCCTAGAGTTTCAAAGTAATTTTTTTTTAAGTTAGACATTAAAAACCTTGAATAAGTGATTTATAAAAATCTTGAATTCTACAAATAAAAATTTCAAGACTGGCTAGCTATTTTACTAGCAATTTTAGGACAGTGCCTTTTTGGGTGATGTTTTATCACTTCCATTCCTAATCCTGCAGTAGAATTATAAAGACATTTGGAAGAAATTGTAACAAAATAGACAACCGGTTTTGGAAAAACGTGGTTTAGATTAATTTCCTATTTAGATAAAAGACCCAGTGGTTTTTAACCTATTGGGGGTCATGAAATCAGTTGAAATTTTGATGAAATCTATGGACCTTTTTCTCACAAATGTGCTTATACACAAATTTTAATGTAATTTAGGACCATTCCCCCCACCCCAAATCCAGCTTCCAATTTGAAAATACCATTTTAGAGCCTTCCAATATATGCCCCTCCAAAAGAAAATACCCACAAAGTTCAAATGTTACAAAGTGTGAAATATATGACCTGCTATAGTTAGTCCTAAGTGGTAGAAGAGAATGTAGCCTGAAGGAAATTTCACTGAAAATGAAATGTTTTTCATTGACGTATTTAGCTGCTACTGTTAGAGATTCACCTATATATAGTTTCTTTAGTAGGGTTTTAAGTCTCTTTCAGAAAGCAACCATGTCTTCTCTCTCATGTTGACTTCCCAAAGAGCTTAGTGCAGCTTTTCACACCCAGCACTCCCTTGGCGTGGTCCGCTTGAATGAATAAATGAATTAATGTATGGATTAATTTTTAAATGTTGTTTGTTGGTAGCTGCTACAGTTAAACAGCAGGCAATACTACCACACTGAACTAATTCTTCATATAAAATTTGCTATGAAAATATCATCTATGATTGTGGTTTTTATAACTGAACAAGAAAAAAATCAATCTTGAATTTTTAATGTACTGTATCAAAGCCTTCCTGGGACAATAAATTATTGCTCACATCAATGCTGGCTGATTTTATTATAGGTAAAATTACAAAAAGTATTGGTATTTTCAGGAGCTAAATGTTTTTAGATGGTATTTAAAAATGCAGATTTAAATGATGATTAAAGTCAGAATAGTGTGTGACAAAAACTAATGTTTATAATGGTATATCTTTTATTTTTTCCTGCCATGGCTTATATTATCATTTTTGTATTGACTATGATTATTTGTAGAAAATCAAAACAACGTCAGGACATTGATGTTTATGTAATATTAGCTATTACTACAATTTCCCCTGTAATTTCTTATTTCACCCACAGCCCCAGTGTTATCATTTGCTGAATCAAATCGATCTACTATCTGTATGTTGATTTTGTGCGGTCCCTCCCCTTCCTCATTCTAAATACGTTAACTTAGACCTCATCATTGCTTACTGACAATAACATCATTGCCAATAACTTGCTTGTCTCTGCTTTACATTCAATAGTTCCTCAGTTATGATCCTTCTGAAACATGGGTTTGACTCTATCATGCCAATGCTGGAAATCATTTTTGGTATCATTACCTATGGATAAAATCGGGAAGTCACAGCTGGCCTCATAGTTCTTTATAATGTGTCTCCTGCTTCAAGCCCTTACTGCTCTCCCCACATCATAATCTCCAGCCATACTGAGTTACTCTGAGTTTTTAATTTTTTTTAGTGCTTTGTGCCAGCAATTCTCATCCTTCAAGATGTGAAAAAATGGGACATTACATAATATTTTTATGGGCCAATATATTCAGAGTGCTAAAGTATTATTTTATAAATGATTTTTACAAAGACTATTAATTTGTAAGTTAGAAACTAGAATACATAAGAACATCAGAACCTGAAAAGACTATTTTTGTTAGTGAACTATGCAAAAGTCACTGCTATTTGTGTTTCAGAGTTGGCACCACACAGCCACATAGAGCATGGATGGACTCTAGGACCAGAATGACTCAGTTCAAACCTAAACTTCTTCTTTTCCTCACCCTGTGACCCAGCGTGTGACTTCACCCCATCAGTAAAACGAGGGTGAACATAAACCCAACTCCCAGGGTTGTTATGAGAATTAATGTATTAGTATACATGTAAAGCAGTTGGAACCAAGTCTAGCACATATGAAGTGCTTCATTGATATGATAAATTAGAGCTATCAATATTTCTCAGTTTTTAATTAACTAGCGCTATCCAAAAATGTAATATTAAAAGTTGATTGTCCTCCTATGTAAAAAAATAATAATTTTATCTTCAAACTACTATATTCTGAATTTTCTAGGGCTTTCTTCCTAATTTCTTCATAACTCAGGAACTTTAAAAAGCATAGGAACTTAAAGGAAACTAACATTAGAAGAGAGTGGTCAACATTTAAAAAAATATATAAATGCAATTGGGAGCTCAGCCCAATGAAAGGAGTATTCACTGGGCATGCAAAGCTGGGGCAAAATGGAATTCTTTTTTTTTTTTTAAGATTTTATTTATTTGTATTTATTTGACAGAGAGACAGAGATAGTGAGAGAGAGAGCACAAGCAGGGGGAGCAGCAGGCAGGCAGAGGAAGAGGAACAAGCAGGCTCCCCGCTGAGCAAGGAGCCCGATGTGGGGCTCGACCCCAGCACCCTGGGATCATGGCCTGAGCCGAAGGCAGACGCTTAACCGACTGAGCCACCCAGGCACCCCCAAAGTGGAATTCTATCTAAAAATAAAAACGTTGAGAAAGTTTTGGCTCTTGGTAAATATTCCATTAAGGTACATTTAACTGTGGTATAAAATGGATGAAGAATTATCTCAATTTTAAAGAAATTGTAAACAGTTGCTAAGCAATATAGAGAATAGAAAACAATGTATATTTGCTATTAAAAATGTTAGTGGGGATGCCTGGGTGGCTCAGTCGCTTAAGCAGCTGCCTTCAGCTTAGGTCATGATCCGAGGATCCTGGGATCGAGCCCCGAGTGGGGCTCTCTGCTCAGCTGGGGGTCTGCTTTTCCCTCGCCTTCTACCCCTCCTCTCTGCTTGTGTTCTCTCTCTCTCTCTCTCAAATAAATAAATAAAATCTTTAAAAAATGTTATTTTATGAGAAAAACTATATTTTAAATTTTCTTGCTGTGTCTCCTACAGATGAGTATATTTAGTCATTATTATTTCTCAGAAAAATAAAATACGACTCTTAATTTTGATATACGATTGGTTTTGCTTCTAGCTAGCATCAACTCATTTGTTGGCTTGGATCCTTAACATTCTTGTGTTTACGTAAAGTGTCCTTTCTCTTATTTGTTTTCAGACACGCATAGAAAATATATTTTAAACCCACTAAATAATATTAAATAGATGTTTGCTGCTAATTAGTGTATGGTTTGAATTGTAATTATGTCATCCAAAGGGACTTATAAATACAGTCTAGTTAAAATGTGATTCAATCTTCAATCATTCAGAGGCATACATTCATTATTATTCATTTAGTGCTCTCTGATTTGAGCTCTGAATGTAATCCAGGAAAAGATGGAGGGATTTTACTTTTATTGTCATGATTTAATATAGCAGATCCCTTAGTTATCATCCCATACTAATCCAGGGATTGTTACAACTTCTTAGAGTCTGTTATTTGATTTTTAAATTAGTCTGTGTACCATACTGGCATTAGCAGCATATAAATTCAAGAGGTTAGAAGAAGAGCCACATATTGCTGCAAGACAGTCCGCATATATTTTCCTACTGTCCAAATTTTAGTTTGACTTTAAATGAACCTTCGTTTCAGCTATTAAAATATTACCACATTAAAACTCTTATCCGGGGCTCCTATTAATCCAAATTATAAAGAAACTGCCAGCTCCATTTATCTAACAATCTCTAGTAAAGTCCCTGCTGTGTGATAGGCACTGTGCTAAGTGCGAGGAGTTTTGCACTGAATAGGACAGTTCTGATCTGCCCCCAGGGATCTTACAGACTGGAACGGAATGTAGTCATTTAAAAGGTACCCTTAGTGTGAAAGTGGTTCATGTGAAAGTGTTGATCGCTACAGTTTTGACTGCATAAGGTGCAGAAGAGGAAAAGGTCATAATCTAGGCAGCCAGAGAAATCCATCCTACTCCCCAAAACCTGGAAGCCACGGAATGGCAGTTTTTAAGGCCCAGAAGTGAGAGCATGATGAAATCAGGGAACTGTTTGGCGAGAAATTTGGGATAGCAGAGAGAATAGTGAGCACGTAGTGAACAGGAACTAGATTTGGGAAGGGCCCTGGAAGCTAGAGAAAAATGCTGGACTTTTCTTAGAATTGTAGTGGCAATGGAAAAGCATGATGTGATTGAATTTGCATTATTTAGAAATGTGTTTAGATGTAAGGTGAAGGATGTATTGGGGGGAACAAGACTGGAAGTAGGGAGATAATATGAGTAGCCTGCTTTAGTGGTCCAGGGAGAGATCATGGTAACCTAAAGTTAAAGGCAGAGCCAAGTTCTAATATTGGGGGACTTGAGGGCAGGAAGGTGATTTTGACTGGTGGAAGAGTGGGCACGTGAGCGAGGGCCTTCCTTAGGAGGGCCTCTGTACATGTCCCAGACTGACATTCACACTGCCCTCCTTATGACTTTTCATTCTGGTCTTAAAAAATGCTATGTGGTATTACCTTCAAATAACAATTTGAATAACTATTTAACAGAAAAGACACTGCTTTTGTAAATCATGCTGGGAAGACTGACCATCCACTGATCAACATCTTATCTTGCTATGCCTCTGCCTGAAGTAGAATGATGTGACAATGAATGATGTCAAAGTTGAGAGATATTTAAGAGGATGGACTAATGGGACCTAATCATTTACTGGATGGTGGGGATTATGCTCAATTTTTAAACTTTGGAGTTTCAGGGAATAACTGTGCCATTTCAAAAACATTGAGGAGGAGCAGGGGGAGATAATGAATTTAATTTTAAACATGCTGAATTTTAGGTAACTGCAAGATATCCAAATGAAGATGTGGAAAGCAGTAGAATATGGTAGTCTGAAGTCGAGAGCAGATTTGAGTGGTTCTTTTTATATAGACGGTGCTTGAGTCGTGGGAGTAAATAACACACAAAACAAATAAAAGTGCCTAGTGTCGATCATGGGGAATTTCGAGTTTTAAGAGTCTGCTGGAGTAGGCTGGAATCTCAGAAGCCAAGGGAGAAGGTGTTTTAAGAAAATAGGAGTATTTAGTAGTGATAGATGTGTCATGGAGTTAAGCAAGGGAAAGGATATGTGAATCAGTGTCTGCTAGTTTTATCAATGTGAATGAAGAGTTTTAGTAGATTCAAATGAACTGAGTAGTGAATCAGAGGAAATCTTGACATGTTTTGCTATGAAGAATTCTTGTTAAGCAATGACACTGTAACTCTACCAATATGATATGAAGTTTTGTGGGTTCGCTTGGCTTTCAAATTAACTTTTAAAAAAGTTTATCTATGTATAAATCTTTCTTAAATGCTTCACTGCTGCTGTGGCCTGGGGTCTTATATTCACAATCACCGCAAAGTCCTTGGAGTCTGGTGTGAATTTGTGATGGTGATACAGTATTCCCTCGGTGGCTTCCTCCTCTCCTGAGTGGAGGAGATTACATTAACTCTGTTGCAGATGTGCAGTGGAGAACTTTAAAGAAATCTTTGCACACAATTTCACATCCATAGCCAGAGTTAACAGCTCCTCTGTATCAGCCTTATCCATGAACTAATGGGATTTTTCCAGCCACTAATTACAATCAGTGATTTAAAAAAATTTTTTTTTTCTCAGATTTCTCTCTCTTTAAATTTTTTACTCTTAAATTTTAATATAGTTGACCCACAATGTTACATTTGTTTCAGGTGTACAACATAGTGATTCAACTTCTCTATACATTATGCCATAGATTTCTCTCTTTTGAGATAAGAAATCTTTTATACTCAAAGTGTAATGCAGAGTGGAGAAGCTCTTTGCATGTCAAGATTATGCTGTCTTTTGCAGTCCAGGAAGTAAGTGAGTATCACTGACATCTTTACTCCCGTGGTTACCTTGTCAAAATCATTTCCTTTAGGAAGCAAAAGAGCCAAACTGCCAATGCCAAATTTAGTATTTCTTTGCTTCCTTTTTTCCTGTGTTTACCCTAAATATCATGAGATATTTTGCTTTCTTCCAACTACTTAAGAGCATAGCTATGTTGAATCTGGCCATTCAAAAAGAACTTAAGCCATGCTGGGTATGTTCAGATTCTAAGATTTTATTTAACTACAGTAATCCAATCTATTATAGAAATGTGGATTAGAAAGTAAATCTGGTCTTCAGGAGCTGACTATTAAGGATATAGAGTTCCTGTGTTTATTATTCTGTTTTTGCTAATCTTCATATTCTTTACATTAGTGAGAGCCAGCACACTTTTCTGATTCATTTGAGAAGAAAATCGGGTGGCCACAAATGAGTATTGTTATTTGTTCCCTGGAATACTTTTATTCCCTTATTGCAGTCATTGATTTTTTTTAATGTGTGGTATTTTACTTTGTGAATAACTTTGTAAGTTTTATCATTGCCTATTTATCAGCTTTCAGCTGACTTGAGGATTTGACAGGAATATTTTACTCTTCCTTGTAATATGCATTAGATACCACTAGATAGGGGCAGAGAATCTCTCCATACTAAGAAGTACTCATCCTTTTATGACTATTGAAAGACCAGACAGAGAGTCACTGTTCTTTACATCTAACATAATATTTTCCTTGGGAAAACTGCTAGCAAATTTATTATGTTAAAAAGTAGAAATGGAGATGTTTAGGCAAGAGAACTAGAGTTGAACTGGTTACTTTCAATTCTTTCTCTCTCGACTAGATTCTTTTCCTTGTTTATGTAACCTTCAGACCTTTTGTATGAGTTTAGAAAAATGTTTCTTTCCTTTAGACACACACTGGGATTACCCTGGTCTCAAATTCCTGGCTGCCACGCTCTTTGGATCACAATCTGTACGTTCCTATCTTTCCATTTCTCACTCTAGTGTTATCTTTTAAATATGAATGCCCATCCTCTCCAACTTTGCTCAGATCCCCTCTATTCAGGAGCTTTCTGTTTTGTTACTTTTCATTTTTTTCCCCTTTCTTTCTCTTTTCCATTTTGTACCCTAAAAAGAGAATAGTTAATGTTTTAAAAGTATTTTCCACAGATGTCTTTACATAATTATTAAAGAATTTTTTAAAGTAACTGCACATTTAAAATTTAGTAAAAGGAATGATTTTAATGAAGAATTCTTTTAGGTAACTGAACATTTAAATTTTAGTAAATGGAAGGATTTTGATAAATGTTTAATTATAGAACGCAGGTTATACTTTATCTTCTTTTTTAATAGTCACGGTTTTTATATGCATAGAGATTATCATGTTAAGAGAAACCATTTCTGGAATTTCCTATGGGATAAATTTAGTGTGGATTACCAATCTTACTCTACTTTGCTCAGTGAAAATCTAAGTGCTTAAACTCAGCTTTTATAATCTTTCCATAATTAGGTCAAATAAAATCCTGAATACTCAAGAGTTACAGATTAGGTATGTTATGGATATTAAGGGTTGTAGTTCTTTTTTATGTATTCTGTCCAACCCTAACACTTTATCAACCCCTTCCACTTGTTACCTTGGCAGCATCTGTGAGTATGATAATTTGGAATTAATGCTTGAAAATTATTACACATATTGAGAAATGTCTAAAATGTAGACCAATTTAGGCCACTCAACTTGTTTTGAAGCAAAATATTCATCTTGATCAAATGCCTATGAATTTCCATTATTTTCTGAATTTTGACGGTTATTTTTAAGCTCTGCTACTTACTTTTATAACTGTCATAAAGCAGTTATTTAGTAGGTTAAATCTAAATTGATTTGTATTGCTATAAAATTTGGTTTAGTTTCAGTTAATGTGATACAGTGCAATGTAGATGGAAATAACAGACTATTTGATTTCATTGTATTGATATAAAATCAACTTGGTATTTTGATTGGGTGAGTAGAGATATATGTTATAAGATATCAAAAGAAATTATTTTCTAGTTAAAACATATTAGACGTTTGCCATCTCAGGAAGCATAATTAATTCTTCTAACCCATTGTACTCCATTTCCATTATATTCCAAAATACTGAGGCAATAATGCATCTCTTTGTATTCCAATAAATTATTAAAATTAAAGCATCTTCACAAAGTATTTATCTTAGTCTAGATTAGCTTCTCACACGAGGGACTATGACTAAATGCTTACTAAGGTCACACTATTTTAAGAAAAGCACACCAGAGTGGTAAATGTCAGTGCTCTGAATTTCAGAAGCACAGGTCTACCATTAAGTCATATGTTCCTTACATGTGAAAAAGATAATGAAAGTACCCTGAGGGCTGGCATTATGTCAGCTTTAGTTGATGCTGTATTCCCAGTACTTGACACTTAGCAACAACTCAGTAAATATTGAAGGAGTTAACTAATGGATACATGCACCTCATGACCCTTATAAAGACTCAGCTAGAAAAATCAATCAATCAACGTATAGATGAATAAATGACACATTTACTTGCTCAACTAATGGGAGTTATTTTTATGATTCTTTCATGTCCACTCTAAGGATCAATATTTAAAATGACCCCAAATTTAGCACTGTGTATGGCAGTGTCAAAATTCAGTAAAAGGAAAAATCAGATTTAGCAATTAACTTGGATGCTTTATTTCGGTGAGTATAATTTGCAGTAATGTTTACAAACTATCTGAAACAGTCAACATGTTCTGTAGTGAGATAAAATTTATTTCTCCAAACCAGACACCCTAGACTTAAAATGTCTACAAGATAATGGTACATTTTATATCTGGGATTTGGACAGCTTCTGTGAGTTTCAGACTAATATGAAAAATTTAACATTCATCCAATTTCTGAGGTTTGTCTTAACTATGCAGATCAAGTAATAGTGCTTTTCGGAAAGGAAATGAAGTGGCTTTAGGAGAAACTTGAATAATCCTTAAAAAGCTCTTGATGCAGCTGTTCTATCATGTGTAACAAACATCTGAATATGCTTCCTGAATGTGCTTATTATGTGATAGTTGCATGTCACATAAGGAACATAGCTTGCATGAGGGTGCCTTGGGAATTATAAACCCTGGATACATTTACAACTTGTTTGATACCCATTAAATTGAGATATAAAACTTCAGGTTTCAGACATGAGGGTTAATTTGCAAAAAGCGATGACATTACACCTTTGAATATCTCAGAAGTCAGAAATCATAATTTTCCCTTGAGAAGTCACCCAACCCAAACAATAGTAATAAATTTTAAGGAGGAATGCATGCCATTTCTTTACTCATGGTCAGAAATTTTGTTGAGGGTACTGCTATCTTCCAATGGTGCAGCTAAGAGAAAAGCCATTCATCATTCAATGGTATTAAATAAACAGCATATTAAAATGCTTTTGAAAACATGAATTCAAAAAGGTACATGCACCCTAATGTTTATAGCAGCAATGTCCACAATAGCCAAATTATGGAAGCAGCCCAAGTGTCCACTGACAGATGAATGGATAAAAAAGATGTGGGGTGTATATATATATGTGGTGGTGTGTGGTGTGTGTGTGTGTGTGTGTGTGTATAATGGAATATTACTCAGCCATAGAAAATGAAATCTTGCCATTTGCCACACCATGGATGGATCTAGAGAGTATAATAACTAAGTGAAATAAATCAGAGAAAAACAAATAACATATGATTTCACTCATATGTGGAGTTTAAGAAACAGAACAAATGAACAAAGGAAAAAAGAGACAAACCAAAAAAACAGACTCTAATTATAGAAAATTAATGGTTACCAGAGGGGAGGTGGATGGGGGGATGGGTGAAATAGGTAAAGGAAATTATGAGTACACTTACCATGATGTGCACTGAGTATTGCATACAATTGTTGAATCACTGTATTATATACCTGAAACTAATATAACACTGTATGGAAACTATATTGGAATTAAAATTTAAAAAAATTAGAAGCTAAAAAATTCTTTTGAATTTAATTTAGTTGAAATTATCTTTCATCAATACATGGTTCTCATCTTTCTGAGAAGACCATCCTTTCTAGGCTCTACAGACAGGCAAGTTCCCCAAACAAACAACAAACAAGCAAACACAGACTCAACAAAGCTCACAACTTAGGTATGGGGCACCTATGGAGCACCTATGGAGCAATGATATCAACAGAATGAGCCCTGCCAATCCTTTAGAGGGAGATGCCACTCTACTATGCCAAGTTTTGTACTAGGTACTGGGAAGGGACAACAGCGAATGGCTAGAGATCTTGTAGAATGGTAGGCAAATTACAATGGCTACACAACTCTGATTGAATTTTGATCACTTCCTCTTACAGAATTTCAGAAGTTTCCTAATGTTTTTAGGATGATACCAGAATCCTTAACTTGGCCTATGATGCTGCTTTTTATGGTCCAGGGTCCACCTGCCTCTCCAGAATCAGCTCACTGCCCTCTGCCTTGTCACCTGAGTTCTAGGCCCATGCCCCTTTCAGACCAATCCCCTTGTCACACTGTTTCAGACAATAGAGACCCCGCCTCTGTCTTAACTCTTTCCACCAAGTTCACACTTGAGAAAGAAGTGTCAGTTCTTCAGGGAAAGCTCCCACAGCCTCCCTTAATTGGTTAGAACTTCATGATACATACACACATACATACATGATACATACATACATACATGATAATGTATCTCTTCTTTGCGATGCACATCACATTTTAACTTGCATTTATTTATGCATTTTTTTGATTATGATCTCTCATTGACCAAATTGTAAAAACCATGAGGACAAGGATATTATCTGCTTTTAGTCTTTTTATCCCCACTGCCTAACACAATGCTTGACATATACTAAGCCCTCAAAAAATATTTGCTCAATGGACAAAGGGATGGATGAAATGAATGACACAAGATACATGAGAACGTGCTATGTTCAATAAAAGAAGCCCTAACAAATGACTATGGGAGTTGAGGAGAATAAATGATTTTCTCAAATGACTAACTCTAGAATACAGGAAGGTGCAACTATTATTGCATTCTGTTGACGAATAGAGACTGAAAATCTTGCCATATCAGATTGAATGATACAAATCCCAAGAGTCCAGAATTACGGAGCACCTGTCATGTCTAGGGCACTTTATTAAGCATTCCAGTGAATCACCCACATAAGAATTGCATTTGCCATCATTGCCATAAGATATTGGTGCTGATTCTCTTGGGCCAAAGGGCTACCTGGGGATTCTTATTAAAATCCCCCAAAGATCATACTTCTGTCATTTAGAAAAACTACCTGATTTGCTAGAATTTCATTTGAGGAGCCCTGGGCCTTGATTGCGCAGGACAACGTTGTAACGGTCCTGAGAGGTTACCATTAGTAGCTCTTTGGTGTTGACAGGGTGCAAAGTGTTAATGCTGCAGTGTAGTCATCACATCTTCAAACCACTTAAACCCGTCTTGCTAATGAGAGTCTATTATTCTCAGCCTACCTCAGTCCTTCGTGCAATCTCTAGGAGAAGGAAACCCCAAATGTGGATGAACTCTAGAGCTGCTGGGGAAGGGCTGGGTGGGGGTGCCTGGCTGTGTGTCCCAGGTCTCCTGAGGCACGTAGACCTCTGTCCTCATCTGCAGAGCTCCTGAGCTAGCCATAGGAGAGTGCTCTGTCTGCGGCTACCCTCTGACATCTCATGGACTATCCCTTTCATTCTCTTGCCTTTTATTTAATAGGCAGAAGTTATCTCCTTTCCTTATCATCTCTTGATAAATGTATTGTATTACCGCCACCCTCCCAATGCTGTGCCAATGATGTCACTCCTCTGGTGGTTCTAACTCTGTTGCTGCTGGTGAAGACCTTTCTCAGGAAAGGGAGCAGGCTCTGTAGGCTCGGTGCCAAGTGTCCAGCTTCCTCCATAAGCCAGCAGTTGTTGAGATGTTTTCTGCAGGGCAGACCTCGTCTTCTTTAATCACTGGTAATAATGAAGTTTTTGTCATATTAAAGGGGAAAGAAGAGAAGCGACTGAGAATAGTTTGAGAGGATGACTGTGCCGTCCCTCAGGTCCAGCGACAAGAGGACTACAATGGGTAGCTTTCAGAACTACATATGGTCTTCCTTCCGAGGGATTTGATTAAGCGACTCCGGATGAAATTGAAATCCTGTGATTTGACCTTTGTCTGGCCTGGGAGGGCTGCAATTCGCATAACAATTTCCTTTTGTTCTTTGTTTGGAGTTATTAATCCAACATGAGCCTCGAATTAATCAGGGGTAGTGCGTAGCTACATTTCTAATTCACAGCTCCACTGCTTGTGTCTTTTTTAATTAAGGCCGAATGATAGCAGGCCTTAGCCCTGATTGCCACACTTGCTAACCACACATTGAGGGATGAAGAGGCTAAACAGGCAGAATGAGATTACTTCAAGGTTTCACTTAATTGTTTTCTTCCTTTAAGTAAAGAGCACTGACTGAACATTGTTAATTCCAGGCTGGGAGAGCTCTTTTTATGTATGTTGCTTGTCTTGACTTTGGGATAGTGTGGAGAGAAATCCACATTTTTGTAAGTACCCTCAGGTGTAATGACCAAAGGGATTACCCAAGTCAAAATTTTAGTGATTGATTTAAACTGTACCACATATCTTCACGAGGAATGGGAGGTTGGTTAATGGTGGGGGCCCCCCACGTCAAAGAACTTTGATCCTTCATTACCTAAATATTGTGTAGGGTTTGGCTCCTTTGAGACTTCAACATTATTCAACATTACTTAGTCAAAACTTTATAAGAGTAAATAGACTGGAAAGTTACTCTAATGTGACCTATGTTATTCTAGAATTCAGTACCACATGGTTCTGTCTTCTACTTTGTCAAAGGGATTTAATTTCTGGAAGGACCTAATTATAGTTCAGCTTCACCAAACAGGCTGTGCCTCACTGTGTGGAACCTCGGATGATCACGTGGGAAGTTAGTAATAACTTTTTTCCCTTTGGTGAAAGTTATCAATTGCCTCCATTCCTTCAACTGCTTTCATATTTTAGAAGGGAAATATACCAACATACAGATACAGATCAGATGATGTTAAATAAAACTGAACTCCAATTTACTGAATTACTATGCCTCTCCCTGGAAGAAAATGATTCCTTATAGTGGAAAATCAGCTCTGAGACACTGGGAATATTGAATTAACCACTGTTGCAACAAACTTGTTAGGATCTTTGTACGACTCCGCAGGTAACTTATTCCTCCCTCCTAGTGTCTGACCAACCTAGACGAGATTGACTCTTTATTAACATAGAGTTCCAGCTTGGACAAAGGTGTAGAGTGGAATAAACACAGACTCATTTGGTGTGTGATCTTTTTCTTCTTGAGACTCAGGTTTTAGAATAAACAGACAAACAACAGGAAGTTGGGCCAGACAATCTATATGGTTCCTTTCATCTTTGAAACTATAATTCTGTATTTAAATATGCCATTTCAAATCCCAGATTTGGACACTTATTTCTCTAATCTCTGTTTTGTCTTTGTCTGTGAAAAGTGGTAAGCTTCCATTGGGTAGAGATGTCCATATAATTTTCAGAGGATTAAAGGCTGGAAAGCATTTTAATTTAAATGCAGTATTGTATTTCAAATTGGCCTCCTCTTAACGGTTGTACTCAATGTTACATTGGGCTTACTAACATTTGAATAAGATTATATGCAAAGAGAAATATTTTAGAGAACAAAATTCAATTTGTAGAGGAAACAGCACTGAACTGGGAGTCAGGGAACCTTAAGTCAGGTTACAGCTCTGCTCTTAACTTGCTGTATGACCTTAAGTGCTAAGTCTCATTTCCTACCTAGGCAAAATTAGGAAGAATATATTAAAGGTTCCTTCCAACTCTGACTTTCTATGATTCTGATAGTTTAATCATGTTTAGGACTTTGAGACTGATAAATCAAATGTGTTGAATATTGTGTTTTTCCTTCTAGAATATTTTCAGCTCTTTAGTGATAGATGTATCAAAAATATAGGGCAACATTTCTAAGCAAATGAAAAAAACAGCAACAAACCTAAGGGAAAATGTTTCATCATCTGCATTTTAAAATCTAATTTTTACTTTTGGAATAACAGACTGGGAAAGTTACCAGTGAGGTTGGGCTGAAAAGAAGAATCTATGAAAAAGGTGATAAGGTGGTGGTTAAAGGGAAATGGGATGTGAAAGAAGGATTTGGTAGGATGAGAATGATTTGAGCATGTTTATAGGTTAAGAAGAACAGGTCAAGAGAAGATAGACAAAGGATTGAGGAAATTGATGTAGCAAAGTCCTGAGGTGATGTGAGCAGGGTGGAACCCAACCGTTAGTGGGCCATGAACTTCAAACAGAGGAGGAGATACTTTGTCTTCTGACCCTGCAGAGAATTTGATTTGGTGGGTTAAGAAAGTGACGTGTGTGTAGATGGGGCAAGTGGAGCACACTTACGGGAAATGAAGTCATCTGAAAGTGATTGGGGTGGTGTTTTAAAAAGAGGGGTGAAGGTTTGGGAAAATCGCTTAGGAAAGTGAAAGAAGGTGAGAAAGTTGTGGGTGAGTAGTAGCAAGGATCTGTGCTGTTGCCTAATTTTCTCCAGAGGTGATCCACTGCCCCAGGGTGGATGATCTTCAGAAAAGGAGATTCATTCAGCATGGGAAGTTCTGGGGTAGGGGTGCGCAGGAATAAAGCAGAGTTGATATGCTTTGGTGCCCTGATTATTATTAATTCCTCAAACAATCTTAAAGATGAACACAATCATTGACAGTTTAAAGAGATGGAAACAGAGGCTACAGGAAGTTAGATAATGACTTGAAGCCAAGCATTTTTGTCCTGTATCTTATACTGTCATTTAATAGTATAACACATTCCTCTTTGTTATTTCCATTAAAATGACTATATTGAGTCATTGAATGAATTATGTGGATGAAAACATTTCTTGTAAGGATTGCATGAAACTCAATAGTAAACCTTGTTTTGTGAGTAGATCTCATTTTACAGTAAATGCCAAATCCATGGAAAATGTAGAAGCAAAAATGCAGATATTTATGACCACCAATCCTTGGCTTTCAGTGTTGTGTCACAGCCTTTTGCTCTCTTTCTCTCTTGGCTGAGATTCAAAAAAAAAAAGAAAAAAAAATTATTTTAATCTTTGGAAAGGTTGATAGCCCTATGCAAGTCAAGATATTATTGCCATGTTTCCAAAACGTGGATGCCAAACTCTTTGGGGTTGTGATACACCCAGATGGTCTTCCTTTTTTTGCATTTCTGCAAATGTTATTATCAAATACGACAATTTTTCCTCCAAAGTCATTAGAGCCCATTTGGCACCTTCTCTAAACTGTCCTACTTGTTACCTTTTAATTACTTTGTGAGGGGACTAGTTGCCTTGTTGCGGAGGGCCAAATGACCAAGGGGTTAATGCTTTTTCTGTCCCTGGCCAATTGGTTTTTAGTCAATAGTTATTTATGGGGAAGTCCAGGGGCCATTAGTTTTCAAGTATGTGCAGCTGTACTCTTCACAATTACTAGTCCATAAGCAAATGTGGACTTACTTTTTGTGTATGGTTGTTTTTTTCCCTGATTGGTTAGACAATCTGTTGCCATTTATGAATGATTCTTGTTGATGCAAAACATGGCATTGAATTCTATTTTATTATTTGGATTCCATGTTTCATAGGATGCTGTAATCTTGATTCAGACAAGGCATGAGGGTATACACCTCCTGTCACGAGTGACAAATTGCTCCTGTGAAGCAAAATGTCAAATCTCACCCACTGCACGTTAGCTGTTCCATTCTCCATAAATCGGCATAGGTGCTGATGATCCTCATTGTGAAATCAGTGACTGGTTGGCCTTGGCCTTTTTTTTGCTCATGCTCTGTTCTTTTGGGCATAAGGTAGAGATTACTATTAATGTTTCTTTCAGTTCCTAGAACTCCTCCCTCTGTGCTGTCTTACTGTGATTTTTTTTTTTTTCTTTCTGCCCTCATTGAATGGTAGTCTTTGATGTCACACGAGAGAATACTGTTGGCTAACAGTCTGGAGGCTGCTTCATTTGAGCTAACCACCACATGAAAACAAATGTGATCCATCATATTTCATTAACTAGCTGTCCTCCTTTTGGGTGCCCTTTTTTGATGTCAGAGTGCATCCTGACAGGAATCAGAAAGATATGTGTGATTAAGAACAGTAATAATGCTTATTGCATTGTATTGTAAATTACCTTCCTGGGCCCTGCTACTTTATCAGCCCCACCGGCATTGGCTCCCGTACATTTTTGACTACTCAGTATATACAGTGTATTAGCGCAATGGAGATCATTATGTGGCCTGTATTTGAGTCATTTTTATTTAAGATGCCAAACAATAAGCTGTTGATTGGGGGAACAAGAGGCGAACAATAATGTTCTGTGTCACATAATACACCACCATTTTCCAGCTTTGCTTTAGAAGGGCCCTCTTTATTGTTTTTGTATAAAAATGGTTCTTAGGAGGAGGAATATTTTGCTGAGGTATGTCATTATTTTGCAAATTTCTATTATCTCATCATGTTGTCTTCATTGTAAATTGCAGCTAATTAGGAACCTAGTTAGAGCCCCAGCTTTGAGGCTGGCTTTTTTGTGAAAAGAGCCCACCGATTACCGCACTACAAGAGAGGAAGGGAGAGAAAAAGGAGATTAATCTGGTTACCTAGGCGACACTCGCTTCCATCTGCGAGGAACAATACATTTTTGTTTCCTTGGCTCAGTTCAGATCTGTTTTGTTTAGAGGGGAAAAAAAGAGAGAGAGAGAGAAAGAGAGAGAGAGAGAACGAGAGAGAAAAAGAGAGGGAGAGAGAGAGCCTAGCTCCACAACAATGCTGGATTCTGTCTAGCCCAGGCTTACAGGCTTGATTCCTCTGCAAGTTAGAGGTCTCAGGGGAGTGAGAAGATGAAAGAGATAAGCTCCAAAGTTGTCAAAGGTCATGACCTTGCCTACAAAGCCAGCAGTTTTACCTCTAAATCCCCCCTCCCAAAAAGCACTTAATAAAATAATATACTGTGCTTCTCAACACCTTGAAGTCCATAATAAGGAACAAGGCCCCCAACTTGTGGATTTAAGCATTCATTTTTAATTTTATACTAAATAATCAGTGACTCTAAGAAGCTACTTATTGCTCCAGTTTTTGTCTAGACAAGTTAACTTTGAATTCTCTGCTTTTATTCCAAGTGGCTCTCCCATAATCTACCATTTCATTGTGGTGACACATAATGTTTAGGATATGGTTTTACTTTCCAATGAATAAAACAAACCTATTGAATCAACCCAAGTTTGAGGCTTATTAGCTACTTACTTCCAGTTGCTTTTGTTGTACATCAAACTTTTAAGTCTTTAGAATAGGGTGGCCATTTACTTTACCAGAATAGGGTGGCCATTTACTTTGCTCAGTGAGGGTGTTGCCAGGCTGTTTGTTGCCTCTTAAATAGTCGCCAGGGAAAGGACTGAGTATGGCACAGAAGCTGAAAGAGTCATGCTAAAAGGCTCAGAAATCTCAGGGCTTCTTCAGAAGAATTGGCTAAACCCACAGTCTCTGATGAGCATAATGCTTTCGGCATCATGTTCTCACTGGTTGGTATGCCATCATGCATAATGAGTAGTCATCCAGGAAGGTTATGTGTGATGATATTCAGTTAAAGGAGGAGCCAAGAGAGAAATGTTGGCTTATCTGAGAATTCCAGTAATAAAATGCGTTGATTAGATCAGAGCGACTAGCTTACCTTAAAATGCCCTGCGGAATCCATGCTTCACACTTGTGAATGTCTCCTCATTGGTCCCCTTTCCCCAGTACATTCTTTATAAAAGGAACATAAATCTTTTCCTAACAACTACAAGTTACTAATGGTTCTCAATATGTTACATACACGAAGAGGCACTTCTCTTCAAAGGGTATTACCCATCTTTCTTGTCTTATTTGCAAATGGGAAAAATATACCTACCCAAATTGGTTCTGTGCTTATCATTCACCTAGCCCTCTAGAGCATCTGTCTTCTTTCTTAATCCAACTATAATATTTGGGCAGCTCCAAACAATCTGTCTCATAGGACTTGTAAGCAGTCTTAGAAAAGTATGAAACAGGGGCGCCTGGGTGGCTCAGTCATTAAGCGTCTGCCTTCGGCTCACTCAGGTCATGATCCCAGGGTCCTGGGATCGAGCCCCGCGTCGGGCTCCCTGCTCTGCGGGAAGCCTGCTTCTCCTTCTCCCACTCCCCCTGCTTGTGTTTCCTCTCTCGCTGTGTCTCTGTCAAATAAATAAAATCTAAAAAAAAACACAAAAGGTATAAAATAGATTGATAAGCAGTGTTAGAAAACTATGAAAAATAAATTAAACTGCAATTCTAATTCATTCTCACATTTATTAGATTTTATGGATAAAAACAAAAACAAGATCTTGCTTCATATCCCAAACTTAAGTCTTCCAAATGGCACTCTATTTTTTGAACCTTTGTAGGAAACCAGATAAGCTTTCCAATTTACACATGAGTACCTCAAATAAGACAAGGTACAAATTCGTTTCCTATGACAGGCCCTCAGCAAGAGTCTTCTCCCAGTAACCTTTTACTGTCTAAGATCAAATTACCTAATACCACATTGTTATTAAAGCTAGGGCATCTTTCTGAAGTTTGTGAAACCAAGGTCACTCTTGGTAAGGGCAGAGGCTACATGGGCAGATGTGTTTTAGAAATCCACTTTTAAACAGACACATGAAGTAGTCTCTTTTTATCTGAAAATTAATGGCTTTCATTAAAATGATTAAGCTATTTGGGTACATGCTCTCAATACCTTTTTCTCTTTTTTTTTAATGAAAAACTTTAGTACGTTCCATAGTTACACAGAAAAGTAGTTGTAGCAAATAAGTCAACACTGCTCAAAACAGCTTTCTTTACAGAAAGTACTTGAGCTCTCATGAGCACTCACTCGAAGGACGCCAGTGTCTCCTTCCTCATCTGTCTGCAGAGTCAGTCCATCCAATTCCTGGTCTCGGCTTACTAGAGTCACATATGGGAACCTAATCTCTTTATAAAAGGCTTTGATTGATTATATGCGGAGAAGGTAGAGAAATGAAAATGAGAAAACTGTTTAGTATGGGCAGAAACATATTTTGTTCACGTTGGATAAGACAGGATTCTTTAACTACAAAATGTGTTAATCTAGTATGGGAATGCAGTTATCACTTAGTTGAGATGGGAAGAGCTACTTCCCAACATGCCTGGAGTTAATAGACAGTGAAGAAGGGTGCATCAACTTGATGGATTGAAGAAGCATTTGGTAGTTCTCTAATGCATAAGTGTCTCTTGTCTTCAGTACTGACTTATTACTGCTCATTCAAGACCTTAGGTTTCCCCCCCTTAGGAAGTTACTTCTAATATTCTGCCCTGAAAAAGTTGCTCGAAATGGATGCAGAGGAAAGAGTGCCACCTGCTGATTTCTCATCCTAAAGCAATTCTGATTTCCTTGGAGGTTTCTCAGATGAGAACTAGCAATGTGTGGTACTATTATTAAGTCATAAATGGACATGCACAAAGCTAGATTTGTGGGGCTGCAGTTTTGTGATCACGGAGTTTTAAGGTTGATTCAAAAGGATTAGAGGATTGATTACACATGTCTTCATTCAATTTTAAATTCTCCCTTTCATGTGGTGATTTTCAAAAATTTCAAATCCACCACCATTTCATCAATTGTTTACATTTTTCTTCTTTCTAGTTATGGAGAAAATTGTGGGCAAAATAAGAGTGACTTCCTTGCCATGTGAAATTGCCTTGTCCTGAATTTCTTCTGGTCTCTTCTCAGTGTGGAAAAACATGTCTAAGGAAAGCTATATTGTGATGGTAGCTTGGAACTGCTCTCATGAACATGCCTTTTCTTCGTTCTGTCTTGCAAGGGAACATACGTCTTTCTGGTTGCCTATGTCACTATGGGAGAAAATTGCTTCAAGTAAAATAAAAATAAGTACGAACTGGTTCCCTAAATGGCCCATTTGCAAATTAAGATTGCAGAAATTTATCATTTCTGTTTTTCTTGCTAGAGTCGACAATCTGGAGAAAATTTTATAAGTTTTTTTTTTTAAAGATTTTATTTATTTATTTGAGAGAGAGAATGAGAGAGAGAGAGCATGAAAGGGGGAGGGGCAGAGGGAGAAGCAGACTCCCTGCTGAGCAGGGAGCCCAATGTGGGACTCGATCCAGGGACTCCAGGATCATGACCTGAGCCGAAGGCAGTCGCTTAACCAACTGAGCCACCCAGGCGCCCGAAAATTTTATAAGTTTTTAAACAATTATTAGTATGTAACTGCTCATTAAATAATGGGAAGTTAGGAGAAGGGAAGTGTGTCTAATAAAGAAAGGAACTTCTATCTGATGAAGAAAAAGTAAGTAAGCCTTAGAAAGAATTTTCAACTGAATGTGATTCTGACACCAGATGACATCAGTATAATTTTTTTTTGCCACACTTATAACTTCAATTAATAGGTGAAAACATGATTTTTTTTTTTTAGTCCAATTACAGGGGAGTGGTCCATGTTAATACCATTCTTAAAAAAAAAAAAAAACTCCCAATTTAAGTATAATTTTAAAAGTTGACCAAGATAATGGGTGGGCTGATGCACGCTTATCCAGAATGAAACTCATCACCTATTGCAGTTTATTTATCCTTAATTGTTACTTTAGAACACTTACCGTTAACCTGTGCCTCCAGTGTTAAGGTGATTTTATCTCCAGTCAATTCAGGCATGAATAAGTTTGCAGGCACAGCAAGTAGAATGAGCAACAAAGGAGTTGTTACCACAAAGGAACAACTCTAAAAATGGGCCAGAGCTGTCAATATTCCCTCCTACTCCACAAAATAAAAGTTGTTAACAAAAAAAGATGGAATCCTCTTTTTTTGGAGAAATAAAAAAAGAAAGCGAGAATAGATGGAAAGGATAAAAACAAGGAAATTTAGTCACAAAGTGTTCATTTATAAAGTTAGTAAAAATAAAACATATTTTCCAATCCTTAGAAAGTAGGAGACCAAGATCATGTCATTGATATGAGTCACTATGGTGGTGGTTTTATGTGTAGGTGAGGTGAATCTGAGTGTGTGTGTGTGTGTGTGTGTGTGCAGGAGCATGCAGGTGTGTGTACACATATACATTATAAGGAATCTTGTTTTCTGTTTTTAAATTTTGAGTGATTTCTGTAGACATTCTGCAAATAACCAATTCTGCTTATGTATAAGTAACCCTACCATATTATAAATAATTTTCTAAAGAGAATATTTCCCTTGATTGCTATATCATTGTTATGATTTCCCTCTGATACATCTAATACTGTTAAAACTTGAAAAAAAGTGGGTAGCCGTTATATGTCATTTGGAATTCCGTCTACTGGCATCTTTGGCATCAAAATGCTATTAATATTTTTCAACATTATTCTCATTGCTAAAGAAAGATTCTCTAAGAAATGCATAGTAACTGGTAGCAATGGCAATTTTTATTTAAGACAGAAGCTCTCTTTTCCCCTTGTTCTGGGGCTGACTGTTAGTCCTTTGGCTTAATTTCTTGTATGTCCTATTTAGTCAAAGGCACTGCTACCTCCTATTTCTGCCCTTATTAATAACATTTTTTTTTCTTATTGTAATCATACCTCTCAGGATGCAGTGCAGTGTATCACTGCTGATTATTTCATTTTTGTGTGTCTCCCCAAACATACACACATAATCATTACTTTTCTTGACACATATTTATTGAGTACCTGTATGTGCCAGGCATCGTTTCAAGGATACATCTTGGGATGTATATCAGTAAACGAAACTGACAAAGATCACTGCTCCTGTGGAACTACATCCTAGTAGGGAGGGAAGTCAAAAAGTGGTAAGTTTATCTTGACTGAAAACTTCAGCAAATGTATCGAATAATGAGAAGTAGAATCGTTCCTGGCATATAGTAGTTTTGATAAATTTTGTTGTTTTGATTGAGAAGTGGTTTTATTATGAGGAAATGTATGGAAAATAGTCCTATTTCTTAGATTAGATTTGGATGATTGAATGAGGTAAAGAAATACTAGATGGGGGCATCTGGGTGGCTTAGTTGGTTAGACGTATGACTCTTGATTTCGGCTCTGGTCACGATCTTGGGGTAATGAGATCAAGCCCCGAGTCTGGCTCCACATTGAACATGGAGCCTGCTTAAGATTATCTTTCTGTCCTTCTGTCCCGCCTCTTTCTCTCTCTCAAATAAATAAATCTTAAAATATATATATATATAAATGAAACAGTAGATGGTGAGGACCATGCTAGAGATTGGAAGGTAATTTCTTCAGAAGAACATGAGACCCACAAAATAATTCCAGAGAGAAATCTTTACTTTCCTTGTTGTTCCTTCTTTATCTCTTGAAAACTTGTGCCTTAATTTAGAAAACTTGTGTCTTATTTCTTGTGAAATATTTGGGGGAAGGTATTAGGAATGGGTGGGATACAATACCATTTTGACCAAACAAATATTTTAAAATATTCTTAGATAAAATGTGACTTGATTTCTCTGGTTTATAAAAATTTAAACATAAAGAAAATTATTAATGGTCATATGCTGTCTTTAAGCTTCCATTTTCTTTCTGGCTTTCATAAGATAATGGAAGTTTCAAGCTTCCTCCAGAGTGAGCATTTCAGGAGACCCAGGAGAAGACTGCACGATTTATTATGACCTAGCCTTGAAAGTCATGCAGTATCACTTCTGCTTCATTCTGTTGGCCAAAAAGTAAATCACAGGGCCAACCCAGATTAAGGGCAGGTGAGTTCACAATGGGTATGAATACCAGAAAGCAACATTCATTGGGGGCCATCTTTGGAGACTAGCTACCATCCTCCCTTTTAAGTACTAGCCACATATGACTTTTAGGGAGGAATTTATTTAATAACATAGAAATTTACCTACAAGAAATTCAAAATTTAAATATTTAAATTATCCTCTTGAAAATGGTATATTTTTCTAATATCTTGAGTACTTAGTTTTCTGGTTAATAGTAAAATGGAGGATCATAATCCCTTAGAAATAGAATCTCAGGGAATTGAGAGCTTAGATTTCTTTTCTGTTTGGAACTAGATCTTAAAAATATATGTGCAGATATAAACCAAGTTTTGCATCTAGGATGTCCATCCGTTCTTCCTGGTAATTGAATTCCACTGACTGACATAATTAGGTTCTATCTGTTAAACCTGTTGTGTCAAAATCTTCTTGAAGTGTCTTCATTTACATATTTCAAACATTGCAGAAACAATCATAATAGTCAGTTCTGTCAGGACCCATTGTAGAATGCTTTCATTCTCTGATTGACAGTGATAATAATTGATACTATGGGTCCTTTATATTAGAATAGTTGTTTATTTGGCATAATATTCTAGAAAATGTGCACCGAAAATCCTTAAAAATGTTTTGGTAAAAGTAGCTTCATCAGTTTTTCATCCATTTTTTACTCCTGTCATCTCAAATGGTTTGGATCAAACTGTCCCTAAATTAGTAGACTGGAAAAAGAACAATCTTAGTTTCTTATTTCAGATATTTTCTGGTCTCTGTAGTCATCATTCTCAGCTTACTGAGTGGCAGCTATACTTAAAAATATCTAAGAAGTTTATATCACAGAAGATATCCTTTTTTTCCCCTTAGGCAATTCCTTAAACTTAATTAGAAAGACTTTGCAAGACCATTTAGTAACTAAGACAACACACACATTATAAAATAATTCAAAAAAATGGGTATTAAGTACTAAGTATTAAGACTTAGGGATTCCTTAATTCTTACTGCCTACTCCCTAATTCTCACTGCCTCTGTTTTATCAGTTAAGATATTAGCACTAGTCAATTAAGACATATTTAGGGTTGTTTGATGAGAACTAATAAAAAGATCTTCCCTGCCTAATTTTTTGTAAACTGGCCATTATGCAAAGGAGTAAGATAGATGAGGGCTTTTAGAGATTATGATTATTACTGATAAAGGTGATACCAGAGAATATGGGCAGGGAATTAACACTGAATGCCAGAATTAGGCAGATTTGCCCACCCAATTGTAGAAGGAATGGACAGGGGACAGGCCTCCTTCCACAGGGACAGAACCACGCAGAACTTGTGATCCCTGCATGTATCCACCTGCCAAGAGAAAGAAGAGGAAGGAGCTGGGTAACTATGTTCAGTTTCTCCCACTAAACCCCCTAACCACACACACACACACACACACAGGCATGCACACACTCACACATGCACACACAAACACACACATACACAGATTACTGCCCCTCCCTTAAAAAGCAGTAATAGAGGGGAGAGTGAGAAACCAGGAATGCATAATAATGGAATTGACTGCACAAGTAAGGACAGCAAGAGGGAAAGCATTATGCCACTAATTTTCTCCAGTTTTTTGTTCTCTTAACGTCTTGAGCTTAATCATTAAATCATTAACAAGATAATGTGAAAAGAGTTCTCTTACCTTCTTTTTCAAGATGATCTCCTATTTTAATATTCTTTCTGTACTACCATCCTGATGAAAAGATGGGGATTCTCTTTATGTCCATAAGAGTGACCATGGGAAGCTCTGACAAAAGCTTTCCTATTCACTGACTGGGTCAGGATAATAATTCTTTTCTTGATGATTACTACAAAGGCCTGGGCATCAATAGCCCATTTAAATCAACCAGTAATAAACCTAGCCAAAGGAATGAATCCAGAATGGATATCAATGCAAAACTATTCCAGATGCAAATACAGTGTTCAAGCACCCATTAGGAGATTTTTTTTCCCCTCTCTTTTTTGTTCCATTGGAAAATTTCGGGAAGTGAATATATAGTAAATCTTTCCAAGCTTTGATAATTTATGTTATAGCTAGTGAAAGATGTACATTTTTTTGCTTCTGTTTAATTATCCTCTGTATTTTATAAAACTTCTCTAAAAGATAGCTTCAAGTTCTATTGTTCATGATGATGGTTGTATCTGTGACATAATTTATTCATGCCACAAATATTTGTTGAGATCTTAATATGTGCCAGATACTATTCCCGGGCATATCTGTTATTTAAAATGGCTTTTAAAGAAACATAGTAAGGAAAAAACATGTCAACTAAAGAAGATAAGAGTATAGAACGCCTACTTTAAAGAAGTCCTCTTCAAAGAGGTGATAATTCAGAGTACTTAATGAAGTGAAGGAATGAGCCATGAAGATGTCATACTAATTCTGGAATTGCATGCCAGACAGAGGGAGTTGCAGATGCAAAGGTTCTGAGGCGGAAACATGGTTAACAGGTAACTCAAAGGAGAATGTGGCTAGATGTGACCAAAAGGGTTACATTTTCAACATAATTTGATATTTAGTAGTGAGGAAAAGAGTCGGAATACTTACCTGAAAAAAAAAAATGGGTTCTATATTACAGATGACTCTTCCAATAATCATCTGATTAAAGATCATTCAAGTTTCTCTTCTTCAATAATTGTAAAAGCTTCATTGAGATGTCATTTACATACTTCACAATTCACCTATTGTAAGCATATTATTCAGTGATTTTTTTTAGCAGATTTGTAGAGCTGTGCAATCATCATCTCCATCCAATTTTAGAAACATTTCGATCATCCTCAAAAGATCCCTCATACCCATGGGGTGACTGGGTGGCTCAGTTGTTAAGCATCTACCTTCGGCTCAGGTCATGGATCCCAGGGTCCTAGGATCAAGCCCTGCATCGGGCTCCCTGCTCAGCAGGAAGCCTGCTTCTCCCTCTCCCACTCCCTCTGTTTGTGTCCCCTCTCTTGCTGTGTCTCTATCTGTCAAATAAATAAATAAAATCCTAAAAAAAAAAAAAAAAAAAAAGATCCCTCATGCCCATTTACAGTCAGTCTCTCTTCCTAACTCCAGATCCAGGCAACTAATCATCTATTTTCTATCCTAATGGATTTGGGTTTTTTGGACATTTTATATAATTGGAATTATACAATATGTAGTTTTCTGGATTTGGCTTCTTTCATTTCGTGTAATGTTTTTGAGGTTACTCCATACAGATATTAGCATGCATCAGTTGTTTGTTACTTTTTATTGCCATATAATATTCTATTGAATGAATAGACATTTCACCTGCTGATAAAACTGGACTTTTTTTCGCTTTTTGGCTATCACAAATAATTCTGCTGTAACATTCACATTCAAGTCTTTGAGTGGACATATGTTTTCATCTCTTTGGTTTGATATCTAGGAGTGGATTACTGGGTTTCATTATAAATTTGTTTTAACCACTAACAAAATTGCCAAACTGTTTTCCAAAGTTGCTATACTATTTTATATACCTATAAGCAGTGTATGCATGTTCTAGTTTGTCTACATTTTAGACAACAGTTTTTTATTGTCTGTCTTTTAGATGACCATCATTGTGGGTATCAAGTAGCATCTCAGTGAGGTTTTAGTTTGCATTTCTTTAATGATTAATGTTTTTGAGCATCTATAGTAGATATATTTATTTTTTATTTACTTATTTTTTTAAAGATTTTATTTATTTGACAGAGAGAGACACAGCAATAGAGGGAACACAAGCAGGGGGAGCGGGAGAGGGAGAAGCAGGCTTCCTGCAAGCAGGGAGTCTGATGCAGGGCTCGATCCCGGGACCCTGGGATCCGTGACCTGAGCCGAAGGCAGACGCTTAACGACTGAGCAACCCAGGTGCCCCTATATGTAGATATATTTAGCTTTTATCTTCTTTGGTGAAATGTATATGCAGATCTCTAGTGAATTTTTAATTGGACTACTTGTTTTATTAAGTTTTATGAGCTCTTTCTATATTCTAGACAGAAATCCTTTACCTTAAATATGACTTATAAATGGTTTTGTCCCCAGTATGTGACTTATATTTTCATATTCCTCATGGTATTTTTTGAGGAATAAACGTTTTTAATTTTGATAAAGTTCAGTTTATCACTTTTTTTCTTTTATGTATCATGCTTTAAGATCAGAAAGGTTTTTTTCCTGTTTTCTTCTAAACATTTTGTGACTTTAGTTTTTACATTTAGGTCCATAATCAATTGTGAACATTTTTTGCTTTTGATGTGAGGGTCTAAATTCATCTTATAGCACATGGAAATCTAATTGTATCAGCACTGTTTGTTGAAGAGACTCTGCTTTCTCCTTTGAATTGCCTTGGCACGTTTGTCAAAAATCAATTGACTATAAATATACAGGTTGATTGCTAGATTCTCAATTGTGTTGTGATGATCTGTGTCTAACTTTATACCACTGCCAACACATGTCTAGATCACTGTAACTTTACATTGTGCCTTGAAATAAAAAAAGTCTAAGTCCTCCCACTTTGTTCTTTTTTCAAACTTGTTTTTGTTATTCTGTGTCCTTTGCATTACCATATAAATTGTATAATCAGCTTGTGAATTCCTACAAAAAAAAAAAAAAAGCCTGCTGTCATTTTTATAGGAATTGTGTGTAATGTGTAGATAAATTTAAGGAGAATTTCCATTTTAATACATTGACTCTCCCAATCTGTGAACATGGAATGTCTTTCTATTTATTTGTTCTCTAACTTCTCTCAGCAGTATTTGATAGTTTTCAGTATACACGTCTTGCACTTCCTTTGTCAAAGTTATTCCTTAATATTTTATTTTTGATGCCACTGTGGATGAAATCATTTTCAGGTTACTTATTGCTGGTATATAGAAATATAATTGATTTTTGTATATTGATCTTGTATTCTGCAATCTTCCTGAACTTAGTCATTAGTTTTGCAGTTTTTATCAACTTCTTCTGATTTTCTCTACATATGATCAAATAACCTGCAGATAAAGGCTATTTTACTTCTTACTTTCCTCTGTGGATGACTTTTATTTATATTAATTCATTGCACTGGCTAAATGGAGTTAAATGGAAATCAGGAGCACAGACATCCTTAACTTATTCTTGATCTTAGGAGAAAGTATTCAATCTTTTGCCATTAAGTATAATATTAGGTGTCGGGGTTTTTTTCCTCTTTTTTCTAGATGCCTTTTTTAGTGTTGAGAAAGTTTCCTTCTATTCCTTGTTGATTGAGAATTTTTATAATGAGCAGTTGCTGGATTTAGTCAACTTGTTTGGGGGGTGCACAGCCACTGTGATGGTCATGCATTTTTTTGTCGTTTGTTCTATTAATATGGTATATTACAATAATTGGTGTTTAATTATTAAACCAACCTTGCATACCTGGGATAAATTTCACTTAAAGTGTATAATTCTTTATATATGTTGCTGGATAAGTTTGCTAATATATTTTTGAGAATTTTTGTGTCTGTATACATGATGAATATGGTCTGTCATTTTCTTTTCTTGCAATGATTTGATTCTCCTCTCTCTTATTTTTGGGAAGAGTTTGGGAAGGCTTGGTTTTGTTCTTCTCTAAATGATAGAATTCACCAGTGAAGCCATCTAGGGCTGAGTTTTTCTTTGTGGGAAGATTTTTAATTACTAATTCAAATTTTTAATAATTATAGGTCTATTCAGATATTTCTGATTCTTCTTGATTCATTTTTGATATTTTGTGTCTATTTAGGAATGTGTACATTTTCTCTAAGTGTCTGATTTGTTGGCATTAAGTTTTTGATTGGATGTTTTTACAATACTTTGAATTTCTATAAGATCAGTAGTGTTATTTCCACATTAATTCCTGATTTTCATAACATGCGTTTTCTCACTTTTTATCTTGGCCAGTCTAGCTACAGGTCTGTCAATTTTATTGGTCTTTTTAAAGAATCAGATTTCATTGATTTTTCTCTCTTATTTTTCTATTCTCTATTTTTGCTGAGTTCTACTCTTTATTATTTCTTGCCTTCTGCTTGCTTTATGTTAATTTGTTATTTTTCTACTTTCTAAAGATGGAAACTGCAGCTATAAAGTTCCTCTAACACTACTTTATTTATTTATTTATTTATTTATTTATTTATTTATTTATTTACATGTTTATTTTTAATTTATTTTGGGGGGGTGGGGCATACAGAGAGAATTTAGCATGGAGCCCAGTGCTCACAATCCTGATATCACGATCTGAGCTGGAATCAGGATTTGGATGCTTAACTGATTGAGCCACCCAGGTGCCCCTCTAAGCACTATTTTAGTAGTATCCCAGAAATGTATTTTATTTTTTGTTTTCATTTAGTTCACACTATATTTAATTTTCTCTGTGATTTCTTCTTTGATCTTTGGGTTATTTAGAAACATGTTTCTAATTGTCAAATATTCATTGATTTCCTAAATTTTTTTTTGTTGTTGATTTTAATTTAAATCCATTTTGGTCAGAGCACATACTTTATATGATTTCAGATCTTTAAAAATCATTAAGACTTTTATAATGGCTTACCATACAGTGTATTAAGGAGAATGTTCCATGTGCACTTGAAAAGAATGTATATTGTGCTGGGAGAAATGATCTATAGATTTTAGGTCAGTTTTTTGATAGTACTCTTCAACTCTTCTATACCCTTGCTGATTCCGGTTTGACTGTCTTATGATTCCTGTTTACATGGCATATCTTCTTCATCAGTTTGCTTTCAACTTATTTAGGTCTTTGAATCTAAAGTATGTCTCTTTGCTATTTGTTTTTTTTTATATTTTATCTTTTCTTTTTTTCATCCTTTACTTCCTTCTATGTGGTATATACATATCTTCTAGTGTCTTTAAATTCTCTCTCTATATATTTATTAATAATTGTGAAGATTACATTATGCATTTTATATGATCACAATCTAGTTCAGATTAATACTAACCTAATTCTTATAAAATACAGATATTCTGCTCCAATATAGTTCCATTTTTCCCCTTTCTTGTGCTATTATTATAATATGTATTATGTGTATATATATATATATAATGCATTTAACAATACACTATTATAATTATTGATTTAGGCAATTTTATACCTTCTAAAAAAGTTTAGAGGAAAAAGGAAAAATATATTTAAATTTTCCATATCAAGTCACATATTTACCTTTTCTGGTGCTCTTCATTTCTTTCCATGAATTAAAGTTACCATCTGCTTATCTGCTCTAATTTTTCTGCTCCATTGCATCTTGATTTCCTCCACCTTCTTTATATGTACACATACTTACACTTTTATTTATAGTTATATAAATAATTCCATATGCTATGAGCCTAAAAATACAGCTTTGCAATTATTCTATTGTTATTGTTTTATGAAATTATCTTTTATAAAAAACAAAAAATAACAAGAAATAGCACTTATGTTTATACTGTTTTTATAGTGCTCTATTTCTTTATATGGAATCAAGTTACCATTTGATGTTATTTGTTTTCAGCCCAAAGGAATTTCTTTAGTATTTCCTGTATGAAAGGTGTACTAATAATTACTTCTCTCATTCTTAGCTAATCTGGGAATATTTCACTTTCATATTTTTATTTCACTTTCATTTTTAAAGGATAGTTTTGCAGGATATAAAAATCTCAGTTGACAGGGCTTTCCCCCTGCCCCACCTAGCATTTTGCTTATAGTTTATTATTACAATTATTACTTTATGCAGTTGTCTTTTAAATTGCCTAAGAGAAACAAAGGGGCATGTGTGCACATGTGCACACACACAAGCTCATGTAAATTTTGTATTTACCTATATAAATACTCTATTCCTCTGCCTTCCACCTCTATTGTTTCTTTTGAAAATTCTGTTGTTAAACTTACTGTGGTTTCCTTTAAATGAGTCATCTTCCCTTCCCTGATGGCCAAATTTTCTCGTTCTTTCAATTTTAATAGCTTGACTGTTAATGTTTCTAGATTTGGATCTGTTTTGTCTATCTTACTTGATGTTTGTTGAACTTCTTGGGTATTAAATTTATGTGGTTTTGCAAATTTTGGAAGTTCATTGGCCATTATTTCTTCAAATATTTTTTCAGCTGCTTTCTTTTCTTCTTTCATTCTGGAACTCCAATTACCCATATGTTGGTGCATTTAAAGTTCCCCCCGCCCCACCCAGGGCTTTGAGGTTTTGTTCAGATTTCCTCAATCTCCCCCCCCCCGCCTCCCGCTTCTTAAGATTAGATAATCCCTATTTATCTGTCTTCAAATGAACTGATTCTTTCTTCTGGGTAGTCAAATCTATTGTTGAGTTCCACCAGTAAATTTTTCATTTCACTTAACTACATTTTTCCAAATCTAAACTTTCCATTAAAAAATAATGATAATTTAACCTTTTGATTGCTATTCTATATTTGAAAAATCAATGCTGTCAAACTTTCTTTTCTTCTAAAATATGTTTTTCTTTTAATTTTTTGAACATAATTGTAACTATCATTTTGTACTTTTTGTGTGCCAAGTTCAGTATCTGGGGCCCCTAAGAGACAGTTTCTATGAACTGTTTTTTTTTCCAGGTGTATGGGTCACAGTTTCCTGTTTCTTTGCAGGTCCTGCTATTTTATTGTTAAAACTGGACAATTTGATAATATATTATAGTAACTCTGGTTTCTGATTTACCTCTTTTCCACCAACCTTTGGGAGTCGTTGTTGATGTTATTGTTTATTTGTTTAGTATTTTACCTGAACTAATTTGGTGGCTTTTATCTTGCACTCAGTGTGAATTATTGTCTCTTCCTTGTGTTTTTAATTAATTATTTTTTCTTTAATCTGGCTTTCTAGGTTTCCCCTAGATTAATTTCGTGGTTAAACAATGATTGATCAGAAATTGTCCTTAAATATCTTGAGTCAGTAAGACTTCTTTCTACCCTTTGCCAGTGGATCTGTGCATGAGACAAGGAACGCAAAGTTCAGGCAGTTTATGAATCTGCCCCAGCTTTTACTTTCCACATGTGCAAGGCCTCACATTTAGACAAAGCATGAGCAAATACAATAGCTAGGGCTAGCTAGGGCTAGCTCCACAATCTTGCAATCATGTTCACAGCCTTCAAGACTCCCAAGGGTATGTGGGAGTTTATCAAAGCCCATAATGGCTATCTCTTTTGCTGTATTTCCCTATAAAATTTTTGATTGTCCACAGATCTGGTTTTTTTTTTTTTTTTTTTTTTTACCCCAGCCAGTATTGTATAGTCATGTAAGCTATGATTTCGGCCTTCCCTGACTGTTTGCCACAGAGACTGCTATTCTTTTTGACAACACCTCTGGGCATGGGCCTTTTCAAGTTCTGTTCCAAGTCAGTTCTTCCCTGTCTGTTAGGAAAGCTGATGTTCCTGAGAGTTTGCCATGCCCTGGTAGAAACAGAGCAAAAGGAGCTGGGAGCTGGTGAAGAGGGTGAAAGCAGTTCCAAGATAAAATACTACACAGACTTCCACTGTTTCCCTGATATTTAGTAGGGTTCTTTTTTTTTTTATTTTGTTTTGTTTTTTGAGTAAACATTTCACTACAATTTTGTATAGCTTTGGTCAATTTTCAGAGCTCTTAAATGATTATTTTTGATAATTTTATCCAGTTTTATTGTTGCTTTTTATGGAGACTTATTGAACCCTTTACTTAGCCATGTAGGAAAGCTCTTCTTCATTTTTTTAAGTTAAAATTCACATATCAAAAATTTAGGCACCTTAAAGTATACAATTTAGAAGCATGGTCATTCACAATGTCGTGCAGCCAGCACTCCTATGTAGCTCTAGGCAAGACATTTTCATCACTCCAGAAGAAAACCCTGAACCCATTAAGCAGTCCCTCCCTATTCTCCCATTCCACCAGCCTCTGGAACCACAAATCTGCTTTCTGTCTTATGGATTTACTTAGTCTGGATATTTCATATAAATGGAATCATACAATATATAATCTTTGGTGTCTGGCTTCTTTCACTTAGCATATTGCTTTTGAGACCCATCTACATGGTCATATTTGTACTTCATTAGTATTAGTGCTCCATTCCTTTCTATGGCTGAGTAATATTTCATTAAATATATATTTAGTAGTCCTTTTTATCTGCAGAGAATCTGTTCCAAGACCCCCAGGGAATGCCTGAAACTGTGGATAGTACTGAAACATATATACTATGTTTTTTCCCATACATACATAACTATGGTAAACTTTACAAATCAGGCATAGTAAGAAATTAACAACAATAACTAAAATAGAAGAATTATAACAACATAATAAAGTAAAAGTTACATGAATATGGTCTCTTTTTCTCAAAATATCTTATTGTATATACTGTGCTCATCTTTCTTCTTGTGATGATGTGAAATAAAATGTCTACATGATGAGATGAAGTGAGATGAATGACATAGGCATTTTTTTTTTAAGATTTTTTTTTTTTTTTTAATTTGAGAGAGAGAGAGTGAGAGAGAGAGCACAAGAGGGAGGAGCGGGAGAGGGAGAAGCAGACTCCCCGCCGAGCAGGGAGCCCGACGCGGGACTCGATCCCGGGACTCCAGGATCATGACCTGAGCCAAAGGCAGTCGCTTAACCAACTGAGCCACCCAGGCGCCCTGACATGGGCATTTTGATGTAGTGTTAGGTTACTACTGACCTTTTAATGATAAGTCAGAAGGAAAATAATCTGTTTCTGGACCACAGTTGACTACAGTAACCGAAATCATGGAAAGCTAACCCATGGACCAGGCAGGGGCTGGGGGTGGGACTGCTATGTTTATATACTCATCTATTTGTGGACATTTGGGTTGTTTCTATCTTTTGACTACTGTGAACAGTGCTACTATGAACATTCATATACAAATAATTGTTTGAGTATTTATCTTCAATTCTTTGGGATATATCCCTTGGAGTAGGATTGTTGGGTAATTCTATGTTTAACTTTTTTGAGGAACTGCTAAACTTTTTGACGGAAGCTCTACCATTTTACATTCTCACCAGCAATGTGTGGGTATTCCAATTTCTCCACATTCTCATCAGCACTTATTTTCCTTTTTTTTTTTTTTAATTACCATAGTCATCTTTGTGAGTGTGAAGCAGTATATTGTTGTGGTTTTAATTTACATTTCCCTAGTGACTTGTAATGTTGAGCACCTTCCATTCTTCTTCAACTTTTAAACTAAAATTATAGAACAATCCATAGATTAGATTTCAGGTCTCTGGAATTTAAGTAGTGGTCTTTTCTCGGTACAACAATATCTTCTACTATGTGTTACATGATATCATTTAATGTCCTGAATTTGCCATGCCCTTATTCATTTTACTCAAACAGCTAATAATGTAGATCTATATTGAATTAAATAGTCATTCTAATAACTAAAATGAATTAAATAAACTTCTCCCTATATTTATAGTCTTAAATTCCACAGATTTGAGGTGGCTTATATCTCAAGATAAAATACATTAAAAGAATTTGCATGGTCCAACTTCACATTGGACTTCGTTCCATTTAGAATTTTAACCTGTTACTGATAATGTCTACCTTTTATTTCAGTTATACAAAGTGAACAAGTCCTAGAGATATACTGTATAGCATAGTACCTATAGTTAATACCATGCTACATACTTAAAATTTTTGTTAAGAAGGTAAATATTATGTTAGGTGTTCTTATTACAAAAAAAAATGATAATGGTACTAATAAATAAGAGTTAAGTAGGAGACTTTTGGAGATGCTAGATAGGTTTATGGCATAGATTGTGGTGATGGTTTCACAAATGTATACTTCTCTCCAAAGTTGTGTATATTGATTATAAACAGATTTTTGTAGGTCAAAAATACTTAATAATAAGAATACAGATAACCCAATTAAAAACATGGGGAAAATATTTTGAACAGACACTTCATTAAATAAGATAGATGGCAAATAAACACATAAAAACATGATCAGCACTGTCCATTAGGGATATAGAGATTAAAACCACACTAGGCTACCACTACATATCTACTAAAGTATCTAACATTAAATATATATACAATTATACATATATATGCACATAATTTTATATACATGTACATATATGTACACACACATTTATTTGTTGTGTGATTTTTGGAATTTACTGTTAAGTAGAAAAAAAAAGCAAGATGAAGAGATTTTTGCATGTCGCTATTTAACCAAGAAAAAGGGGAAAGGATATTGAGATATCTAAATATTTGTATCTAGACATCTTATTTATTTAACAATCAAAGGCGTACCAAATTTTGTGATTTTTCTGTGGAGGGGAGAAATAGAAAAGGGTAGAAGTTAGACTTTTCTACTACACCTTATTTTGTAGGTTTGCCTTTACTCTATGTAAACACATATTTCTTAAACAATATATGTAAAGATTGAAAAAAAGGGAATTGTTAATTAATTTAAACAAAATTAACAAATAAAAATAAAGGAAATGTCCACTTCAGAATCCATACCTGGAAAAATTTCCTAGGTGGATAATGTGTAACTACTATAAGCAGGATATTTGCTTTAATGTACTGACCCCCATCCTTGTAAATAGCAATTTTAAAATAAGATCTGATTACCTTTGAATTCAGGTACTGAGCATTGTTTTTCTTTCATATTTGAAGATGTGATTATCTTTTTCTTCCTGCTGTTATAGTTGTAGCAATTTGACACCACACAGATATTTTTTTTTTTTAAAGATTTTATTTATTTGACAGAGAGAGACACAGCGAGAGATGGAACACAAGCAGGGGGAGTGGGAGAGGGAGAAGCAGGCTTCCCGCCGAGCAGGGAGCCCGATGCGGGGCTCGATCCCAGGACCCTGGGATCATGACCTGGGCCGAAGGCAGACGCTTAACGACTGAGCCACCCAGGCTCCCCAACACCACACAGATATTAATAGCTTTAACTTATTAGTTAATGTGAGTAAGCTTTCTAGTTTAAACATGTTTTCTGTTTGTCTGTTGGAAGAGCATGGGTTTAGATTGTCTCCATTTAACCTCCAATACTTTTAGTTCATTGAAAGCCACAAGAAAAAGATAATTTTCTAAAGGGCTGATAATGGGTCTTGAATGTGATCACTCTTTGGTTATTTATGCTGAAAAACGTATGTTATCAAACAGTGAAGATGAGGAATATAGTAAGTGCACCATCTCATTCATTTCATCCAATTTTGTTCATTCAGTCATTCAAATAATATTTCTTGTGTACTTAGTATATGCCAAGTGTTCTACTGGCATAGAACTCAATTGTGAGAAGGAAGAGTAATCTTCCCTTCATTCTTGGGATTTTCATTCTAATGGGGAATATGTATATATTAATCATATAATCACACAAACTAACAAAATGTACCCATGACACTGTACTACGAAGCAGAGTTTCACAGAGCTGTAGCTCTGTGGAGAAGAGCCATAGGAAAGCTTTTCTGGGGAGTGATAACTGAAGCCATTGAGTTAATTAGGCAATGAAAGAGCAGGAAGATCTTCCCAGACAGAGAAGATACTATTTGCAAAAGTCTCATGACAGAGAAGTATGGTGAACTCGAAGGACTCAATGAAGACTCATGTGACTGTTTCAAAGAGTAAGAGAGCACGGGTACAAGATCAGACTGGAGAGGTAAAAGTGGGAAGACCGTGCTTCGCCTTGTAGGTTCTCATCCAAAAATATGGCATATATGATCCTGGGTGATATAATCAGATTCACTTAAGGTGAATAGTTCTAGTTGCTCTGTCAATAATCAAGGAAGGTGGAGTCTCAGTGGATAAGAACAGAAAAAATAACAGACAATTAGTGCTTAAAACAAGTTTTCATGGTGCCTGGATATAGGGGAAGATGATGGAGAAGTGTGTTCAGAATAGAGATTTTTAAGAAGTAAAATATCCACCCTTGGATTCCTTAGAAAAAAATACATATATGCCTGAGTTGGTTCAAGTGGGCAAATGAGGAGTAATGACAAGTTAATTTCAATTTCTCTCTCTTAAGCATTTATTTTTTCCATTAGTATTAATATTCATAATATTTCTTGCTATATGTCAAATATATACATTTAAATATCATGTCCTCTGTTTCATTTATTATGTGGCTAATAAAAACTTAATAGACACTAATTGTTGTCAAATTTGCCAAGAAAAGACTCTCACAGATCTTGTTAGTTTTTAACATTCTGTTCATTTTGGAGCCTATAATGTATCCCCAGCAGAGACTGTGCTTGGAAGCACCAGGGACTTCTTGGAAGAAAATATACTTGACAGATCTCAGGTCAAACTATAATCATCCTTCACAAAGATTGATTCTGGACATACTGTAGGTAAAAGATATATTTTTATGCTGTTGGGATTTATGTCACTTTGTTGTCCAATTGTTCTAGACATTTTGTCCATCAAATCATGAGCATCTACAGAGATATATAAAATAGCAGCTTGTTTTCTTATACTAGACCACTTACACAAAAAATGCTTATTCCAACTTTTTCATATCTATGACGTTTTGGAAAATTTGCTGCTGTACCACATCTAGTGACCATACATGTGGATATATTAACGTATCAGGAAAATATCTCATTACTTTTTTTTAAATTTAGAGATCTCTGTCCTGCCAGCCATCCCCCTTCCTCCCATGACTTTGCCCCTCTATGCTAACATGTGAGTTTTCTCTCCTGGAAGAATGAGTACACACCATAAGAAGATAGGGTAAAATTGCAGAGAAAACAGAATTGGTATTATACTCCTTGAATATGGGAACAATTTGGAGAAAATAAATCCATTTATTTAGATATAGATACAGACATAGATACAGATGTAGGTTGTATCTATATCTATCCCACATTCATATACCTTTGGGTGGAGGGGGAATTCTGATTTTTCAGTCAGATTTACATAGCATAAGGGCTAATTTATTACTGCTCTCTAAAATTTGAAAGAGATACTTCAAAAGTTTTTCATATGAGAAAAATTCAAGTAATAATTTATTTTATTATTGCTAGTCTTCATTTTGCTCTAAAACTTCCTCTCTTCACCATCTCACTTATTTCATTATTATGATACATCTTGGTAGAAGCACTTTATGGCTATTGCTTTTTAACTAAAAGAATTTTCTTAACCAAAAGATTTCTGAAAAAGTCTTTTTTTTTTTTTTTTTTCTCATTTTGGATCCCTTATAGCTTTGGGAGAATGAGGGGGTAGGTCGGGGTTTGTAAGGGGACAGGTTACTGAGTCTGGATCACAGAAGTATCTGAGAGAAATATGTGGCCTATTGACAATCTGAGATGAACTTGTCATGATGACAATTTGGAGTCTTGTCTGATTTGACAGCATTTACTTGCTTTGCTGCTGAAAAAATAAACATTGTGTCTGGGGACTAAATATACCTGTGTATCCTTGAACTAGATTAAAGGTAGATACTGGGTGTCTGGGTGGCTCAGTCGGTTAAGTGTCTGACTCTTGATCTCAGCTCAGGTCTTGATTTCAGGGTTGTGAGATCAAGCCCAGTGTGGAGCCTACTTTAAAAAAAAAATGGTAGAGGGCGCCTGGGTGGCTCAGTTGGTTAAGCGACTGCCTTCGGCTCAGGTCATGATCCTGGAGTCCCGGGATCGAGTCCCGCATCGGGCTCCCTGCTCGGCAGGGAGTCTGCTTCTCCCTCTGACCCTCCTCCCTCTCATGCTCTCTGTCTCTCATTCTCTCTGTCTCAAATAAATAAATAAAATCTTTAAAAAAAATAAAAATAAAAATAAAAGGTAGATACTAAAATGTCTATGTGGGTTTTTTGTTTTATTTTTTATTTAATATTTTAGTATTAATTTTCTGATTTACCAACGTTCTATTCTTAAACATGGCTTATTTGTTGTACTTAAAGGGAAGTGGTTTGAAATGCACGGTGGTGTCACAGTGAAGTCAGCTTGTTAAAACTGAAATTCTATATTTCGTTGATCAAATATTTATTATTTTGAATACTGTCCATAAATGTGAAGTGTTTTATGGTGTTGTAATTCCAAATTGGCTGAGATATCCAACCAATGGACTGAGTGTAGATTATCACCAATTCTGAGGATTAAGTGTTTAGCACAAGAATGGAGTAACTTAGTAGAATTGTCCCAGTCCTCTGGATGGGTTTAATTGTCAGTATGCCCATCATTAGGGAAGAGACAGAGAAGAACAAAACAAGAAGTAAGGTGTTATAACAGTTCTGTTATCCCTTTTCTTTCTTCCACATCCTCCTGTGCAAAGTGGTTCAATAGAAGCGTTAGCAGCATGGAGAGGTCTCTCGTCATGCATGCTTTTGTGGTTGTGACATAGAGCTCGCTAACTGACTTTCCAGGGAAACCAAAAGTTTCCTTTGGCTTTGAGGCACTTGTTACATAATGAAAGGAGAGTTTCCTTTCTTCGTTGAGTCTAAAATTACTGTTACATGATATGGACCTCAAAGAAGAAATTATGTAAAAAATGTATAAATTTGAATGGTCATCCATAACTGCATTCTTAAGCGTTCTAGAGACAATTGTTTCTTGACAATTTATAGAATGATTATTGTACAGTGAGAATAAACTCATGGAAATTTTTTTCCTGAAAATAAAAAGCATTTATAGAATAGACAAAAGATATTAAACTTCTGGGTGACTAGTTATTATGTTAGTAATTCATATTATAAAAGAAATCATTAATAGTTGCTTTGCAAATGGTGTATTAAATCTTGTTTTTTAATAGCTTGTTTATTTACATAATTTGACTTTGAAACAATGTCAATAAATATGTTCAAATTAATAAATTAATTAGAGAAGGAATCCTTTTTTTGCGGCATATCTATGCAGTTTCTGTGTAAATTTTCTGAAGTAATATTTATCTGAGGACAATAAAGAAAAAAACCTAGCTTTTAAAAATGTCTCATAGTTAACTAAAGATGTTATTATAAGTGCTGATGAATCAAGCATCAAAGCTCCTCAGAAAATATTTAGAAGCTATTGAGATACAGATTTTAAGGAAGCTTATTAAGGAAGGCATTTGCTTTTTTTTAAATAAACATCATTTAACATTGATCAGGGTTTCCTGGGACTATAAATTCATTATTTTTATTTTTGCTGTTGATGATGATGAAGACCAATAACATTATATGTGTTCAAGAAATACAATTTTTAGAAAATGGCATAGTAGAAAATAAGTTTTATATTGCCTCTTTATTTAAAGAGCTAAAGCTCGGGGTGCCTGGGTGGCTCAGTTGGTTAAGCGACTGCCTTTGGCTCAGGTCATGATCCTGGAGTCCTGGGATCGAGTCCCACGTCGGGCTCCCTGCTCAGCGCGGAGTCTGCCTCTCTCTCTGACCCTCCCCCCTCTCATGCTCTCTGTCTCATTCTCTCTCAAATAAATAAATAAAATCTTTAAAAAATAAATAAATAAAAAAATAAAAAATAAAGAGCTAAAGCCATTTTTTCTGCCCAAGTTTTTATTTAAATTCCAACTAGTTAACATACAATATATGTATGTTAATACATACATATCTATGTTAATACAATATAACATACAATATTGGTTTCAGGTGTAGAATTTAGGAATTCATCACTTACATACAAACACCAGTGCTCAACACTAGTGGCCTCCTTAATCCCCATCACCTGTTTAACCCATTCCTCCCCCCACCCCACCCCCCGCCCACCTCCCTTCCAGTAACCTTCAGTTCCTTCTCTATAGATAAGAGTCTGTGTCTTGGTTTAGAGCTAAAGCCATTCTAACAGTGATACCCGGAAGGTATCAACAAGGTGGTCTTGAAACCAGACTAAAGTGTTGCTAGGGAGTTATGGATTAGTCCAGGAAGTCTTTTCTTAGAATGTAATGAGTAGTTCTATGTCCTATATTATCTGTTTTATTCTCTTAAATACTTAATCTGCATAACTATACAAAATGTTAAAAAGAAAAACCTTTCATATTCATCTATGTATGTGTCTACTGCATTTGATCCATTGTGTCAATGCATTATTTTATTATCAAATGAGGGAGAATGCAGTAGTTATAGTAGTTAACTCCTATGACTGTACTGACTGTGAATTTCCTAGTAGCTAAAAAAGGCATTTTCATACAGATTTACAATTCCTTATTTACAGTTCTGGGAACTTTTTGTAAGTCATTTTATAATTGGAAATATATAATAAATTTTTGGTAATTCATTTTGTGAAAAATCTAAATGGATCTGACAAGAGAGTGTTTATTTAGTGTGGATATTCATATATGTCATGGCAGACATATCAACATATTTGATTATGGGATATTGCCCCAGAACTCATTGGTAGTGCCATGTATATGGTATATGTGCCATATTATATTTGCCATATTATATTTCTATAATCCAGTTGTTTCAGTATTGTGAAGCTGATTTGGCTTCATATTTGGATAAGGACTGTTCACCTATATTAAGTTAAATTAATCATAGAAAACTATCAAAAACATTCTAGTCTGATCTGATTACTATTCACTTTCTATCTTATGTAGCATCTTTCATAAGTTCTTTATCAAGCCTTCCACCTTATATTAGATAACATCTATTCAGCATATACCATTGAGCACCTATTATGTTCTAGGCACTTTGCTAAGTTCTAAAGAAACAATGTCTGTGCCCTAAAGAAGCTTAGAGACCTTTGCTAACAAATAATACAAGTGAATATATGGAATAATAGAAGCATGTCGAAGATACAGAAGTGTAAAACAGAATAGGAAGAGATAGGGTGATGGCTCTTCCTTGGTATAGAAATGTCAGGAAATGGACGAAGGGAACAGGTAGAGAATTAGAGAAGGTTTCACAGAGAATGTGATGCAGTTCTCAAAGTACATCACAGTTAAAAGAAATAGACTGAGCATGGCACAAATGTAAGAAGTAACATGGTGTTTGTATGGAAGGAAGAGTGATTGTATTGAAAGGGAATGATGGAGAATGTGGTGGGAAATGTGTCTGGAGGAATAGGCAATGATCAGATAATCAGGGTCCTTTATTGCCACACTAAGGAGCTTCGACATTATTCTGTAGATAATGGGAAACTATTGAAGGTGAGTGCTATGATCCATTTTGCATTTTAAAAGGCTTTCCAGTGAAGCTTTGTGAATATGGACCAGATGGGAACAAGACAGACCATTTAAGAGAATAATGCATTTAAGGGGGACAGATGCTATAATCTGTAGCAGTCTTTTGGTCCTAATTTGTCAAAACCTATCTCCCTTTCTTTTTATTCCCCCTTCCCCCCCTCCATTTCTCTCTCCTCACTTCTTTTCTTTTCTTCCTTTTTTTTCCCCCTTGAAGTATATTATGGTTAATAATGACACTATCTTTTCATATATTTTCAAATCTAATTAATGTTTGTTTAAATAATTTTCTCTTTGTATCTCAGTGTCTTCTCTTTTTAACTTTAAGCCTTTCTGATTTTTTCATGTTATCTGTGGTGACAGTTTTCATGCCCCTTTTTTGGATGACTTTAGTGTTCATGAACTGTCCATTCAATACCCTACACTTAATTCAGACACTTATTCACAGAACCAAACCCTGTTCTCTATCAGCATCAGAAAGCTCCCATATCCGAAATCATAACTTCTTTTTCAAGACTCTAACTGCAATCTTCTATTCCTCCAATGAGGCCACATAGGATGACTCCAGGAAACACTATTCACATTTTATTCTATGTGGACACAGTTCTAGGTATTTAATACGAATGACTTCCCCTGGAGTAGCATAAAGGAAGCTTTAGTTTTCTTGTTCCAACAAGACGTGTATTTCAGTCTTATAAAATTTCAATCCTTTGAGTCTTTCCTTGTCTCTTAACCCATCAGTTTCTCCAACCTCACTTAATTCTCTGTTGATTTCAGACCCATTTGGATATCACTTCTCCCACTCTTGTAAGATCCTTCAAAGTCCACTTTACTTTTTTACTACATCCACTTTGGTTTAGACAGCTTCTCTGTTTCTCTACCTGTTAAGCACTTCTGAAGGAAATCATATAATTATGTTTTTAGTGCTTGCTAATTTATGTTTTTTTCTGTCTTCTCCCTCCCACATCACTCTTCAAATCCTTTTGTTTGACCTTAGACACACGCATTTCCCATGTTCCAAAGAACCTAATCCAAAATATTGAATGCAATAGACATTAATTTCCTCCAGTCCCCACACTATATTGTCCTACACTTTTGCCAGCACCAGTGGACTCAAGTCTTTGCTGACTCTACTCTGCTTAAACTATAAATATTGGGGTTTCCTTGTCTATGCCCAAGCTCTCTTCTTTCCCTGTTATTCTCTCTAGATATCTTCATACAGTCTTGTATACCAAAAACCATCCACAGCAGATGAATCAAAAATTTTTATCCCTAATCTAGCTCTCTCTCTCAAATTTGCTGATTTATACAGTCTGCATCTCTAGCCAGATGTCTAGTAAGAATCTCAAATATAACATGGGCAAAATAGAACTCTTCATTTGCCCCACAACTTGCTCCTCTCTTTGTCTTCTCTATCACTGTAAATTGCATAATCTTCTAGCCACTTTCTCAACTCAAAAACATGTGAGGTATTGATTTTTATCTTTCTCTCTTTCCCATCCAGGCAGTCACCAAATTCTTTGTAGTACCCCCCAAAGATAAACAAAGCCACTTTTCTTCCATTCATTATTTTAGCCAAATCACATCATCTCTCACTTAGATTACTATAATAAAATCCTGTTTGCTCTTCTACTTCCACTCCCCCCTCCCTTACAATTAATGATCCCTTCACATAGCAGGCAGAATGGTCTTTTTATAATGTATATCAAATAATACCCTCTTCTTGCTTTAAAATTTTCAGTTAATTTCCATCATTTATTTTACCATGGCTTTCAGAATTCCCTGTGATTTTGGTTGTGGCTATCTCTCTAAGACCATTTTGTACTACTTTCCTTCTAGCCTGCTGGCCTATGTTATAGCCCTACTGGTCTTCTGTACCTGAAATACACCAAGCTTGAATTCATGCTTCCTTCCATTAGTGGTCCCAGTGGACAACTGGCATGTACTTCTACCAATTTCTGCATGATTGGCTTCTTCTGGTTATTCAGATCTCAGCTTAAATGTCAAGTTTTGAGAGAGGCCATCTCTGATCATACCGTCTGGACACCCAGTCACTCAAGATCACATCATTCATTTTAATTCTCTGCCTAACAGTTATCACCATTTGATCTTTTTTTCTGGCTTATTTAATAGGTTTTTGGTCTCCCCTTGTTTGTCTTATTTGCTAGTATATCCACACCTTCTAGAATAGTACTAACACTTAGTAGGCACTCAGTAGAATGTTAAGCCAACCCCTGAAATCAGCATCATTAACTGTGATAGAAAGTAAAATATGTTAATTAACTGAACTCCACAACATTTTGTGGTTGAGAGAAGTAAATAATTCTTTTTTTTCTAACAAAGAGTTAAGAATGATTTTTTTTAAACGAAACTTTAATTAGCACACTCAGAAGAGAAGTTCGAAGTAGAATTTTAAACTTTTTTTTTTTTTCTGGAAGAAAATGGAGTATGAAGAAAAAGATTAGCTAACTTGATAAAGTCTGTAATACATATCTCTGAAGGAAATTAGATGGGGGTTATGATCCCCAAACTATTTTTTTCTTCCTAGAACATTAAAAGGAGGGATCCATAGGTAACTTTGAAAATTTGGCACCACCTCTAGTTGATTCTACAATAGTCTGTCACTTGAATGGAGAAAAAAGTATGCTGATGAAATAAAAGATCCTTTAATTCAGCTGTTTAGCATCATGTAGCTCAGTCAGTTGATTGACCAAATTTTTTGCTTTCTCTATAGAGTGATGAATCATCCAATTGATGAAAGACATATTTTGATCTCTTCTAATAGTATATTATGATTCATGCAATGAAATATAATTATTATTCCTACATTATCACATTGACTTGGTTAATGATAATAACAATGATTATTTTTGTACTAAATGAGTACTTAAAGTGATGAAAGTCCCTTGTCCCTTATGATTTATTTCTGCAAACTTCATGAGGACAGGAATTTTGTCTTATGCCTTCTTTGAGATTACATGAAAGCCTAGCATCATGTTCCAATCAAATCTTACTGTACAAAAATAAAATACAGTTAGTATATTGGGTAGATTAAAAATTAATCCATTTTTTTAGTCTGATAGTTTCTTTGGGAGGCAGAATAAAGGACCCCCCAAGATATCCACATCCTAATACCTGCAACCTGTACATATGTTACATTACATAATAAGGGGGAATTAAAGTTGTAGATGAAATTGAGATTGAAATCAGTTAAAATAAAGAGATCATCCTGGATTATCCAGATGAGCCCAGTGTAATCACAAGGCCCCTCAGATGGAGAAGAAGGAGACAGAGAGATAGTATTCTGAGAAAGACTCATCTTTGCAGACTTTGAACTTGGAAGGGGATCATGAGACAAGTATTGCAGGCAGCCTCAAGGAGTAGAAAAGACAAGAAAATGAATTTTCCTCAAGATCCTCCAGAAAGGGGTCCAGCCTTGCCAACATCTTGATTTTAGCCAAGTGAAGATCCCTTTTGGACTTCTGACCTCCATAACTGTAAAATAATAAGTTTGTGTTGTTTTAAGCCACTAAGCTTGTGGTAATTTGTTAAATCAGCCACAGGAAATGAATACAGTTTTCCTTTTGCTTTTCTCCTCAGAAACAAAAAATAAAGGAGCATTTCAAGGAAGGGGAGTGAATTGTTTCTGTGTGGATCTATGAGAGCTTTTCACTTAACAATGGTATTTTAATTTCTTCAAGTTCTGTTTGTTCATTGTACAGACTTCTTAGGTCACATACTGTGAGACAGCATGGACAAACTTGGCCAATGTAATTTAATTACAAAGTTTAAGTTATATGCTTTTAGTATGCATGTCAACTTATTGGTTTAAAGAAGGAAATGTATAATAATAAAAATACAGTAAAAAACTAATCATCTTGATTCCACCCATTTAGAATATATAGCCATTTTATAAATGCAGGGCAGCAGTTTCTCTCTTTAACAAAATAAAAATGATGCAAATCAAGTTTGTATTCGAGCTTGCAGAGGGGGTGCTTAAAATACTTAAGAAAATGAATGATTTTAAAGCATTTTTTTTTAAAGATTTTAATTATTTATTTGAGAGAGAGAGAATGAGAAAGAGCACATGAGAGAGGGGAGGGTCAGAGGGAGAAGCAGACTCCCTGCCGAGCAGGAAGCCCCATGCAGGACTCGATCCAGGGACTCGATCCAGGGACTCGATCCAGGGACTCGATCCAGGGACTCGATCCAGGGACTCCAGGGTCATGACCTGAGCCGAAGGCAGTCGCTTAACCAACTGAGCCACCTGGGCGCCCAGATTTTAAAGCATTTTAAAACACTTTAAAAACACATACTTACGAAGAAACAATTGATGTACTAATTACAATTATTCTTATCCATCCTTATATCAAATACCTACCCAATATTTGCTAAGAAATATTTTCAGACTTTGATTTGCTAGATTTACAGCAAATTCCAATTTAAGCATATAGTGCCAATTTAATGGAAGCAATAAGTTTGCAGAATGAAAATGTGTATAATTTGAAATTTCCTCTTATTTTGGCATTTTCCACTAGTCACTCATTCAAATAATTTCTACTGATTTCCTCCTATATCAGACATTGATGGTAAGATCCAGGATGACACATCTCCACCCTGTCTTCAGTACTTGGCTATAGTTGGTGAGCCAGCCATACTGGGCACCCTGTTCCTCCCCAAAATGGGCCGCGTTCCCTCTTATTTCTGGAATTGGGAACACACTGTTCCTTTGCAGGAAATATGCCTAGCCTCTTTCAGACAGCCCCTGCCTCCACCTTTTGGTGGGTTTCTGAGTCATTAAAAATGGCCAAAACTTCAGTTTTGGAGCTTTCCCTAGAAAGCTTTCCCAGACTGACCCAAGACTGAACAAAATGTTTCTCCTGGGCTACTTCGTACATCTTGAGGCCCCTGTAATGCAACTTACTCCTTTTTTAGCACTTACCACAGCATGTTGAAATTGCCTCTATACAGTCTCTCTCCCTCAATTTCTGGAAGCTTCTTTAAAGTGGGCATTGTGTGTTGTACATTATCATCTCTCCGATTAGCGTAGTACTGGCTAATAGCTATAATAGGTTTTTAATAAATAGTTACTAAATAACTGAACCAATGACTATGTAAAAGACACATAGAGAAAAGGGTTATTGAGAGAAATCAAAGGAGGTGAGTTTGTTCTTTTAAAAAAAAAATTCTGATTCTATCGTCTTGGGGCTTAAAAATAATTTAGAAATTATGCTGTTTCCGGCATTGCCTCAGATCATTCTCAAGGATTCTGATTTCCCAAGCTACCTACTGAGCTTTATCTTTTAATTTTGTTTAATTTTTGTCCCAATTCATTTTGTCTTAAAATATGTTTAAAGGACACTACTGTATACTTTTATTTTTTTTTTTTAAAGATTTTATTTATTTATTTGACAGAGAGAGACACAGTGAGAGAGGGAACACAAGCGGGGGGGTGGGAGAGGGAGAAGCAGGCTTCCCGAGGAGCAGGGAGCCTGATGCAGGGCTCGATCCCAGGACCCCGGGATCATGACCCGAGCCGAAGGCAGACGCTTAACGACTGAGCCACCCAGGCGCCCCTACTTTTATCTTTAAAAATAACTTCTCTTGCTCCACATGAAATAATGTGACAAATAATAAATTAGGACAAAATTTAAGGAAAATCTAGCTTGTAAGTTCTGTTCGGTCACCATCTATGCCATAGGTATCTCATTTTCTGTTAAAAAAAAAGAAAATCTCTTTTCTATAATAATATTTCATACATTTAGCTTTTCATAGATTTAGAATGCACTTATAATTCTATGTTAATAAGGCTTGAGTGCATTCAGTAAATGATTTTACATTTATTCTTTTATGATATTTACTTAGTTTATATGGTAGTCACACAATTTCAGCATAGGAAGGGACTTCTCAGCTCATCTAGCCCAACTCCTAATTTTACAGAAGAGGAAAACTGATTCTCTTTTCTGCAGTAACCGTTCAGGTGATCTCAGATAAGAGACATAAGTTTCAATGACCAATCTTCTGATCCCATGATTATTCACATTATACTAGAATAGCATCATGCTACCATTTCACGATGGTTTGGTGAAACTCAACTTCTAATCGCCAAGCGTGACTTGAGCTTTGGAGCTACCGAAAAGAGATTGGACACTGAGGGAAGCAGGGATGTTTACAAATCCCTGAAGCACCACACAGTTGATTCCAATCCCCAACACTGATAAAACAGTGGGGAGGATGATGCTGTCTGCCCATTTCTAAACATAGAGGCTTAAGGCTTCCCTTAGGATCTTGGCTCTCAGGGCTTAATTCAACACAATGAACTCCAGATCCCAGTAATAGGCAAACTTGAGTATTTTCTGTTGCTTGCTCTCCAAGATCAACTCAGGTTCTTGATGATGGTGTGTTGGTGGTTTGCAAGAACCTAAAAAGGTCTGGCAAAGGCACAAAAGGATCATCTGCTGCCCTGTCCAACAGGGTAGATAGTGGCTGTGGCTACTGAGTACTTGAAGTGTGGCCAGTCCAAATTGAGATCTGCTAAATACACACTAGGTTCAAAAGCTTAGTAAGGAAATACAAATTTCAGATAAATTACTTTTAAATAAAAATTACATGTTGAGTTGATCATATTTTGGATATATTGGGTTAGATGAATTATTAAAATTGTCACCTTTTTCTTTTACTTTTTTGAATGTGGCTTCTTAGAAAACTTGAAATTATATATGTGATTCATACATATATTTCCTTTGGCATTTTCCATTAGTCATTCATTAAAGGTGTTCCTTTAAGGAGTAGAGTAGGTAACATAAAAACTCCAGCATCAGTGACTGGTACCATGACTCTCAGTCACCAAACCACGATCACCCTCAACTATACACCATGCAGCATTCCTGGTTTATTCAGAATGGATGACCATTGAGGGGCTATAGACTCACTCACACAAGTTTCTCAATTTGGGAGAATTATAGGCTTATGAAATAAAAACAGCAATGATTCTCCACCCGCACTGCTCAGTTCTTGGTACTATACATATAAAGGAAGTGGAAAAGTTATACCCACTTGAATGTTAGAAGCATATCAGTTCTTCCCTACTTCAGTTGTAGATGTGGCATCTCTCCTAGCTTGAGGGTAAAAATCGTGAGGTAGGGAGAGGCATTGTTCTGTAAATCATAAAAAATGGGCTTTTATGGAAAGCAGGCAGTTTATGGTTATATTCATTCAAAAAACTTTTTTCCAGATACATTTCCCAAGTCTTAGAGTTCAAGCTCAAAGTGTTCTTTAGTACTCCTTCTCAGGGAGATCATTCTATGTACATATCTCCATCAATCATGCTTCATCAAATATTCTGGATGCTGATCACATATAGAAAATGGTATGGTCTCTTCCTTCGAGGTAGTACACTATAGGACTTCTTAAATTATTAAGTCAATATTACATATTACAATAGAGTGGCCATAAATATTACAGTGACACAGGCAATATTTTCACATTTCCATATATAAGGAACTCTCATTAATTTCCCTACTAATTGTTGAGGGCACTGGTAGAAAACAGGAATTATACTTACAAATTGGCAAGAATAACTATTGGATATTAAATGAGAATTTAGAAAAATGAACACCAATTTGATAACATTTCTGAGCCTCTTGAAGAAATATACCTAAGAACTTTCTTCTTGGAAAACAAACAAAACAAAAACAAGCAAACAAACCTCATCCTGTATTTTCAGGATTCTTCACTCAGAAATAATTTTTTACAGGCTACTTTCAGTTATTTTTTAAAAAATAAAAGGCAAACTAAATCCAAGAAGCTCAGAAGTTGTGTGTGTGTGTGTGTGTGTGTGTGTGTGAATAAACTGTACATAGAAAAGTAATATATTGTGGTGATAACCAAGGAGTAGTTAGTTACTGTCAAAAAACTTCCTGATTAGTACCAGTGGCATATATTTCTAGAATGTTGGCCATTAAAAATTAGGAAACACAATTGAAGAACATCCAGTCCAATAAATAAAATGCAAATCTATTTTGATCATTCACCTAACACAACTTAGAATGTCCATGATCCACATTTTAAAAAAGTTTGGATGCTAATATTGGTCTCATGATTATAATATAATCTAAATTCTAGTAATTACTACTACTACCACTATATCACTACCACAATAACCCCATATTCTTGAATTTCAGTGAAAAGAAAAGGTCTCATTTTTTTTTCTTTTTCATTTCACTGAAATTATGAGTTTCCCAGGATGGAAAGATTATGAATTCTCTAAACAAGGGCTATGGGGAGGGAGGAGCTCTTAATGAAGTCCCTAAAGGGAGGGATACCAACATCCATGTCCTCCCTTAAGAATGTAGGCAGACCTCTGAGGGAGGTAGGTGTGTCAGTAATGGAATTAGACTTGGAGATCTAACCATAGCTACTGGTTGAGGACCCCTACCTTACAGACATAATTTTGAAGTGTTATGAAATTCTTAAAATAGCCTGTACTAGCTTCAGACTAGCTTCAGATGTGAACTATCAGGGCATTTAGAGGGACCCACATCAGCCCTGTTCTGGCCATGTCACCTCTCACAAGGAGAAGATATGAGGGGCCAAGATATGGCCACATGGATACCCAAACCCCATCTCCTGCCCTTTTATGCCATACTTCAAGGACACAGAACCAGGAATTCCTTCCCAAGCCACTGCCAGGGTTTACCCCTGTCTTCTGTAGCCCAGCCTCCCAAGAAAAACCTGGTTGCTGTGGGTGTTCACCCTTGGAACCAAGAGGTAGTTCAGGAGTTATGTGGTTCCCTGGGAAGAGGTGAGGACAAAGAGCAGATACAGCATGGCATGGGGTGGGGTGGAAAGAAGGAGAGTCTGAAATGGTGAATAGGAATAGACCAGAAGTGTTGCCTTTTGACATATTTGCACATTTTTTAGATATGTTAGGAATAAGACAACCACAAAATGGAAATTTTTAAAAGAAAAGTATTTTTTAAACATTTCCCCAAATATGGGCTAGTATTCTTGGTTGATGTTACCCCCCAATACTGATGGTAGTCATTTCATAAATAGGGCATATTAAAGATATTTCCACATCTTATCATGTTCTGTTCAGATTTTGGAACTCATCCACCTTCCCAAATTATACACACACACACACACACACACACGTAAGTTATATTTTATATATATCATATAGATTGAAAGCACATATATGGAGAAATATTACATTTGAAGTAATGAGAATATTACTGACATTAAAATTTCATCACAGCAGTGAATACTCAAGGAAAATGAAGTAATGTCTTCAAAGTTAGGAGGAAATAAAGGTTAATTTTTTTTTAATTTTATTATGTTATGTTAGTCACCATACATTACATCATTAGTTTTTTTTTATTATGCAAGAGACACTTTCAATCATGCAATAGTCTAGTTTACTATTCTATTCACTCACCCTATACTAAAAGATTATTCAAGCAGATTCAATAAAACAAAAAGAAATCTTAGGAAAAGGAATATATGAAATACCGGTAATAGTAGCAGCTAAGTATAATCATAAGAAGGGAAGGAAATAAGAAAGTAAATGAAAGAGAATTTGTTACATACTGATGCTTGAAAGATTCCCCTTCAAAAATAAAAAAAGATATTACACTTTCTTTTTCATGAGACCAATAATACTTCTAGGTATACAGTTAAAAACAATATTGTGCTAATTACTTTAAAAAAAATTTTTAAAGTAAACCTATCATGGTCCTAAAAATGTGACAGAATGTGAATGAGGGGCACCTGGGTGGCTCAGTTGGGTTGAGTGGCTGCCTTAGGTTCAGATCATGGTGTTGGGGCGGGGGGGGGCGGTCCTGGGGATTAAGCCCCACATCGGGCTCCCTGCTTTGTGAGGAATCTGCTTCTCCCTCTCCCTCTGCCTCCTCCCCCCTGCTCATGTTCATGCTCTGTCTCTCTCAAATAAATAAATAAAATCTTTAAAAAAAAAATAATATGAATGATGACCCTTCATAGTATAAAAGATATGATAGTATAAATGATAATGTTTAAAATCAATTAAGTAGATATTGCTTTAATTGATATATTTTAAACATTATCATTTAATTATACCAATTAAATTTAGAAAGACAATGAGTAAAAGAATGAAGGAAAACATAGATCTAAAAACTTAAAAGAGGAAGGAAAAGATATGATGGCATAAGTTACCTAAATAATTAAATTTCTTGGGGCACCTGGGTGGCTCAGTCGTTAAGCATCTGCCTTCGGCTCAGGTCATGATCCCAGGGTTCTGGGATCGAGCCCCACGTCGGGCTCCCTGCTCGGTGGGAAGCCTGCTTCTCCCTCTCCCACTCCCCCTGCTTGTGTTCCCTCTCTTGCTGTGTCTCTCTCTGTCAAATAAATAAATAAAATCTTTAAAAAAATTAAAATTTTTATATGTAGGGTCTAAAGGTGATAAAACATTTATTAGAATACATGCAAAATTTTATTTAATTCTTTATAGGGATGCAAAAATCAGTTATTGAGTAAATTTCTGTTAATGTTGACAAGTCTTAAATTTCAAATAAATGAGCAACATAATTGAAAGCTAGGTATGGAACCCAGAATGAGAAAAAACAAATGTTCTCATTGGCTTGGAACTCAAGATTAGTTTATGACAAAGGCAATAAATTCTTTACCATTTAGATTGAAAGCTAATATTTCACATTATTTCTATAATTATATAATTTCATGTATTGTGAAGAAGAATTGGATAATGATTGCAAAGGATATTGGATAGCTCAGAAAAATAATGTACAGCAATAACAGATGATGGTATTTTGGGAATATCTATAGTCTTTTAGTTTTTGTGTATAATTAAAACTGTATGTGCTTTCTATTATTAATTCCAAAGTTTTGTTTTCTATATTAAAAATAAATAAAAGGAAACAGTTTTAAACTTTGATATTCTTGATTGGTTCATTTTTGATATTGGTACATTTGGACTTCATTTTTATTTTAGATTGGAGACATAAGTGTTGAAATATGCAACATGGTTTTCTTTACTTTATGACTAAAAGACAAATTTTTGGACATTGAAAATATCGTGAGTCAATCTGTTCTTGGAAATTTACCAGCTACATTTTACAGAGGTTTAAATTAAGTTAGCACACCTTAGGGTACTTACTCCAGCAGAATTTATTGAAGATTAATAATAGTTATATGGTTCACATGTTGTAATACCTTTTTACCCAGTAAGGTGTCATTTAACTTTGTAAATCCAAAACACACAGTGTGCAAGCTGTCCCAAACTTGTGAACAGGTTGTTTCAAATAGTTTGTTTGGAATTGGAATTCACACACATTTTCCTACAGAAATAAAATTCTAAAATTTTTTGGATAACTGGCCAATCCACAAAACCTTATTTAATCCACAAATTAGTATCTGGGCTACAGGTCAAACAGGTTTAGAACTGGTAGTCAGGGGTACCTGTAGTTCAAGAGGGACAAGAAAAGCATTTGTTTCTTTTCCTTTTCTTAGGTTGAAGGGGTAGCATAGATAAAATAAGGAGATAATTTTGTCCCCAATACTGTCAGCCTCTCTTTATGCATCCTCACCTTTTTCTATTATACCACTTTTCTGTTTCCTTTTCTCAGTATTTATTTATTTATTATATGACAGGGAGAGAGAGAGAGGGAGAGAAAGAGAGTGCAGTAAGGGGCAGAGGGAGAGGGAGAGAGAGAATTTCAAGCAGACTCCCCACTGAGCACAGAGCCCAATGCGGGGCTCTATCCCATGACCCTGAGATCATGACCTGAGCTGAAATCAAGAGCCAGAGGGGAGCCACCAAGGCATCCCTCTATTATACCACTTTTTTTTTTTTTTTAAGATTTTATTTATTTCACAGAGAGAGACAGAGAGAGAGAGGGAACATAAGCAGGGGGACTGGTAGAGGGAGAAGCAGGCTTCCCATGGAGCAGGGAGCCCAATGTGGGGCTCGATCCCAGGACCCTGGGATCATGACCTGAGCCCAAGGCAGATGCTTAACAACTGAGCCACTCAGGCACCCTATTATACCACTTTTCTCTTTACTCAAACTTCAGTGTCATTGATTTTACTTTTTTGGGAGTTGGGAACTGGGTAGTGATAAAAAAGCAGAGCATCACTTTATACCTTGTTCCAAATTCAAAAATTATCCCTTACTACCTCCCCTCTGAGCCTCTCCATATTGTGCTGAGGACCTCAAAGAAAAGTTGGAAGAAATTAATCTTGACTAAATTAAGTCACATTAACTTATAGATGATAGTCTCTTACTACAAATCTTATCTCCATGCTATTGTCCCTATTTCTCATCCCCAAATAATTTTTATCCAAGTATGAACTTAATGATATTTCACAGAAGGTAATGAGGTTAAATATAAAATTCAGTCACGATAGTCTTTAGTACAAGTATATTTTGGAAAATAACCCACTTTACAGAATCCGAATCCTCTTCTTTTTTTTTTTTTTTTGAAAAAAATTTTTTTTTAAGATTTTATTTATTTGTGAGAGAGAGAATGAGAGACAGAGAGCATGAGAGGGAGGAGGGTAGGAGGGAGAAGCAGACTCCCTGCTGAGCTGGGAGCCCGATGCGGGACTCGATCCCAGGACTCCAGGATCATGACCTGAGCTGAAGGCAGTCGCTTAACCAACTGAGCCACCCAGGCGCCCCCGAATCCTCTTCTAACTTCTTTCCTCCTTTCCCACCTTTGTCTTCTGTGTTTGCTTCTCACAGCTTATTTTATTCTTCTACTTTTAAACCAACAGATTTTTATAAAAGCTGATATTTTGTTTCATTTTTTAAACAAATGGTGGGCTGACAATGAATATGGGGTCTTATCAGTGGGTTTAATATTCTCTGTTGTACACCCCAGCCATATAAAAGGTACTCGATGTATTATTATAATGGACAGTTTACCCACTTTTGTGAGATCTCTATGTCTGCCTTCATATGAATGTCTAATGGACTTCCAAATCACCTCCTAAGTAATATTCCTTTCATTATTCACATCTACTTAGACTCTTATAATAGCTAGGCTTAAATCTTATGTTCATCTGCTTTTTGATAAAATGATTAATATTAGGCCAAACCCTAGATTTGTTACTTGGGTTCTACTAACTTTTACTTCTCTCCCTTCTTCTCTTTCTTACCTTCCCCCACTTCCTTTTTTAAAATTAAAATGTATATATATAGTGTTCACCTAATAGAAATGAAGACATATTCTGTAAGAGACTAATAGTTTTTGGAGAGACTATTCAACCATTTCCTCAAGATTTTAGTCAAACTGTCTGGCGTCAGTTTCTTAGCAATTCTGACAAAATGGGTTTTAGGTTTATTTAATTTCAGACACAACTTTTTTTTTTCTTTAATCAGAGAATAGTTCAGAGAATTGTATTTTATGACTATCTAAGGATTTCACTAAGTTCTATACTCTGAAGGAATTTAAATTATTTCAGATTTATTTTAAAGTCAGCTGTTTCAAGAGAATCAATAAATAACTGCTGAATATAAAATTGTTCTTTAAATTTATACATTTACATCATATATAAAAATATACTTTTTTTCACTCATTGCCATGCTTCATAGTTAAAATGAGTTATAGTAACTATATTTGAGGGTGCTGTCTATAACTGGAAAGAATATGCTAATCCTAATTCACCCATAGTAATTTGCTTACAAGTAAGCTCAGAAGGATAACCTTTGTTAGGTTAAGTAACATGGTGGATTAAACACAAGTCTCATAGTATAAAATGTTTGAATTCCTTTCTAGTCTTAATAGCAAAACGTGAGTAGTGCATTTATGAGAAAAGTACTTCCGTTATGCATATTCATTGATTTTTATCCTCACCATAACACTACCAAATAGATATTATTATCAGCCTTGCTTAACAGATGGGAAAACTGAGGCACAGAGAGTAGTTAATGAGCAGCAGAGACATGATATGAACCTAGACAGTTTGTCTCTAAAGTCCATGGTCTTAATTGTGACATCACACTGTTCCACTAGAAGGAAATGCAGCACATTCCAAAGCTTCTGTAACACAAACAAATGATTCATAGCAGGGTACTAATGACTATAATAAAGACAAAACAAACCACACTTCAAAACAACTAACCAATCAACCAACATAAATGACAAAAAAAAAAAGGTTAGATCTGGATACACAGAGGATAAATTCGACCCTAATCAATGAATTTGGTATTTGGTCTTTCATGTTTTATACTTAATCCTGCCTTAGTTTTGTATTTTTTTTTATATAAGGACATCAAATTCACCTTAAGAATTACAGTCTGGTTTGGCTCTAATGTTATTGGACTGAATTGTCAGTAAGATGAGAAACCAATAAAGAAAGTTTTAGATGGTGCTCTTACACTGGTTATCTATGTAACATTTAAAAATTTTTGCAAATCTACTTTTATTTCGATATATTTGTACATTTTCTACTTTTATATTCCTATTTCTAGTACTTAGGAGTTTAGAATATCTACATATAAGCAAAAAAAAACTAATGGAAATTAACTTATTTTATTTTTGTAACTGACATTTAAAACAGGCAGATGTGTAGTGAAATAGAAATGATTTATTTTACTTTACCTTCAGTTAGAGAAGATTTACTTTTAGATTGATATTTTAGCTTCTTTTTGTTAACTTGCTTTTATAGATAGTTTCCCAAACATATCTAGATAATTTTCTTCCTTAATATTGTCTTTTCTCCTAACATATTTCAAATTTTTATTAGTTTATTCTAATTCTAATTTTTTCTCTACTAGAGTTTTCCTTTATTTTCATATCACAGAAACTTAACCCTGAATCATTTGTTTTTCCTTTTCTACATCAATTCATTCATTTTAAAATTATGATTCCACAAATTACTTTTCTCTTTCATTTTCTTACAAAATGATTCATTCTCTTTCTATACTATCTTCCTATCATTCTTGCCCAGTGGTTTTGGAGAAGTAATCATGGACCTAAGTGTTTACAGGAAGATCGTAATCTAGGGTTTGAAAAGAAAGAAGATTGACTGGTTGTGAATTTATCTATCTATGATGCTTATTCTCCCCCGATAATCCCTTCATCTTTTAATACTAGATCATATTTAGGTGATTTTTTTTCTTTTAACTTGGAAGGAGAGTGTAGAATTTTGTTCAAGTTCCTAAGATAAGCAATGTTAATGTGAACAACTATAGCAAAAACGTACAAACCAAAAAGAAGAAAGAAAAAAATTTAGGAATTTGTCCAGGACATGTTTAGTGTCTTAGCTTTTTAGTTTTGTAGACTGTATTACCCTATATTAGAGGGTTCATTGAATGCCTAATACATATTTATTGAACATAGAGATGAATAACTGTAGTAAAATTTTGAGAAGCATTTAGTTATTCTGTTCCTTTTGTAAATATGGTTCTTTTAGAGCCTCAGTTTTTTATCTATAAAATGAGAAAATAAAACTAACTATTATTATCTACTTTGAGGAATATATAATACAGTGGGTATAAATGTGCTGGCACATGTTTAGCACTTAGTAGCTCTCAATCTATGTTGATTTTCCGTTCCCCAAAAATGTAAGTTGTCAAAATAATTAACAGACTTGGGATGGGTAAAAGATCTAGCAGATTCTAGTTCTCTCCCCCAAATATGAGAATTATTGAAAAGGCTCACCAGAAAATGAATCAGTTGACATGCCTACTAGGATGGCTATAAAAGAAACAAAACACACAAACAAACAAACGAACAAAAACAGAAAATAACAAGTATTGGGAAGAATGTGGAGAAATTGGAACCCTCTTATACTGCTGGTAGGAATGCTATGGAAAACAATTTGTGGTTTCTCAAAAAGCTAAACAGAATGGCCATATGATCCAGCAATTCTACTCAGTGTTATGTTCCCAAAGGAATTGAAAACCCAGACTCGAATACATACTTGTACATCAGTGTTCATTGCAGCGCTACTCGCAATAGGCAAAATATGGAAACAACCTAAGTGTTCATCAACAGGTGAATAGATAAGCAAATGTGGTATACCCATAGATAGAATATTGTTCAGCCATAAAAAGGAATGATAGGTACTCCAGTATGGGTGAACCTTGAAAACATTGTACAAAGTGAAATAAGCCATACACAAAGGGACAGATACCGTATGGTTCCACTTACATTAAATATCTATATTAGGCAAATTTATACAGACAGAAAGTAGGTTAGAGATTACCAGAGCTGAAAGGGAAAAGAGGATAGGGAGTTGTTACTTAATGGTTACCGAGTTTCTGTTTGGGGTGATGAAAACATCTTGGAAATAAATAATAGTAATGGTTGCACAACATTATGAATGTAATTAATGCCACTGAATTGTACACTTACAATAGTAAATTTTATGATATATATATCCACAATCTAAAAAAATCGATAATGTAATATACTACAAATGATTGAATTGTATGCTTTACTTTTTAAGATTTATTTATTTTAGAGAGGGGGTAGGGGCAGAGGAAGAAGGAGAGAGAATTTCAAGCACTCCCCACTGAGCATGGAACCTGATGCAAGGATCAATCCCAGGACCCTAAGATAATGATGCTTAACCGACTGAACCACCCAGGGGTCCCTTAATTGTATACTTTAAATGGGTGGAATGCATGGTATGTGAATTATATCTCAATAAAGTTGTTAAAAAGCTGAAAGTCTATTAGGTGCTCCTTTGTTAGGAAGAAGGGAATCAGTACTTTTCTGTTCCTGTGATAGGCCGTGGGATAGACCATATTAATGGATGTGACAATGTAAAGTAGAATGCTGCTATGATGAACTATTACACAGCAGAAATGTATGTTAGGGTGAACTTGTGCATGCTAACATGTGCTATTTTCTATAAAAGGCTTCTAGGCTTCTCCCACTTGGTGAATCACTCACTTAACTGGAGGAGCAGTTGACCCCAGAACTTCAGAGTTCCTTCTTGTTAAGAAGTCACTATGGAGTGTGTCCTCACACTTGTATCCTTGATCTCATGCAAAATATTTGTACTATGTGTTTGCTGGTTTGGTAATAAAACAAAAGAATGCAGCCCAGAAGCATACTCAGCCATCTTTGAAATGGTGTCTGACTCTAGTTCTACTTTGTTGAATATATTTTGAATTTTTTTTACTATATAAAGCTATCATTTTTCACCCTGAAAATAAGTGGAATAATCAACAAATGATGCTCCATCAATGAAAATGAGGTTGAGCTAGCTTAGCTTGGAAGTAGAGCAAAGTTTCCCTGAAGAAGTGGAATTTAAGTTGAAATAGAGTATAAGTAGACATTAGCCAAATAAAAATTTGGATAAACATTATTACAAACAGAAAAAAACAGCAGAGGCAGAAGCCTTATTTCAGAAATGATTTAGTATATCCTGGTAACAGAGATAAAAGTGCTGTGACTGGAGGTTGGTAGCAATAAAGAGGCATTGTATAGATTACAGTAAGGTAATGAAATGTGAAGACTGAAGAGTTTTATGCATGGGACATAACATGGTAAGATTTTTGTTTGAAAACATCAATCTGGGCATTGTTTGGGAAAAATATGGATTGGAGAGAATGACTAGGTAGAGACAGATTAAGAGGAAGTTATAGTATTTTAACAGATGATAATGCTTTGGACTGTTTTGGTGACAGTGGCATTAGAGACAAATGATTCAAAGCATATATTTAAGAAATAGAACCAGAAGGACTTGGAGACAAAGTAGATTTGGGGGCCTGAGGGAGACAAAAGTGTCAAGAATAACTGAATCCTAGTCTTGGCCCAAATAGTTGGATGGATGTTGGCTCCATTTATCATGACAGAAAAATTGGAGTGGAGAATAGCAAGGACATGAGTTTTCTTTGGGGACATGTTGTTTGAGATGCCTATAAGACATCCAAATGGAGATATAAGAAGAGGGGTCTGAGATAGAAATACTATTTTGGGGTCTTGACACATACATGTTATTAAAATAGAAAGGTTAAATGAAATTGTCCACGAGAGGGAGAATAGTTAGAATTGATGTTCAGACTAAGCAGCTCCAACATTCAAAGCTTGAGCATAGAAGGAACAACACTCAAAGTCCAAAAAGGTGTAGACAGAGAAGAGTGATGAAAAACAAGACCCTGCTGTAATGGAAATAAAGAGAAGGGACTGTTTAAATGAAGGCTTGGCCAAGGTTAGGTTGTAGAAAAATGGAAATTTCCACTAAATTTAGTAATATGGAGGTCATAGTTAATCTTAGAAATAATAGTTTTGGTAGCACTGTTCGTGCATGAAAGCCATACTATATTTCATTGGGAAGTGAATGGCAGGTGGTTAAATGGTAACAGCAAGCATAGACACCTGTTTTGAGGAAGTTTAGCTGAAAAAGATTCAAGAACCAGTATTAGAAAGTCATGTAGAATCTATGTTCTGCCATCTCCTACTTGATCATTGGTAAATTATTTAGTAGCTCTGATTTTGTACTCTAATCAGGATGATACTAACAAGAATGTCCGTCTCAAAGGGCTGGTTGAAGAGTGTTTGTAACAATGCTTTGCTATGAGTAAATACTTAATAAATGTAAGCTATAATTATCCTTGACCTATATATATTATAATGTACTTGATATAACAGAGATCTTATCAGTCATAAAATGAAACTTCATATTCTTCAAAAATTTTCTAGCTAGGAGATCTATTTATGCTAAGTAATCATTTTAATTTCTTATTACTAATACTTGGTTAAAAAGTCTTTCCAATTTCTTGGGGTGCCTGGGTTGCTCAGTCAGTTGAACAGCCGATTCCTGATTTCCGCTCAGGTAATGATCTCAGGACGTTGAGATTAAGCCCCGTGTGAGGTTACATGTTCAGTGGGGAGTCTGCTTAAGGATTCTCTCTCTCCCTCTGCCCCTCCCCCCTCTCTATATATAAATATATATTTTTATATATAAATATATCACAAACATATATATTTATATATAATAAATATATATTTTTATATATAAATATATCACAAACATATATATTTATATATAATAAATATTAAATATTTTTAAAAGTTTTTCCAATTTCTCATTTTCTTATACAAAAAAATTTTTTTACATATATCCTATCCTACAGTGTTTATTGCAGAAATAAAATGCAGAATTTTTCCTCATATCTATTGGCTTAAAATTAGTGTGAAATTATTAGGATATTTTTAAAAATATGTTGTTTTTAGTCAGAAAAGACATTTATCTGGGGAACTATTACTCTAGATAACTTATAAACTATACACTATCTTCCTATTTCCTCTGTTGCATATTGTCTGTATAATTTTATGAAAAGAAACTGTTTTGACAGATACTAAATCACCAAATTAAAAAAAAATTAGAAGATTTTGCATATTTACTTTTTAATATTTTTTATTTATAAGTATTTTATATGCCTTTTAAAAAATACCAGTTGAGCTTTTCATTTTGCTCCATTTCAACTGGCTTTTTTTGAGCTGCAATGCATCTATTTTAAACAGAGACATTTCTCACATTTCAATTTAAAATGTTCAGTTCATTACTATGGACCCACCTAGTGTTGACTTTTCAAATTCATTTCCTTTCTGTGTGTGTATGCTTATGCTATACATCATATAAATCGTATGATAAATGAATTGCTTAAATAATCTTAACATTTACAAGCTCATTTCAGAGTCTTAATGTTTTTGTTTCCTTTCTTATGATATGCATTGTATGCAACATAAACAATCTAAAAATAATTGACTATGGGTTAAATACACAGCTGCTGGAAAGCATCTTATTGCTCTTTTCAGCATCATTCACTCAAGAGGAAAATATAATCACCAGTATGAAGAGTAGTATTATTGAAAGAGGTCATTTTACATAGGAATTTGTGTGATTTATTATATGCACTGGAGTTACTTCTCTAAGTTTATAAACAATACATTATTGGCTGTAATAATTGCTAACACATATATTGCATTTCACAGTTTACAAAGCATTTTAATGGATATTGTAATATTAAATATTTATATTATTTTTGAAAGATAGGTATTGGTATCATCCCCAATTTACAAATGAAACAATTGAGGATCAGAGGCAACAAGGCAGAGTTAATGACTTGAACCTAGGTTCTCTGACTTCACCTAATAAATGTTTGTGTTTCTGCACTATATTGCTACTGAGTTGTTGGTATCCAATCCAATCAATGCATATGAATTATAAATAAGTATATACTCAGTATGTATATTACATAAAATTTGTCCTATCATGTACCTAAAGTGTCAATGTTCAGAAATGGGCCTATTTGCTAATTACATTAATAAGGTTTAATTAACTTACTGGGCAGTTCAATATATTTTTCTTCATTGCCATTTCTGTAATTTCACTTCTGTTCAAATAAATTATTTTGGTTAAATCAACTTAATTTTAATGTGTTTATTTTCAATATATACAATACATCAAAATATAAATTTATTACCTAGATGTTTGTGGCATCACTGCTGCACAGAATTCCCTGCTTTTCAGTTTCTGCCTAAATAGAAACAAATTTGTTCCTCTCCTTTATGTGGGAGGGAAAAAGAAAAAAACAATCCAGTACAGGTAATTTACTCAAGCAAACCTCTTCATACATTCACTTGCGCTTTTTTTTTTGATATTGTCTTTCCCACTAAAATGGAGAGGAAGAAATGCAGGAAGAAAGAAAAGAAAAAAAGGTGTTAGATTCCTATCCCTTCTTCCCCCACACTAGTACTCCTCTACTCAGAAAACTGAATATGCAGAAGGATATTTCTGTGGCTTCTTTGAAATCTTGAATAAATAATGAAATGATCTGCATCAAGTAATGGACAACTCAAAACTTACAAGGCTGAATATCACTATGTTCTGACAGTGTGTCTCAAGGTGCTACAAAGCCAATTGTAAGAATGCAAGCATGTCGCTTAATTCTGCACATCTTCCGAGTGTTTGTGGTTGTTACACTGAAAGTTTCACGAGGTAATCGAAAACCTCTATGTGGGGGGTCAGTTCACAGATCGTCCAGGAAATTGTCTAGTGCGGGGGCGGGGGGCTGCTTTACCTCTGGTCTTCGTGCCTGAGGTCCCCACCATCACTTGGCTGTGGTTGCTGGTGTTTTCGAGGCAGGATCTGGCTGCCGGTGTTGAACCGTAAGTGGTCAGTAAAACCAAAGGACGAGTTGATAAGCAGGTAGGCTTTCGCCTTGAACATGACAGTGCAGGCCACCTGAGACTGATTTGTTACTGGCCACTCTTGGTGTTCAAGCCACCATGCATGCTACTGACCACCTGCTCTGGACACTGGATGTGGATAAGTTACACAGGTTCCACCGGAAGGCAGGCGGGGGGAGGGTCACCAATCAGACAGTGCTCCCCTGCGCAAGGCATGTCACGGACGTCGATGTGCACGCTAGGCACGACGATGCGGCCAGCCGGTGCCTGGCTGTCGGAACCCGCCACGAGCCACCTTGCTCGGGGGCCAGCCTTTGTTCTTGCTGAGGTCTGTGCTCCTAGTGATGCCTCTTCAGTCTGGTTCTTTGCAAGCTCAGCCTGACAGCTTTCCGATGTTACGGGTCGCTGTGAAAGATTTCATTTCTCAAGGTGGGCCAAAGTTGGTGGAAACGTGAATATAGTTTTTTTTTTTTTTTTTTAAGATTTTATTTATTTATTTGTCAGAGACAGAGAGACAGAGAGAGAGCGCGTGCGCGCGCAAGCAGGGGGAGGGGCAGGCAGAGGGAGAAGCAGGCTCCCCGCTGAGCAGGGAGCCCCACCTGGACTCCATCCCAGGACCTTGAGATCATGACCTAAGCCATAGGCAGACGCTTAACCGATTGAGCCACCCAGGTGCCCCTGTAAATATAGTCTGAATTTTATAGACATACAGATGCCAATATGTGTATATTTATATGAACATACAGTTTTATTTTATTATTTTTAATATTTTAGATAATTAATCGAAAAAAGCCTTCTTTGCTCTGCTTGAGGTGCTTGAAGTATTTGAAAAACACTGTGGTAAATGATCATATAGGGTTACCTGGTACATAACACTGTGGTAAATGATCATATAGGGTTACCTGGTACATAACACCTATGTATGTATATAACATGTATGTGCATATACACATACATACTTAGGGAATATAAACATAGGAAGCACCCATGTTATGCTGGACTTCACACATCCAAACAATTAACAGTCTTCTCCAGGAGTATATTAGGTTAGCATGTTAGCTTCCTTTTCAGGGTTTGCCTTGGAGGAAATGTGAACATGTATTCTTCCAGACATCTTGTACGGTAACCACTGTGCTAACAGGACGGCTGTGTATCTTTTGGGGAAGCATAAAATACTTAGTAACTTAAGTGTGTCTTTTCTGAGGCCAGATTGGTTGCAAAGTAAATAAAGGGCATATTAAACAAGTGTTTCTGAGGGATACACATGAATTGTGGGAAATACGATGACAATTACAGTCACATAGTATATTGGGATAGTGAAAAAGATAAATAGATATAGGGAAAACGGGCGAACTTGTGATACAATAAGGCATTTTATGGTATATGTTATAAAATATAAGTATCTAGTTTACATTCATTTAATACTCCAATATTTACCTGTCATAATATGTCTTAATCTGTTTCTGCAGACATTTAGAATTCTTTTGGTATGATGCTTTTCTAACTACACTTTGAAGATAGAGAGGTTTAGTGGAATCCTCTTCCACTCCAATTCTGCTCCAGTACCCACCACACAAACTCACCCGTATTCTTTAATTTATCTATTATCCCTAAGTTTTGCTTGTTTTGTTTTTGTTTTTGAGAAAGTATTTTAAGGCTCAAAAGTTTGAGGATTACTGCTTTAGGTTTTTATTAACCTGTTACAACAAACTTATTATCAACTGGTTTTATTTGCAGAATGCTTATTTAAATAGTATACACTTCAAATGCAAAAACAGTCCATTGAACAAAACTTACTCCCAACTTTTTGTACTTCATTGGTGCATGCATGCATGCATGACAGACTCAGGATATAGTCAGTTGTTGTAATCCTGTTGGGCATATCTCTGAAAGCTCTCTAAGGTCAGGTCATTAAATTAACCAGTCTAGTTCCCCTCTGATACTGAATTTTGCTCTTATATGGATATGTCAGATTCAGGGATCCACAACAATTCCTTCAATTCTGCATCTGCTTTTATAATTTCTTAAGCTGTAGGTATGCAGACAGAACTGCACATATGTAACAGAAAAACATGATTATATGTGTTTGACAGGAATTACAGAAAAAGAGAAATGAGATACATTTATTATTTTTGAACTAATAGAACATAAATGATGTCTGTTTGCATTTGCCATAGCTACTCTTATGCTCAGGCAGCATTCTTATTTTCTCTTGTACTTCTTCAACATGTTAATAAGATAGCTTTCTATTTGTTTAACTTGCTTAATAAATTATTAAGTATGTTTTCATTAAGAGGAGGTTATTTGTTCTTTTTTGTACTTGGATGCTTCCGTTAGAAAGTCCTTTATGTAATAGTACAGTTTCCTTTTTAAAAAAATTGCTTGCTTTCCTTAAACTAAAACAGTAGGCATGTTTAACATATGTGTTGGTATTTTTTATTCCCCTGCCATGCTTCCAGAATATCAGAATGATAAGGGGAAATCATTAGATTCTCTCCATTTAATTTAACAGTTTTAATTGGACAAAATCATGATTACATTTTCTTTTAGTGAATTGTGGGTTGGTTTCTCAGTGAATCAAACTGTTCAGGTTGCTTATGAGGATCAGCCCTTGGCATAATGTCACTAATGATTTCTACAGGACCTTGAAATAAAGCTACAGGAAAATCTATCAACAAAGAGATATAAGTGGAATATTTTTAGATCAAAAATAAGATTCAAATCTTTGTACTAGAAGAAAAGGACAACACTGGGCAATTGCATACTTGATCACTTAAAATGCAATAAAAATGGCAGTGACTGCCTAATTGCCAAAATAGCATCTGGACTCATGGAAAACTGGAATGGCAGTTGTATTTGACAGGGATTATTGCCATTATGAAATTAATAAAGAAAGTCCATTATGTTATGAAAGCAGTGACTAGTCCATTATTTTTTCTCAAAAACTTTAGACATCTGTGTGTGTCTGTGTACGGACATTTTTTAATTTCAACATTTTTTTTCTTAGTTGTCTATTTTTCCTAGAGTATGCTTTCAGTTGATAGTTTTCTCTTTCTGATGCAATTCCTACTATGGAGACCCTATGTTGTTTATAGTTTTATTTGTGGAAGGGAATAAAATCCTTGTGTGTGTGCACATATGTGTGGGGGGTGTGTGTGTGTTTGCAGAGGGGTGGAGGAAGGCTATAGAGTTTAGGTTTTATTTTACCAGAGATAAACTGTGTTCTCCTGGTATCTTAAGAGCATCTCACATCAATGACTGTCTAATTGCCAAAATCAGTGGCTTTTTAAGTAGGCTTAAAAAAAAATCATCATGATGTTGTTTGTCCTTTCTCAAAACTTCATCCTTTCTAATTAAGTGCTTTACTCACCTTAAAAAACAACCTTTCATACTTTTGGAACAAAGTCTACTTTTTCTATATTTTCACTTCAGTATAATATTTCCACCTCTAAGCCAGAAATCTCTGTGTCAAACTCAGTGTAACATCACTTCTCCTACAAAAAATTCCAACTTCCAAACTTCTGTTAATACCACCACTATTGTCCATGGACTTTGACCCTCCACCACATGTTGTTTCCTATATTTCAATCCTGGTCTAGGGAAGACTTTTTGAGGAAGTAATATTTAAACCCAGATGTAAAGATGATGATGGGGGAGCATGTCCCAAACTTGGAAAACAGATTGTGCAATGCCTAGTGATACCAGTACATGCAAATTTAGGGTCTCAAAGTCTCCTGAGTTTTTCGTCAGATAGGGAATGCAATGAATACTCCAGAACTTTGAAATGATCTGCAGGGTACACATGACAGAGTATCTATCTTTACAGAGCTTAGAGTGAAATGGTAGGAACTTAGGTTCTACTGAGTATTGTGGGAGTCCCAAGAAGAATAACAAGTTAGGGATCACGATAGGATTCCAGTAGGATCTGATGCTTCAACAAATCTTAAAGGATGAGTAGGAATTAGCCTAATAAATTGGGGTAAGGAAGTATGGAAGGTATTTCAGGAGTAATGCACATTTCACACAAAAACATTGAAGAGAAGAAACAGCAGACTGTTTGCCGGCAACTATATCAGTCCAACGTAGTTGGAGAATGAAGTTCATGGTGTGTAGGGAGAGATAAGGCTGGATAAGGAGACCATGACGGAGCCAAGTATGGCATATTAAGGACTTTTCACTTATAAGGCTATCATCTCTCAAACTTGAGTTATATATAGCTTCTTTAAAAGAAAAAAATTATATAGCCTCAAGAATAGATTCACTGGGATCTTTGAATTTCAATTAAAGAAACACTTATTTCAGAAACTGAAATTGTATTCTATGAAAATATTGTTAAATTGAGGATTATAATTAAAAATGAGAATTTTGGTCTTTCTAGCAGGTAAAATGCTTTTTAATAACAAATATGTTATATATTATTACAGGTCTCTGACAGTATGTTTGTGTGGGGTCTGCCTTTCTGAATCTGAGAAATATGTATAGTTTATAGATAACCCTTGGAGAGTTTTTAGTTCAATTAGATGTGTATTTAAATTATTTGATTTATGTATATTTAAGGTTTTTGCAAAAGAAATGGATTTGCATTCAAAATGAAAGTATATAAAATATAAAAATATAAGAAGCTAGCAAGAAGTTTTAACTCACCTATCTTCAGTCTGTTCAGTCCCACCTCCCCTTGCCCCACCATTATAATTATTTTTGTTTCATTTTCTTATGTGTCCTTCCATTGTCTGCTGATGCACATATAAGCAAAAAGAAACTCTATGTCTTATTTTCACACATTTTGTAGCATACTGTGTTCAGTTCTTAGTTATGGATCTTGCTTTTTCACTTAAGTTCTTTTTTGTAACAGTGCATAGTTATAATCTTTTTAAAATAGCTGTATAGTATACCATTGTGTTGTTGTATCCCTAATTAATAGGCCTATGGGTTGTTACCAGTCCTCTGCTATTACATGCTGTTCTACAGTGACTAACTTTGGATATATAACGTTCTGTACATGTCAAAGTATATCTCTAATAAATTCCCAGAATTGGAATTTGCTTTGTAATTTTGGTAGGTATTTCCAAATTGCCATCCATAAGGGTTAGATTGATGTACATTTCTACTAGTAATATACAAGAATGCTTGTTTCCATAAGTCATAAACAGATGGTAAGTGGTAGTAAGCTTTTGCTGTAACAAACAATCCCACTCTGTCTGTAGATTAAATTTAATTTTTTTTTCTTATGTTACATGAGGTAGTAAGCTTTTGCTGTAACAAATAATCCCACTCTGTCCTTAGATTAAATTAATTTTTTTTTTCTTCTCTGGGTTTGCTGTGAGTCAGCTGCATGTTGGCTAGATTGGACTGGTCTGGGGTACATTTGGCTCTCCATGTCTCTTCTCATTGTAAGATCTAGGCTGAGGTGATTAGTTCTGGTTGGGCATGTGTTATTCTCATGATGGAAGGCAGAAACAAGATGAGGTGGCTGAGCCAAATGAATCTTTCATATGGAAAGCTCCATATTCTATTGACCAAAGAAATGGATAAAATATTCAACAAAGTTTTGATTTTTTGCCATGTTGATAGGTTTAAAAACAATGATTATCACATTGTCATTGTAAATTTTATTTGTATTAAAGGCTGCTGAACATCTCTCCTTTCTTTAAGAACCATTTCTATTTTCTTTTCTTTGATCAAGTTATATTATTTGCCTGTTTTAATATTGGATTGTTGATCTCTTTATTACTAATTTCCAAGACCTTTTCACATTTTATGGAGACTAGCTCTTTCCTTTGATATGGGTTGCATATTCTTTTCCCAACTTGTCTCATGTCTTTTGGCTTTTTATGGTGCCTTTTTTTTTTTAAAGATTTTATTTATTTATTTAATTGACAGAGAGAGAGAGAGACAGCATGAGGGGGAACACAAGTAGGGGGAGTGGGAGAGGGAGAAGCAGGTTTCCAGCTGAGCAGGGAGCCCGATGTGGGGCTTGATTCCAGGACCCCAGGACCCCAGGATCATGACCTGAGCCAAAGGCAGTCGTTTAGCCAACTGAGCCACCCAGGCGCCCCCTTTATGGTGCCTTTTATCATTCAGAAGTTTTTGTGTTTATATGATTAGATTTATTTGTTTTTTTGAATTTTATGGCTTCTGAATTTTGATCCATTGTTAGTAAGACTTCTCAACTCCAAAATTATATTGGAAATTGTTCATGTTCCCTTCTGGTAGATTTACATTTTTTTTATTCTTTACATTTGAATCTTTATTCATTTGGAATTTATATTCCTGTTTGCATTGGTCATGAGGTAATCATAGAACATTTGTTGAATGCTGCCTATATCATTTACTAATAGAATATACTAATTCTCCCCTCTGTGTTTGTACTTTCCTTTTTATTCCTTTGGTCTTTGAATCCATTCAATATACATCTATTTAAAAATTATTGAGCCTCTATATTATCTTTTAGTTTCTGATAATCTGAGCCCATATTCTTTTTAAGAGTTTTTCTAATTAGTCCTCTTTGTTTTGTTTGTTGTTTGTTTTCACATTAACTTTTGAATGAATTTATCTAGTGCTTTAAACAAATGCTGGTATTTTAATTTGAACTCACTAAGTTTGTTCATTAATTTAGAAGGAAATGATATTTTCTATGATATTGATGCTACCTATCCAGGAACATGGTATGTCTTTCAATATATGTTAAAACTTTCTTCAAAAAGTCTTGTATGTGAATGAGTTTTTTCTTAGCTATTTTATCTTTTTTTTTTTTTAAAGATTTTATTTATTTATTTGACAGAGAGAGAGATAGTGAGAGCAGGAACACAAGCAGGGGGAGTGGGAGAGGGAGAAGCAGGCTTCCCGCCGAGCAAGGAGCCCAACGCAGGGCTCAATCCCAGGACGCTGGGATCATGACCTGAGCCGAAGGCAGACGCTTAACGACTGAGCCACCCAGGCGCCCTTAGCTACTTTATCTTTTGTGTTGCTAATCTTAATGGGGTCTTTTTTCCCCCTTAATTATCTCTTAATAGCTGGATATTAATATATATTATTCGTATATATTAATATATATTATATTAATATATGAAAGCTATTGTTTACTACATATTACTTTTTCCCCCCTCTGTAATTTTAAATTCTCATAGTGCTTCTGGGGTTTTCAACTGATTCTCTGATCTATATTTTATTAACTCCAACAGACTAATTCTAAATTCTTGAAGTTCAGAAAATGGTCACCATTTCTTAAGATCACTTGTTACTTAAACTCCCCAGAGAATGTTATTTTTTCCACTAATTAATACTTTTATCATTTTATTTTGGATTGCATATAACTTTTGGAAGTAGCTCTCTTATACAGTGTAATAGGCACTAGATTTGTAATTGGAAAACTTGGGTTGAAATTGTAGTTCTTCATCTGACAAACTGTGTATTCAGAAGCTAGTTAATTTTTTTAGAGGTGGGGGATGGGCAGAGGGAGAGGGAGTGAGAGAATCTTAAGCAGACTCCATGCCCAGTGGGTAGCTTGATAGGGAGCTTGATCTCACTAACCTGAGATCACAACTTGAACCTAAATCAAGAGTTGGATGCTTAACCAACTGAGCCACCCAGGTATCCCAGAAGCTAGTTAATTTCTGTTCCTGTACTTAACTTACTTTTTCTGTGCCATGGAACTAGTATCAGTAACTAAGATACTCTAGTTTTGTTTTGGAAATTAAATGAATTAATCTGTGTAAAAATAGATTTCTAGTTGGTAAAAACTTGAGATATCTATTTATCTGAAGACATAGACATCTATATATGTCTATATATCTATATATATTTGGAACAGACGAGAATGTTCATATGTTATACCGGGTCATAAATCCTTGGGGGCAAAAAAATTGTCTTTGTGTCCTCACCTTTTATTAGAGTGCTCTGGCCAGAAAAGATGCTCATTAAAAACATTATGTATATTAATTTTTTCTTTTTTCTAGTCTAATAAAATTCAGGGTACACACTCAATAGTAGAACAATGTTTATTAAGTTGACTTGCTCATTAAAATTAAGAATATTGGTCCACTCATAAAGACTGAGTAAATCTGAAGTTTAGTCCCCAAATGAGGAAGGACGTGTGTTATATATATATATATTTTTTTCTTTTTTTTCCCAAGATGTTCTTAGGATGCTGGCATATGTTACAAATGCTTATATAGTCTTTTAATCTATGCTTTGACTTTAAGCAAGATTTTAAAATAAATATTTCTGATTACAGACCCATGATTTGTTTAGAGTTAATTAATAGGTATTTTAAAATACTAATATACCACTTGATACCTAAATAGTTCTTCAGCTTCAGGGAAGTTTACAAATATCAACTTACGTTTTTCCCCCATTTATGAAATGTGAAGTATAAACAATGAAATCTTGACATATATATAGATGGTTTACAATACAAGTATGAATTAAAGATTCTATACATATTGAGTAATCAAATGAATACATTCTTTTGGTAATATCTGTTTTCTTGCATTTTCATCCTGTGTATAGTCTGACTGTATTATTTTCTAAGTTATGGCAGTAAGTCATCTTTGTTACTAAAAGAAGCTATTTGGCAGAGGTTCTATAGAGTGTCCACAAAATTCACTTAAAAATTAGGCTTTCTTGAACACAATTTATCTGTTAGGATTTCTAACATTTCAACTTTTTAGTTTATCTTTGAGTTTCTCATTTGATGTTGTAAAATTCTGGATGAAGGTAGAAGCCCTTACACTTATTTCTCTATGCATGCCAGTCACTGTTATCACACATATATGCATGTTCAATATAGTAAGAAACTGCTTTTAATTCTCTCACTGAATTAGGTAAAGCTAATAAACGTAATTGTACTTCTTGGAGAAAATGAAAGTTGTGACTTGAAAATTCAAGTACAACAAATTTTCAGAGTCACAAAAAGATTAATTTCTTCATAAAATTAGTTCTTTTGAAAACATGGTCATTTTCTGTAACCAGTTAAGTTCTCCTGGTGATTTTAACTTCATCAAATTTGGCAGAATTAACTTTCATTAATAAAACGTTTATTTTCCTCATCATCTTATATTGTGTGAATGTAAAGTTATGACATACCTTAAAGGATTAAAATAAACCTTAAGAACTAGTTGCAGACTTTTTTTAAAAGGGGATATAATTGGGATAAAACTGAGAAGTGTAAGAAATTTTATTTTGCAAATTATAATTTGATTTATCAAAGGAGAGATTACAGAGTCAGAATTTGAGAGTTGAGAAGGACCTTAAAAATCATTTCCCTGAGATGTTGAAGACTTAGGTAAGACTATGCCACTAGTAAGGAGGGACTAGAGGCTGTGTTAAACACAAGCTCCTAACTTGCAGCTTAGCCACAATCTTTTCCCCTGGGCTGCTCTAGATGTAAGTAGATTGAACATCATTAATAGGTAACTTTTTCATTTACTATGAATAAGATTCATTTATCATTTACTTAGTATGCAATCAAAGGTAGCCTATAGACGATAGACAAGTGTAGTTAACTTAAGAAGCTAAGTGTTCAAATGTTTTCATACTTTACTCAGTTTTAGCTGAGTTTTAGCTCTTATTTCTACTCTGATTAGTTAATATCAAGACATGTATACAACTACGTGAAAAAGCTTCCCTGAAAAATGTGTACTAAAATATTTTGCAGAAATCATCTACTATGTAAGAACCCAAGCCACGTTGTAGCAATATTATGGTGCTACTTCTCACTTGGCGTTTGCCTCTAGGTAAAATGCCAGAGCAGTACATTCCCTGAATTTCTTTCCAGGTTGATAAATTATAACACAAAAAGTTCGATGGTCAAGAGCACTCTTTTAAGGTATGGTCCCATGTGAATGGCTTCTATTCTCATGGTTTATATGGATTTTTTTTACTCAATAGGAGTCATGATTTTTACCACCAGAGTGATTGGTTCATGTCCTCATTCTCATGAACTGACAACCAGTAGACATCACCACTTATCACAAGGAGAGATGATTGTGTAATGAGTAAAAAAATGAAAGTGTAAGTCCAGTTGTTCTTATCTTCCTAATAGACACACTTTACCTGAAATGACTCTTTCTATAATACAGAAATTCCATTGCAAAGTAATTACATGGGGACCAGCAAAATAGGCCCCGGTATTTTCCCTGGGATTCCAAAAATTATAATCATATTAAGAAAGAGAATGTTTAGAAATTATTTTTTAAAAGAACCAAGTTTTATGATTAGTACTAATTCTGATGCTTATTATCACCATAAATGGGATGAGTACTATTAGTTAACTGTTTTTAATTGTTGTACAAAGAACCATCTTTTATATCAAGTTATTTGTGAGGATGGGGCAGTCATTACTCAACCTGACTTTGTCCAGTTTGGACATTCACTTAGCATTAAAACATACTTACGAGCACTTTCCTGTGCACTCAATATTTAATTGCTATTAAGCTATATTGAGATAAATCAGCATTTGGTGCCTTTAGAGAACTTTAGAGGAGAGGTCATAAGTTTGGTGTTCTCCATTTCTGCACCTATTAGTTTTGGGACCTCAGATACATTAATTTTTGTTTGTTAGCCATGGCTCCTTCATTTGTAGGTGGGATAAAGCAGCTATATATCTCATGTAGTTGTTTGAATATTAAATGAGATAATTTGTTTTATATGCATCACAGTTTTGGGGGAAAATTCTCAAGAGATAAAATTTATGATTTTAAGTTACTTTGAATTATTCTAAAGGAGATAAATAGTAAGATATCAAACAGTGGGAATTATTACTGGGAACACCATCATCTTTGAGAGAAGCATGGGACTCGAGTTTCTAAAATGAAAAAGAACACTTAAAGAACACTAGTTGGTCAAAAATGTGATCTGAGGAAATTCATATTCTAACCAACTGGCAATACAGAAAGTAGGAGGGTACAAAAACCTTGAATTTATAAGCTCTTATTATATGCCGATGTCCTGGCAAAAAAAAAAAAATGTATTACAGGAAATTGAAATTTTAGGTATTCTTAAAAAGATGAATTATTGACTTTCTAAGGTGTTTTTCTGAAGATGTCCGATTGCAAGACTCTTGTCTACTTCAAGTCCACTTTAAGCTATACATGGTAGGTCATCGTCAGCTCATCAGGCATTTGGTGAATGACTCACAGATGTACATTTGTTGGATGATTTTTTTTTTTTAAAGAGGGTGGGTTCTTTTTAAATGTTTTTCTGACAAAGTAAATAACATTACAGGGGAAAATAGGTGTATATTTTCTTAATGCCTCTTGTGCCAGGTTAAGTCAATTTAATGTTGCTATTGTCTGACACTGATTTGGTTTAAATTTATTGTGGTTGTAATACTAAAAGTTTTATTTCTCAAAAATAACCTTCCAAATTCCATAAAATGTGAAAGCTGTAGCTTGATGATAGGGACATTTATAAAATATTAAAATGTAATCTGTACCCTGTGACAACATACTGAAATTTCAGTTATTAAAATAGATGTTTAACAATTATATCTTAAAATAGAGGAATGAAACACTTTTAAAATGAGAAGAAAAATATTAGAAATGCTTGCTTGGAACAATGTATGCAAAGGGTTAAATTTGGAAATAACTTGTTTATGATCTTAAAAGTTCCTGATATTCTCTTTGAGAATTTTCCAGCAGTGTTCCCCAGCATATCTTATATTTCCTTAGCCTGTGTGAGTCTCCTTTTTATATTTGCAATGGAAACAACATGAGCTCAAAAGCACACTCTTTCAGGTTCATTCCATTTTCCATAATACTGCTTCAGCAGTGTCAAAGAGACTCATTAAATGAAAAATTGTCTTGTGGAGTTTCTGTTGTAGGTTGTACTCTGTTCTTCTCTGAAGATGTATTTATATTTGTATATCTGTTTCTAGACATATTTAAATTTCCTACCAATTTAATTATTGTTTAGTTATCATCATTGTTTTTTGTTCATTTGCGTATTTATTTTGGTTCTAACTTTTCTTACCATATTTACTTTAGAGGGCTTGGATCTGAAACAACTTGAATTTTAGCCTCTTCTGTGTGTGTGTATAATTAGATTTGTTACAAATTTTTCTTGACTTCTTTTAAAGCTGTAGGACTTAACTAGGGGTGCCTGGCTGGCTCAGTCAGAAGAGCATGCTACTCTTGATCTTGGGGTCATGAGTTCAAGCCCCACGTTGGGTGTAGAGATTACTTAAATAAATAAATAATCAATCAATTAACTTTAAAAAAGCTGTTGTACTTAACTTATTGGTAAGCATTTAATAGTTGTTTAGTGAATGCTAAAGTAAATTGTGTCTAAATTCACATACATTATGAAACCTTCTGGAGACCTACTTATAATAATATAGCAAAATCACGTTGGGGTGTTAGTTCTTATGTAGAGAATATCGGATATATAACAGACTGGATAGCTTAAACTTTTCAGGTAATTGATAAAGTATGTAGATTTGTTTAACACCTATCATGCGCTAGTCATTAACACATATTTAAACATTATAACATTTAATGTAAAATAAAGAGGTTTATGATAATAATTTACTATCAAACACTGGATTGATTGGATAAGTTCAATCACTTAATAAGATTACCAATGACAGGATTTGAGAGGAATATTTTGGAACTGCCTTCTCTTTTCCTGACATTCTAAAATCTTGCAGGAATGCTAATTTGCAATATAGAATTCAAATGAAAGAAAACTTTTGCGGCCTAGAGAGATACATTTAAAAATTATTCCATTCAGCCATCAAACACAGCACTAACTTAGTGCCGATGAGATTATATCAAATTTAATTTTACTAACAATTATTTGAAAGCCTTTAGGTCTCTTAAAAGTAAGACCATCTTGGGATGTTCGTTCAGCTATAAATTCTGGATTGTCATTTTATTCTGTATTATGGTGTCACAAGTGAAATAAGATCTGGCTTTAAGTAACAAATGGGCCACTAATTAGCTGTATGACTTTAAACTCCTGTTGCCCAAGTTTAAACACTGGGAAACAAGGATATATACCATCCCACTCTTTTCTATGCTGCTTATGATCCATGAGCTAATTTATGTGAACAAAATTCCTTATGAGCTTAGAGTTCCATTAATTCAAAATATCATTATTAGAATAATCATCATTATATTTGGCGAATTTTCTGTCTAGCTCCTAGTCTGTTTCAGTTTGTTTAGCAGGCATGATTGTGCAAGAAATAATTTGTTTTTGAATGGCTATAGGAATGTTTATAGAAACATGTTGAGATTGTAAACTAACTTCCAAACCATTTAACATTTTCCTATATGCTCATTGTGTTTATTCGACATATGTATACTTACAAATACATATATCAAATGTCTGTGGAAATAAAACCAAAGACAAGGAAGATTCTGATATACGCGTCTTTCCTTTATAGTATAGTTGGTCTCAAAAACTCATGTTCTCTTCCTTACCTGCTCTGATGACCTTCTGGATTGGAGTTACAGAGAAACAACCAGAGGTAGTAGCTGTACTAGACAGCAGCTGGGACCATACGGATCTCAGCATCCTGCCTTATGGCCATTATCTTTGTTTCTATCTTTATGCTGCCACAATGTCTCCTTCTTGTGCTCTCCCTGCATCCTCTCCTTGCTGCCTTCTCCTCTTCCTGACTTCAGCTCCCCTTGCCCCTTGTAACTCACCCCCGCTCCTTCTTCATTTTTCTCTATTGATATAAGATGAAACAAGATACCCTATTTAGGAAATCTTTTAAAAACTATTTTTTCAAGTGTGTGCAGCCATGCAGCTACCATTCCCTAATTCCCATAACCACTGTTAACAATATAAAAAATTATTTCTTGTATACTTCATCAATTAGACTGTATTAGACTGTAGGTCCCACAAGGGCTGAAAAATATAGGTACTTAAAATAAATGCAACAATTTTCTTATTTTTCTGTGTAGGAATGGGTTGTTGCTGTAATAAAAAAAAATAATAATTTGAAGCTAACGACAAGGAAGACGAGTGAGTAATATCCTTCCCCCTCCCCCAACTGCTGAAAAAGAAAATCATGTCAGCATCAAGTCATTTTTGCCACATCCCCTGTTAACAGCTTTTTCAGGGTGGGTCATAATTCTGTGTTTTGTTAGTGTCTTAACTCCATAGTGACATGCTTAAATCTTATTCCACATTGATTTTGTCATATATGTACATTTATTTTTAGGATACCCTGTGAATGATGGATCCCATTATTAAGTTATCATCAACTTTGTCAAAAAATGTATAAGCTTTCAATGAAGAATACATTTATTAATATGAGAAGGTTAATAATTGCTTTTGCTGTTTGGAATATGTGTAAGGTGTCTCATTGTGTATGTCTAAAAAAGTAAACTTACTGTCTGTCGCCAGAAAAAAAAAAAGTGGGACCTAATCAAACTGCTAAGGGGTCAACCCTTGTGGTTTTAAAGGCCCTTAATGTTGTCCAGCTGCAAAATAAAAGGAGTTGGGAGGGGAAGTTGGAAGGAGTGGAGGGGGTTGGGGGGGAATGTGTGGAAAAGAACAGGGAGTCTGGCTTTTATTTTTTTTTTTAAAGTGAGTTCAGTGCCAGCCTGGACATTGGCTGTGCAGACTATTGAGCCATTGTCTGCTCCATTTCCAGAATAGCCCCCAGTTAATCACTTCGGCTTTGAAGGGAATTTCCTCGTGGAATTCTCCACAGAAAATCTAATCAACTGACCTGCCCTCTCAACAATGGAAGGCTTTTTTTTCTCTCTTTCCCTTATTGGGGCGGGCTCTGTAATGTAGCCTTTTGTGCAGAATGAACCCTCCCAGTAGGAGTGGAGAGCGTGTGTGAGTGACTGAGTGTGTGTGTGTGTGTGTGTGTGTGTGAAGAATGCACACTATCTCGTGTTGGTGAGTGTGTGCTTACTCCCTGACCAGATGCTGCGGTGCACGGGGCAGCCACCATCTCTGCATGCGTGTCTGTGTAAGTGTCTTTCTCTGTGTGTGTATGTGCCTCTGTCATTTCATGTCAAAGGTACATTACCTGATTACCTTCCTCGCCTGCCAGATTTTTATCTAGATAATTGGAACTGCTATGGAGGCTGTGCCTTGCCAGCCAGCTTAGGATCTGTAAAGCCTTAGTTTGTCCACCTTGTTATCTGTGGCTGCCTGGGCAGAGGAAATTAAAGAGATCCACAGCCAGGGGAGCGCTTCCTACCCCTGCCCTCCCCAGCAATCCCAAACAGGACAGTTTGTTAGTACCATCTTTTTGTTTTCATTTTTTGGTTTGGTTTGGGTTTTTGTTCCCTTGTGTGCGTGTTATTTTGGCATGTGGATACCTGTTCCCCTCCACCTCGCACATCGCGTTTTATGGAGTTTGGAGCTGAGGAAACTTTGGTCGGGTTGCCAGGACGTTCGCACCACTTTGTGGAAAGCACGAGCTAACAGTGAGACCGACAGAGTGAGTGACAAGTTGTTTACAGGTTTCCTTGAAGGGGCCTCTGCTATATTTCAATCTGTCAAAGTTGCTTTTCTTCCCTCAGAACAATGCTTGATTGTTGTGTGTATGTGAGTGTGTGTGTGTGTGTGTGTGTTTCCGTGTGCGCACGGAGAGAGCCTAGAAAGGGGTGAGAAGGAACAACAATTCTTTGTGTAAAAATGGTATTACCAACATTTAATTTTTTTGCTTAATTAATTAATACAGTTTAGTCCTCGTTCTCTTAGTATGCAGATTTCTCTTTTAATCAGCAGTAAATGCATTTTAAAAAATCGTACTGTTTTGTGTGTGTATGAGTGTGTCTGTGTGTGTGTGTGTGCGCGCGCGCGCGCGTGTGACTTTTATTATTTAGAGGAGAGAGAGTATGGGAGACGTGTTAAATGAGTTGACTTCTCACATTCGGTGATGTCTAGAAGAGAGAATTAAAAGGAAAGGACAGGCACCCTGAGGTTGTCTAGTGCCTTGCAGCCGGAGCGTGCGGCTCCGCGGAGGGGGGAGCAGCCAGACCCCGCTGCTGGAAGTGCGCTACCCCTTTAAGAGACTGGTCAAGGAGTCCTAGGAGAGGGAGAAGAGGGTGGGGGGGGAGAGGGGGAGAGAGAGAGAGATTGAGAGAGAGGGAGAGAGGGAGGGAGGGAGAGAGGGAGTGAGAGAGAGAGAAGAGAAGAGAAGAGAAGAGAGAGAAAATCAATTGGTTTAGAAGGTTTGGACTCACTTGACAGGTTCAGTTGGAGACGATCATAGGTGGTTGCTGTGACAAAGGGAAATTGTGCTTTTCCAGCATGCTTACTGACCCTGATTTACCTCAGGAGTTTGAAAGGTGAGTACAGTTTTCCCCCCTAATATATTGAAGTACAACTCTCATTTTACAGTCATCTCTGAATCAATTGGAAGATGCTTCCCTAAAACGTGTTTGTTAGAAAAGCTTTTAGCTAGTGCTTCTGCAATCTTGTTAGCTGATTTTTGTTGTGATTGCCCGGACCAAATTGAACTGATTGGCAAAGTCTCCGAGATTTCTGCTAATGTTTTTAGGTTGTGTCCTATCACAGGAAATTAAATGAACATTAAGCATCTCTCTCCCTTTCACTCGCTGGTTTTCTCTTTCTCATTCACTCTCTTACTTTCTTCCTTCATTGATATTTTTCTCCCCTCTTCACCTTTTTAAATGCTTTTGTACAGAGTGTTACCGTTTTCAATATCTCTGTCTTGTAATTTCTGGGGTGACAGAATGTTTCAGTGGTGGTTAAAACGGAGGCTATAAGTTCCTATTTGATCCTTCTGTAAAACTTTGGAGGCTGCTTAGTAAAGCACATGACCTTTTGTTGATAGAAGAGAGTAGATTTAAAAAAAAGAAAAGAAAATTTAACATCCCAGTAATGTATCAGTATATTACTCTTGAAATGTCAAGAAAGGGGGAATGGGGATGCTCCCTTTCTAAGTTTTAGTAGCTACTTTTTGTGCTAGCTGTCTTAAACTAATTTTGATTTACTTACATTTTCCCCTTTTGCCATGATGGGAATAAGTGTATTTGTAATTAAGTAGTTCCTATTTAAAGAAATATGTGCAATATCCTTCCATTTGATGTTGTTGCAAGTAAAACAGGGCTTTGAAAGAATTTTAGCCCTCTTCGTGTTCCTATAAGTACACATTGCAGTTTTTAAATTTGAGTTCTTATCCCAGCATAAGTTCATTTTTTGGAACTAAAAATAGAATTTTGTTTGCCATTAAAAAGAATTCAAACTTTGTATTCTGTATGGTGAATTAAAAAAAAAAAGCTAAAAAAAGCCAGGATGCATGATACCCAGGCTTTTTTTCATTTTCATGAAAGCTACCTTCTGTATAAACATTTGTTGTATCTGACTATGCAATGCAAGCTAGGTGCTAGACCAGCTGGTTAAAAATATGCTAAGTCAAGCTGTTCATCGCTCAAACGACTGAATTTGATATGAAAAGACGAAAAAAGAAAGGACAAAGATTAAAACATTCTAGAAGTGAAGCAATGGAAGAGAAGAAGGGTATTGAGAATAAAATAATGCTTGAATGTGGTCACATATTAGAGAAGCCAGCATCAGATCAAGGAAGAAAGTAAAATAGCCAACATATATACTTTAATTCTGTCTTCTTTCATTTCTTCTCCTCCTCTTCCTCTCTGTCTCTCTATCTCTGTCTCTCTCTCTCTTTTTAATTAGGGAGCATCTTCACAAGATAATTCCAGTGAATGACTGAGCTTTCTTAACAGTCTTGAATTAATTTTTTCAAAGTTCTATATATTAACTCTTTGAAATAGTTAGCTTTTGTTTGGACATATAGCTTATTTCATATGTAGATATTGAAGTTATTTATATCGGGACACACTAATTCTTAATGTTGCTGTTTGTTAATATACCACAGTAAGTTTTCTAGCATGTACAGAGTAGCACATGATTATCTTCAACTCTATACTTTTTGAAAATAAAACTCTGAGTCTGATTTGTAAGCCTGTTAACAGACTGTTCTTATAAAAAGGTAGTTACATATTAACAGGCTGTAACCTATTTCTCTATATAAGCAAGCTTTCCTGCTGTGAACTTTATTTGTATTTTTTCAATTATCTCTTTTAAACTAAACTTTTCCCGTTACTATTCTGATGTTCAAATCTCTTAACATTTTTTTTCCTCCTGGTGAGCAATTCATTTTTTTTTTTTGGTCACCCAAAGGCATGCTTTTCTTGCTGGCTAATTAAATAAGCAAGTGATAATCAATAGAGTTATTAATATAGACAGCATGTTTGGAAATATTAACAGCTAAAATATTTTTTTAAATGCCATACAATATAAAATTTCTTTATAATTTCCCCTGTGGTTGTAATTGGTAATACAAACAAAAATCTCGTAATTCATTACTATTTGTTTACATTGAATTTGTACGAGTGAGTGTATCTGTAGTCACCCACATAGAGTATATCTTGCAGACTAAATATTGAATATTTATATTACCCAAAGGTGGTATGTATGCTATAACTGCACTATCATATATAGTCAGCTTTTTTTTTGTCTTTTCAACTATTGCAACTTTCATTGAATAAGTAGGTCATTTCCATTGAGTGTTAATTTTTATTCTGTTTGCTCACCTGCCATAGATGAGTTGTTCACTCAAACTTAGTCATAAATCTGAAAAGAAGACTTCTACTATGAAATAAGGAAGTTTGGTCTAGAGGATATAAATAAGTGGCTTGGGGTTCATGTATTTTGGAAGTTTTATGTGATCTTTTTTTCTAACTTCATTGGTGGAGTCTTGTCCGTCTTCTTTTATTCTTTCCAACCTGTAGACGATTTGGAACTTTAAGGAATATTCAAAACTTAAATGCCAGGATCAAAATTTGGATTTAGATTTGTTATGTCCATATTATCAGCCTTAGAAATGAACCTGGTCAATACTGTCAGACTAATAAGCACTTGTTAAATAAATCAGAAGTAGTAACAGTTTCATTGTCTGTTAAAAAATGTTCAGGAGGTAGAGCAAATTGAACAGTGATCCTAAAAAGTAAAGAAGTAGAAATCTTTTATATTTATTTTTAAGCATCCCTGTCATAACTGATTAGGATTAATGAAAAATACAATTCTCAGGTGGGAGGTGAATAGACAAAGTATGTTCTAAGACATTATTTGTAAGCAGAGTCTTTTACATCATACTGTTTAGGGGAAACATAACTGGCAACATGGTCTAAATGTTAGTAATAGCATCATGAGAAAGAATACTTGAACTCTCCTAAAATTTTTAAAAGAAGACAGTGTAATAGATAATAAAAAAAAATCAGACATAAGGTTTCCCCTTTCAGAATACCATCAATTTTTTCATATTCCTAGAATGAAAATATTTAAAATACTTGCCTTAAATATCAATATTAGCTTGTTTCTGATCAATAAAAAGCAATTTTTGTTGCTATCAATAGTATCAAGTAGATTTTCAATTTATTTCCTTTATATTTATATTTATCCTGATTATAGTGTAATAGTTTAAGACTAAGCTACTTGTTAGACTTTCTAATTGCTTTATGTTAGAGATTTAATTAAAAAGCAAGTGTAAGATGATTGCTTAAGAAGACAGTCTGATAATGTCTAGAAAAAAAAGTTGGGATTGAAGGTAGTGGGATGAAGCAAATTAAGCTTATAGTATCACCTCTTTGCTTCTCTCAAAACGGGTGCAGACAACAGACTGTCTATTTTCTACACGTTGAGAGGAACACTATGGAATAAAACCTTCTGCAATACAAATCTAACTTACTTACTTTATATTCCCATCAAATTTATTTGTGGTCATATTGACTAAAGAAATAGGTTTTTTGACCTTAGGAAAATTTTAAGTAGTTTTTTTTTTTTTTTTTTTTTTCTGAAGAGACAAATATAAATCAGGTACTGTGAAAAGCTAATTTGTATAATTACCAGGAAAAATAACTATTAGCGGGCTGCAAGAATATCTCTGACATCAGCGGTACTTGAATTACCTAAAGTTTGGCCATAGGAATAAAATATTTATTACCCAGACAGATTTATTTAGCTTGGTTAGAAACTTTATGAGTGATAAGTATATTCAAGTTAGCAGGTAACCTCCAGGTGTGAATCAAAGGAAAGTTACCTCTTCACATCTGTCACCTTACCGCAACTGTAAACCTCTAAATTTGATATTGTACTTTTAGGATGTTCTGATACATGCCTTTGCTCATTTTACTTATTTTTATGTACTACTACTTTGTAGAGGAAAAGGTGCCTACAACTGATTATAGATTTTAATTACTATTTCGATAATTTACAAGTTAATCTGGCTAAGATATTAGTTTAGAATACAGCTTGCCTGAAGTAAGGGACACGCTATACTTCTCTCACACTTTAGTACTGTCCCAGAGACTTAGCAGGAGACCTGCCTGATTACCAAGAACAATTAAGGGTTAAATGTCAGGTGGCACTATGTGCTGCTCAGTGCTTAGCAGGTTGACAGATATAGAAATGTGTGAATATTATGATTACTTCACATGTGGGTGTGTTTTCTTAACTTATGTTTCCCAAATATAATAAGCATATGATAACAGGATAACATATTTACCTGTTCTTAGGGAGCTTTTAACTAAAACCCGTGTGTGCATCATACCTGAGAGGCAAATAGTAAGACCAGCTCCAATGCTTTAGCACATGACTCCTCCATAGAATTGGAAGCTATTTCAAGTGGATTATGTTCATAATGCATTTAAAAAGCAAAATTACATTCATGGATAAAATGTGATCTTTATTGTCTGTTCTTTCCACTATCAATTCTCCAGACACCTAATGAGTGTATGTATAATGCAGATGTGTATTTTGTAGATTGAACATCGCCCCTTTTTTTATAGATTAGTTAAAAAAATTAGTATGATAGATGGATTTTTGTTTTCTTCCATAATTGGTTAATCATTTATAAGTTCAATGAAGTTAACTAACAGCATGGGGAATAAACCAATCTGGATATCTCTCTTATACTAACTCACATAGTTTAATGTCATGTGTCTGACTCAGATGATGGCAGTGAGATCAGAAGATGTTCAAAGATTCAACCAAAACATGAAACATTGTCCTTTTAATGGAAAAATTCTGTTGAGCAAGAAATGGACTAAAACAGCAAATTCTTCCTTACGTCATTCATTCTGTCCTTTCCTTTTCATTGATTGATAGCATCATCATTTGTATTAAATATGAAACTTGAATGCTATATGGATGAGCATGATCAAATGATATTGCTAGAGGAGAAAAAATTAAGGACTGTTAGTGTTTTGCTTAAGTGAACAGTGTTTATTTGGGACACTTTAAGAGAATGCTTCATATCCTTTCATTTTAACCAGAAACTGATAGTGGTTCAGGAGAAGACCTTTTATTCTTTCTGATTTCTGTGTTTTCTCTTGCAGTTTGGAAACTGCGTTCCCTTCCCTTTAGCATTATCTGTTCTCCTCTTCACTTACTAGTTGAGAGTTCATACATCTCCTCTGGAGTTCCTGTGGCGTATGGTTCTGCTTGTCCAATAGGGGGGTGTTGCATTTCTACACATTCAGTATCCTTTTCCCTTGGAGCCTGAGAGTAAAACCTCAGCAGTACTCCCTGCCTTTGCCAGCCTGAGGAGTCAGAGACTCAAAGTTGTTCCCAGCTCTTGCGCCTTCATTGTAGAGCTGCATTCTGCTCAGTGGGCTGCCGAGAAGGACCAGACCGAAACAAGATTTAGAAGAATTCTGGTGAGAACTGTTTATAGGGATATGGTATTTTAAAAGAATGTGGTAAACAAACAGAATTGTGGCATAAACAAAGATAATTAGCATAAACAATGTCGTTTTAGGACAGGTGGTTTAAAAAAACAAACAAAACAAAAAACCCAAATATGAACCCAACTTGAATGCTGCCAGTTTGGAACCACTGAACCTTAATCTGTACTTCATGAGAATTACCCAGGTTTGTTGATAAACTTGTTAACATGCTTTTTCTGTTTCTTTTGTATCATTTTCCGGTCATTATGCCCTTTTGTCACCCAGCTTGAAAGTAATTAATCTATTACAAGGTAGTTTAAGGACTTTTACCCATAAAACATGACAGAAGGAAAATTAAAAACAAAAGCTTGTAGATGTTCATAGGCATTTGAAGTCAGTGTTGAACCTTAAATCAATTCAAACCTGAACTCGTCTCATTGTATTTTAAATCTCTCTTTTCTTTTATCTAAGTAACATTTCAGTCACTGGCTCTTTAGTGTTAATACATTTACTTTTATCTTGCCTTAGAGTTCAGAGTTGTTTTGTTTGTTTTTTGTTTTGTTTTTTGGTTTTCTTTCTTTTTTTTTTTTTTTTTTTGCTATGGCTGAATCATCACTTGTGTTATATGTTTATTTCTAAGTGTTGCTTATTTTTTTCTTCCTATTTTCTCTATAACCTAGTGAAGATGGTGTAGCAGTATATATCTAGCTGGGGATCATGCAATATGAAGATGCTAGTTGTTGTGAACCACATTATCTAAACCTGCTATGCCGTCATGATGAATTTTTATCTGGAGACATTTAGGTTTATTACTAAATGACATTTTTCTCTTCATGTCTTATATTGAAATATCTTGACTTTATTGAAATGTGGAGTGTGGTGAACAGAAAGCTGTTTGTTTTTATTGCATTAAGGACCAAAGTTTTTTTTGGTAAAGCTAAAAAGATTTTTTTTCCTCTTCATTTCCTCATGGAGAATGGGGAACAGGAATTCAAAGTAGGTATCTCTGGTATTCTGTAGCCCTTCTCTTTGCTGAAATGAAAGCATTTGTGAATGAGTTTTGGTTTCTTGGAGTTATAAAAATGTGTGTAAACTAGTAAACCATGTCTCATTCATGTGCTATGGAGATTTCTCGTACTTCAGGGACAAAAATAATTTGGCTACTAACGAATTAGGGCTACCTGCCAGTGCCAACACATACTGTAGGTAAGAGGAACACTATAAAGAAAAGCTGCTGGCAACGAATCCATTGAAACTTTCATATGTAACAGCGTTCTATTTCTGCTCTTCACATCTTTGAAAGAATGTGTTCTTTAGAAAAGGAAATGTTGAGAAACAGAAAATAGGATCTTTCTTAAAAATGTATTAGTAGCTTCGTTTTTAATATTTCTCATTGTGGAGATGGAGAGAGTTGGATTATGTTCTATGTACATGTGCCTCTCCCCCTACCCATCCCAGTCATTTCTGTCACATTGAAACCTAAGATTCAGATGTACTGAGAATAGATGTAATATGAAGAAATGAAATTCACTGTGTAGGGCAAAACAACAACAACCACAACAACACACGCTCAAGACCTTGTAAGGTTTTTATACTGGCAGATTAAGAGAGCTAGATCAGTTGGGACGCTGAGCAGCAATTTTATAAATGAGTGTCCTCTCCTTAAGGGCTTCAGAAACACTACTGAGAAAAGAAGGAAAAGGGTTAACCCACTTTGCTTGTTGATATATTTTTTTAATCTAGTAGGAAAAGAAGACACAGGCCCAAATAGTGTTTTGTTGGTACCTTTTTAATCAAAATTTATTTTAAAATGCAGTCAATGATTTACTTTATTACTGATTTTGGTTTTGTTTTGTTTGTTTTGTTTTGTTTTGTATTAATTAGGATCAAGATACCAAGGGGGTAGTTTGGGAACTGGTTGTAGAAACTTTCACATATGATCTGCTGAGTTGTCATTTTCAACAATTTTGTATTTATCTAATAAAAAAAACATTGTAATGAAAAAGAAGCACAAACATTGAAAATGAGAAACAGGCTTCACATGAGAACACAAAATGAAAAAAATAATGCTTTATTTATGCTATACTTTTTCACTTACAGCTACTATAGGCTGCTTGACAAAGTTCTAAAACCTTTTTATTCTAATTCTGGAGTTAAGGTCTTACTTGTTTGCCTACAATTATTTCTTTGGGTTATTTACCTGGGCCAGAGTTTGTTGGGCAATAATTTACAAAGTCCAAAGACTTTATTTTTACTCTTTTCCTGATGTCTCTTTGTTTCACACCCCCCACCCCTTATTTGCTATTGAGTTTCGTCATATGTTTGAAAGAGTTTGCAGGAATATGTCACATAAAATTAACATTGCTATTTCTTTGCTTCTTTTTCATCTGCACTACAAGAGATCTATGTTGAAGATTCATTAGGATAATATATATAGTGAGTGTTCATATTCTTTAGTAGAGAAAGGAATGAGCTGGTGATCAGACTATTCAATTTCTGATTCATTTATTAGTTCAGTTTTGACCTTGAGTGAGTGATAACTGAATATACAATATCAGATTCAGATTGTCATCTCTCCCATAATATTAGCAGGATGTGAAGAAAACTTTTATGTAATATTCCAAGTACCATTAATCAAACAACACCTAGGAGTAGAAAAGCAAAGATAACAATGAATGTTATTTCTGAGGCAAGAACTTCTATTTCCCTCCAGCCCTAAACATAGCTAGAATCTCCAAAATAGAGGAAAAGGTATTGTTTTTAGAGCCCTAAGGGTTATGGTATTTAAATATGGTGGTATAATTGTTTCTAAAAAATTTAACATTACTGGAAAAATAAAATGGATCTAATTTGACCTATAAACAGTTTAGGGATATTTAATGATTTAAAAGCATTATTTTGGAGAAAGAAAAGCATACCCAAAAATCCTGATAGCAGTTTAAAGAATCAAAGTGAAGGAGCAGAATATATAGACTTTTATAAGTAAACTAAAAGATAATCGGGAGTCACTAACACTTCTATGAAGAATATATATAATAGTATTCCAGCTTTAGAAATCTGAAGGTAGTATTGTCGAGCATATTGAAGGGAAAATTTGAATTCAAGAAGTTTGGTAGCTTAAGATATGCTTGAATAAAATTGGGGGATACTTGAGATTTCGGATAGAGATGAAGAAGTTGAGTGTTAGAGGCCTAAGGCGTACATAACAAATGAAAAAATGTTTGTGGGTTTTGAGTATATTTCCCCTAACACATAGAACAATTTCCTCTTTTTTTTTTTTTTTTTGGTAAACATTTATATTTGTCCATATCTTCACTGAATTTTTTTTGTAAGTAAAACATATGGAAAGTATTATTAGCTGGGTATAACATCTCAAGTTCTAATTCTCCCCTATAGACTGAGAAGTTTTGTGTCTTAGTGTATGCATCTGTAAAATCTGAAGATGGGCTGGATAATTTCTAAAATCTCTGACCTTTGAAATTTCATTACCTTGAACTCCATTTGAAAGATCCCTAGCTCCTCACTCTGTTTGTTTAGAGCCAGAGTATCTTATATAACCAGCCTTTACATGTGGAATCACTTCTCAGTTTACCTGTCAGTTGAGTGGTATCATGCAGGAACAAGTAGCCATAGTATATTTTAGGAGTTTTAAATCTAAGTACTATCTATAATTCTTATTTAGGATTAAGTTCTCAAATTTGCTGTGAACTATTTTGAAGCTGAATGGTTCAAAAGAGAAGATTCATATTTTATGTGGTTGAAACTCTCAGGTGCATCAGATCATCATCTTCAACTATGACAAGTATTATGAAAAATAAATTATATATGGACTATTGAACAGGGAACTATGGGGCAATATGAAAAGCATGAGAGTGGCATTTTAGGTCAAAGAGCTGAAAGTATTTATAAGAATAAGATAAAAGGAAAAAAGAGAAAAGGCTAGAAAGTAGAGCATCAGCACAAACTGGGGCTTATGGACAGTATATGTCTTTATATGAATAAATAAAACACTGGGCAGGAAAGTGGTAAGATTAATTAAGATTACAAACAGGTAGTCCAAAGAAAGATTTTAGGTGGTTCCCAAAATAAATTAGGCAATTATTAGGATCATGTGAACCAGTATTATATGCATTAGTTGGTGGTTGGCAATTTTAAGAAAAGAAATGTTAAACCTTAAGAAGCAAGGAGTAGAGAAACAAACAATGAAAGATGCACTTAAAAAGCTATATTATCTGAAAGGGCAAGCTTCACATATTGTTAATATGTTACATTTGGCAGATTGCGTGCTTTTTTTTTTTTTTTAACACAGTGTTTGAAAAAAAAAAAGTGTAGTTATACCATCAGCTACATAATCTGTAACTCCGTATCCAAGGACTTTCTGTATTATATGTACTTTGAAAATATGACTATGGTATGACAAAGTCCTTGTACAAATTAGTTGTAAGTTTTAAATATAGATTCATATATTTAGGATAACATAGGAATTGGCTATTTGTTAAAATTCATTATTTGCTTAATAATTGCAATATAGAATTTTTTTTTATTCTATTCCTGCCACTTTAATTTAAGAATAAAGAATGGGTGTTATTCTCTTATTCTCCTGGTACAGATATAAAGGTTGTAAACAAAACAAAACAAACAGAAAAGGACCTTGCTGCACCAGAACTACATTTAGAACTAGGACCAAAGGGAAATGTGCAAATATCCTACTGTTCAATAAGAAAGAAAATCTGGAAATCATCCAGTTGAGCAACTTACTGCTAATACATTTTATAATACAGCATTTAGTGATATACAAAGTTGGCATGTGTTCCTACCGTTTCTAAATCAAGAATTAAAACTTTGTAATGTATAAGTCATTTAAATTCTTTGGGTTTCAGCCATGCAGCTATAAAATGGGCTTTAAAATGAGTATAAAATTATTTATCCCCTAATTCTAGTGAGTCATTTTAAACTTATGAAAATTTATAAAAATATTTGGATATCTCTGAACGCAAGCCACTGAATTCAGACTTTGAAAAAATTGTATGTTTTGTTTCATAACATACATGTTAGCATATGAAATAATGCCTGTATTTTTAAAAATTTTGTAGTAAATACAACTATAATTATCTTAAATGCACTTATGATTATGGATCCCAGATAACTTGTACCCCCCAGCAGCAACATAGCATAGCTTCCTCTGCTTCCTGCTAAGAATGAAATATCCTAAAAACACATCTCTTCCCCTTGAATATATAAGAAATATGTGATACACTAAAAGTTGTTTTTGCAAGTGTCAGTATATCAAATATTAAAATAATGAATTTCCTGATTTAACATATTCCTGTTTTAAACTATGCAAATTAAAACTCATTTATTTGTGTATTATCATAAAAATGAATCATTTTATATAAAAATTACTGGACAACAAAAAAGAATGATTTTTTATTAAGGTAAAAAGAGTCACACACTATCTATTGCTTTGTAAAGCATTATTTGTACAAATATTTTGAAAATTGGAAAATACTAAATAACTTGAAGAAAGTTATCTATACAAAAACAGTGCGTCTTAGATTTTCATGGTAAAAGTAACTTGAGGAGTTTTGCATTAGCTACCTATTTCTTAGACTCTGGGTGAAGCTTGGGAAAATTTATAGATTTCTTTTTATGGGCAGCCGCAAGCAAGCAAACAAAAACATCCAAGAAACAGAACCTTTATTTTTGATATAAAATTGTTTTCCACTGATATAATCTGTTGAAAGCCAGAAGCCATCCAAAGTGCTGATACCAATTTAAGAAGATGATCTTTTGCCTTAATTATACATCTGGGAAATATTAGCTGAACATTTTGTGGAGAACAGTGAATACCTTAGTTGCCAGTTATCTAAAATGCTGCTAATGATCGACATAGTGCCAGTGTTTTGATGGCTAAAACCTAGGCTGAATATGAATACAAAGAACACAGTTGGGGGAAAAAAAAAGCACACGTTTTATACAAAACAGATTTCAACCATCTGCTTGGCACTTAAGTTTGCGACTATAGGCAATATATGAAAGAGACCACTGTCCACGTTATGAATGGTATCACTTTTATTGGTACCTTAGAAAAACCATAGGGTTTTGAAAGCATATATATAACCAATGATTTTCTTCAGCTAAATAATGAAAACAAGGGCCTCAGCCAAAATTTTGTTCCCTCTATAATCTCTTCTATGTCAGTCTTCTTTTCCTAGCAAAAGGGGTTTCGCTAATAAAGTAGGTCTTAGTTCCACACCTCAGGATATTAAAATATACCAGACAACACTTAGGACGAGAACCCCAGATGGTTATGAGATAAAATACTGTTTGCTTTAGGAATAGGTTATATTCCTGAGTCTGTTGCCTGAATACTATGGTGCATGTCAAATCAGCATGGAAGTTAATGGTCCAGAAGCACTTCTGAATTTAATGCTTTCCCATTTGTTCTGAATTTATAGTATTAAATCAGACCATGCTGTTTCATCACTAGTTCAGTAAGGGAAAATCATGCTATAGATAGTAAATTATAGGCAAAATCTAATTATTTGGCCCATTCCATTTACCTTAAAGGTATGGGAGAAGTCCTCAATAAAAGAATATTGGCAAGTATTATATACTAGAAGCTTTTAAATTTATGGAGTAGTTGGTAAGAGCTATTATAGACTGTTACTTAGCACATAGTAAGCCGAAAATATATTTTGACTAAGTCATTTGACCTATTTTATTTTCCTTAGCTAAAGTAGATTTTGCATTTTTAAATATTAGGAAAATTGAGCTATTAGAATGTGTTAGATTATTAATTTGTCTAGGTTTTATGAATTGCCAAAGGTATATTGCTTTTTAGTTTCTGAGGAAGAAGTATGTTATTTAGGAAAATGTATAAAGAAATGCTCTCAGAATCCCTCTATATTTGTGCTTTCCAATATGGTAGCCACTAGCCATGTGACACTTAGGCACTTGAAATGTGGCTAGTTTGAATTGCGATTTGCTGTAAGTATAAAAAACACACTGGATTTTGAAGACTTAGTTTGAAAGAAAGGATGCAAACTATCTTACTAAGATTTTTTTTAGTATTGATTACGTGTTGAAAAAAATACTGATTACATATTGAAATAACAACATTTTGCTGCATAGACTTAAAATATGTTGTTAAAGTTATTTTCACTTTTTACTTTTTTAACGTGGCAACTGGAAAATTTCAAATTGCATGCATGGCTCTTATTTGTGGCTCACATTATATTTCTATTGGATGGCACTGTTTTATTCCTTTCCATGGAGGGAGGAAAATGAAAACTTCTATCTGTATCTGGATTCTAGTAGTTACAGCTCAGTAGGGTAGCAATGAATCAGAAAGAGTTAACTGTCTTCCCTTTTTAGCTTTCTGCTGTAAGAAGGTGAAGTTTTATCACTTTTTAAAAGCCTTGGTAGTAACACTGACTTGCACAGATCTTTATCTCATTTACCCAATGGATTCTGATGGTTTCTTCAAATTTCCACGGAGTTAGAATAGAAAAGAAGATGTTTGCTTAAGGATTGTATAGGTTATTTTAGAAATTATATGTTTAAAAGGACAATTATATTTACTTTTTGAAATGCCACCATGCGTATCTGTCATTTCAACACTGGGTTTAAAGAAGTTTGTGGTTGGGTAGGAATGCCTTCCCCTTTTGCATCCCAGCTGATACTACACACAGTTTCTAAAATTGACCCCCAAGATGTGATCCAAGCTCTTTCTCTGTACATATAGAGACATACTAATAGAGATGAGATAAAGATAGCACTGACATTCAGTATGTACTGATTCTGTGCCGCCTTAGCCTCACAAAAATCTCATTTGTTATCCCTATTTCACAAACGAAGAAAACAAAAGAAAGAGAGCTGCCTAACTTCCCAGGTAACAGGGGGCGGAGCTGGGATACAAATCCCGACAGTCCAGCTCCAAAGACCTCACTCTTAGCCATCAAATTGTAGTATTGATCTAGATAAGAAAGTGCTTCCAGAACTTTATAATCTATTATTGAAGTCGCAGGAACTTCTTCATTCATTCAGCAAATGTATTTCAAATACCTACTATGGCAGGCATTAGTTTAGTTGCTGAATAGATATGATGAACAAATCAGGCACTATAAATAAATAACATACAATGATTGTGATACAGACGTCTAATTTCTCCTGTCTGAATGAATTCATTCATACATGCACAAGGTGATATGCTAGACGAATCCTGGTGGATATCCAGACACGTGGACAGTTCTATAAAGGGTTTCTTGGTAAAGGCTCTTGAAACTGGTTTTGAGAGATACCAATTTCCAGTGCACATTATAAATGGAATTTCCTTTGAGAAGTGTAACTATGTAAAATTTCTCAAATACCTCTTTCTTAAGTCCTTTACAGTGGACTCCTTATGGAAAAAGTATCTTTATGGACAGGCGAGTATTTCTGCTCAGAAAAATTATCTGATTAGTTTTTGCTATCTTAATGGGTAGGACGCCTCTTTACAATAGAGTAGTTTTTAAATATGTCACCGGGGCGCCTGGGTGGCTCAGTTGGTTAAGCGGCTGCCTTCGGCTCAGGTCATGATCCTGGGGTCCTGGGATCGAGCCCCGCATCAGGCTCCCTGCTCCGCAGGAAGCCTGCTTCTTCCTCTCCCTCTGCCTGCCTCTCTGCCTACTTGTTCTCTCTCTCTCTATCTCTCTGTCAAATAAATAAATAAAATCTTTAAAAAAATAAAAAATAAAAAAAATAAATGTCACCGTTCACATTTTCAGTGGTGAAGTTAATATGGAAAACCTTGTGACGAATTGGTAAATAATGGTATTAATAGTTAATAGGATATTAATCCTTGATCTAACTTGTAGTCAGAACATACTACTTTTATAGGGTAGCAGGCAAGGGTATTGGTAATTTTGAGGGGAAAACTCAATCAGGTATGGTAAAACAATGTGACTGTAAAAAGACTACAGATTCCTGGGAATAATAAGGCATTTGGGAATGAAGATGAACCTTGTGGTTTTATTCTACTGGATCTTTTAATTATACTATTAAAATAGTTATCTTAATTTAGGTTTGAATTAAACCTATATTAAATCTCCGTTTTAGGTCTTGATTTTTGTTTTTCCGTATATAGATATGGCTGAAGCTTCTGGTGGATGCTTTGATTTCTTGATACTTTACTGGGGAGAAGCCATATAACTATAGTTACGGGTGGGCTTTGGAGTCAGACTGTTTAAATATATTCTACAACTCCACTGCTTATTAGCCGTGTGAGTTTTGCAAGTTACATAAACTTTCTATATCTTAATTTCTTTATCTGTGAAATGGGGATATAATAATTCCCATCTCTTAGGTCACTTTACTACTTATATAAGAAACTAACCTTGAACAGATTTTAATAATATAGAAAGAATTCCAGGAATATTTCACATAATATGGCAAATAACATTGGATTATAAACTGATATATAAATATTAAGTACTTAATAAATACATATTGAAGCCAGTGGTTTGTACAGGATTTATTAGAACTCCAAGTACTTCCTAAAAGGATTAAAAATATTTAGAGGAAAATATTTATGTTATAGACTCCCTTAGGTTTTATATATTATACATATATAATACATATATTTGTTATATAAAGACATATACATATAAATTATATATTATATCTATCATATACATGTTAATGTATGTGTGCACATAAATAGGTAGATAAAATAAGGGAAGATAATTCTTTCTAAAACCTTGGCTAAGAATACTCTTTGTAACCTGACAGCCATAATAAGTTTAATGATTATCATTTTCTGACCAAAACAACAACAGCAACGACAGCAACAAATAAACCCCACAAAACAACAACAAAAAACACCTACTGTTTTATCAGTAATCACAGTTGTTTTGGGGGACCCTGATGTGAAAGAGTAATTGGTTTTATGATTCCTTAGGTTGTTTTCAATAGGAGTATTGTAGAAGATTCATAAGGCATTCTTTACATTGCCATTTTTAGTAGAGACCAGATAAGAGAAAGAATATTGAATGATAACTAACTTAGTGAAGAAAGGCATTTCTATAAGTAGCTAAACTAATGTTTGCCAGGTATGTAGATTTCCTGGTGAAAGGATATTGGCAGAGATCTAAGAAAAGGCTAACATGTCCCTTAAACTATCTCCTTTAAATAACAGTTGTTACATCCAGACTGTTGCTAAGAGATGAGGAACAATCAGTTCTTGACTGAGTTGTATTTTTGCCTAGATTGAGGGCACTCCCACTTCTGTCCTTAAATTGACTCTAGGTTTAGGAGGTCATAGAGACAAAGCAAGAATTTTCCTCAGGAAACACTTTTGGATCTGCTCAAGGACCTGCAAAGCATCCCATTGAGACCCTAGAGTTTGGTATAGTACAACATAGTAGGGGTCATCTTCATCTGAAGCATGTTAAGGCTGTCTGTTATTAATTGTCCACTTTGATAAATGTGTTGTTTTTGCAGATCTTGAGTAATAGAACATCTCATTGTGTCCTCTGGATTGACTTAACTTTAAAAGTCATCCCAGATGAACTAAATGAGTTAAATTAGCAGATGATTTTATATGCTTTCAATATGATTTACTAAATCATCCACACACATCTGCATTTAGGGTGATGTAGACACAGAAACATTCCCATCTTGATTTGTTCATTTAAAAAATATTTAGTGAATACTTACTCTGTAAATAATTTGGCAAGATGAAAGTACACATCAGTATGAATAAAAGAATGGGAGGAAGTGGTGAATGCAGGAAAAAGTGGAGGATAGAGAGATTTTTACAATTTATCACATTATTAATGAGAATAATCATTAAAAAGTACTACTATTTACCTTTTGCTAACTAAAGCATTACCAAAACTGATGGTTTGGGTTTAGGTATAATTATTTTAGAGCTGCTCTTTATGACAACATTTAGGCACAGATCACAATGACAAAGCTAACTCACAAGCCCAGAAGATTTTTGAATTTACATTTGCTGCAACTGAAAACTCCCTAGTCATCTAAAAAAATGTCACAGTTATTCAAATACAGAGCTTTTCTTAATGTTTCTTTTTCTTTTTTTATAAAAAAGAAATCCAGCTCTGTCAAAAAGTAGAAAGAGGAGTACAGTGAGCATTCATACACTTTATACTGTTCACCAAGTTTTGTTATTTATTAATTTTAAGCTTTTATTTCTTTTTTTCTTTTCTGATTCATTTGCGAGCACATTGCAGGCTAACACTTCTAAGAACTAGGACATTCTCCAACATAACCACAATAACATTAGCACATCCAAGAAAGTAACATTAATACAGTGGTATTATTTGATGTAGTCCATATCCACATTTCCTAACGGTCCCTGTAATGGGCCTTTTGTAGCTTTTTTTTTTTCTCTTCAAAATCAGGATCAAGTCAAGCATTAGGTATTGCCTTTATCTGTCATAATCTCTCTAGGTCTCCTTTAATTGTAGATAGTACCCTCCCATCTTTTTGTCTTGACATTGACATCAACATTTTTTAAGAGTCCTGGCCATTTGTCTCACATAGTATCTCACAATCTTGGATTTGTCTGATTGTGTCCACATGATTAGATTCAGATTAGATACAGATTTTAAGACAGTTATTAGAGCATTGTCCTTTTAAAATCACTTAAGATTATAATTAGATTTGTCAGAAGTGGATATCTCTCGAGTTCAAATTTTGGTGTACCAAATTCATGGAGATTTTTTTTTTAATTGGCTTAGATTTTTAAGAGATCTAATCTGTGATCAGAAAGTTCTCTGAGCCATAGTGATTTGTTTTGCACAAAGCTATTTTGTATTAGTTGAGAAAACAGAGCTGCCTTCATCCAAGAAACCATTAAAATTTATCCATAAAGTCTACTCTGCAGATGGACATAAATACTAAATATTTTGCAGGTAATAACCTAAAAATATTGATTACAATGTCTGTGTAATAGTGTTAGCACCATAAAAGCACTGTATATTTTGTTAGATTGGAATTCATACTTAAAACTACAATGTTGCTCTTTATGAAAAATGCTAGATGTCCCTTACCCTCAGTCAAAACAAGCTCAACTCTTTTCCTCATTCTTCATTCACCATTCTCACCTTTTTAAAATGAGTAATATTTTTAAAGATCCTAAGAAATTTTGTAAATTTTGAAAAAAATAGAGGCAAACACAGGCTATTCTTTTTTGTTTTACCTCTATCACTACACTTGAATAAAGATACGTTAAGATATTTTTTTAAAAGTTTATAGAATGGAGATCATTTTTGTTGCCAACATTTTCGATTCTCTTTAAACTGAGAATTTAGCAGCTTGAGACTGCCCCTATTTCAAGGTAGTGTATAACATAGACTGTAGAGTCAGATGCCTGTGTTTAGCTCCTGACTATATTTCACTAGCTGTGTGATACGGGCCTAGTTTCTTAACCTCTCTGAATTTCATTTTCCTTTTCTGAGGAAGGAAGGAAGAAAGGAAGGAAGGAAGGAAGGAAGGAAGGAAGGAAGGAAGGAAGGAAGGAAGGAAGGAAGGAAGGAAAGAAGGAAGGAAGGAAGGAAGGAAGGAAGGGTGGCTACTGAGTAATTGAATATAAATAAATTACTTAGAACCGGACCTAGGATAGTAAACACTGAATACATATTAGCTATTATTGTTGGTAATGAATTGTCAATATTTGCAGTTACTAATGGAAATTTTTGAATTGCACTAGAGAGAACAGATTTTTTAAAGCAATTTAAAAATATTTGTGCACTCCTTCATGAAATATTTATGGAATACTTTGTATATACTAGACAGTGCTACCTTCTAGAAATTTAGTAATGAACAAGACACATATGGCTCTTGCCATCATCAAGCTTATAGTCTGTGGGAGATAGACATTAAGGAAGCAATTGCAATAAATAAAGGAAAATACAAGTGGAGAAGTAACTACAGAGTGTTATGGGAGAACACAAAGTGGACTCAATTCTAGTCTGTGTGTTAGAGTTCTTTTTAGGAGGGGCGAAAATTGAAGATGAAAATGGTAGAATTTTCCAGACCTAAGCAGTCATATGGGTTATGAGTATGGACTCTAGAATAAGAATGCCTAACTTACCAGCCTGGTTCAGTGGGAGGTGAGATAGGTTCCCTTGGGTAAGCTGTTTAACTTGTCTGGGCCTGCCTCAGTTTCTTCATTTGTGAAGTGGAGAAAGGATAATACAGACCTCAAAGGGTTGTTCTGGGGATTAAAAGAGATGATTTATGGAAAACTCAGAACTGTCTTTTGACATTGTATGTACCCAGTGAATGCTGGCCATGTTATCAGAGAGGATTCAGCTTATATAAAGTCCTCATAACAACAGTATGATCAATGGAAGGGCCAAAAGTGCCTGAATTTATTTCTTACATGTAAATGTGCCATGATTCTATGTTGCAAAGTTTCTTTAGCTTTCATCCCCCTTCCCCTGTAAGTGGTTACAGAGCTTTCTTTTGGAGTTTACCTGAGTTTGATCTTGAAAATGTTAAGTCAGAATATCAAGCTGAACATATTTATATTTTCCCTTGATGTGTTAATAAAAATGGTATTTTGTGAGAGCAAAAAATAACCTAGTCCAATTTCTCTAGTCAGGTAAATTTTAAGTGGGATTGAATGAATTAAAAATGAAGCATTTTACCAGTGTTCTTGGAAAGTTTATGGAACAAAGTCTGCTTTACCAATGTGAACAACTTAGCCATTTTCTCTGCATGTTGCCCTCCTCCCCACATGACTCAGTAACATAGTTACATTTATTGGTTGTTTACTTACTTTTAATGCCCTTCATTCCACTAAGGTTTGTGAGGGGTGAGAAAGGGAGCTCTAAAATGCATGGTTTGAATTGAAAAGAGACGTTGTGTGGTCAGAATGAGGATGAGTGGAGAAATTGTAGGGAAGTTTTGGTTTTGAACAGCCTGTTGATTGTGCCTTTTTATTAAATGAAAACACTAAAGAACGATTTAATTTGGTGAAACTGTTAAGTTGTTATTATCCTGCTCATTGATGGAATCTGATAAACTTCAATTTTTTTTTTAAACTGCGGAATTTCTAAATATAACATTTTCTGTTGATTCAGTACAAGCTGTCATGTTATGTTAGGGCTCAAAAAATATCAGTTCTAAAAATTGTTTTCAAAAGGTATTAGATATCCTCAGGTGAAAGCATGTATGTTCATAAAATTAAAAATTGTTTTATAAGTATGTATTATATTTATTCTGACATGTGCTATTATTTAATTATATTCTCTGTTGTGACCTTATTTATAACCAGTTGGAATTCGTGCTTTTAAAAATGTGTTTTTTGTTTTGTTTTCTTTTCTCTTCTTTTACAGTGGTCTTAATTTCACTTTTCTATATTGGAAATTTTTTGTCAAATGGCCAGTCCCATGATGTGTGAACTTTGACTCAGATTTTGAAGACCCCTGAATTTAATTGGCAGTCTAATATTACTCAGCTCACAATACAGAATTTAAACATTATATTTACTAAGGGAAAAAAATAAGGGTAGTAGATAAAGGAGCAGCATTAACTTTTTAGCTGTTTCTAAGCCGATAGTTTTGCTCTTGATTTTTTTGTTGTTTTTTGTTTATATCATAGTCTAATATAACTGTTTGTTTCCACAATGTAACAAAGTTTTGTAAGATTTTTATAAGATTTTATACTAGTTTATTGGTTTTACATATTTTAATGTGAGGGTAATTCATATTTGGAGGGAAATGGGCCAATGTTATCTAAGGAGCTTCTGTCTGTAAGATAATATCAAATTCTCTGCTGATTGTTTCTATAGTACCTACACTTTTAATACTACTACACTTTTAATGCTCACTTTTTCTATTTATATTTTGTTTTTTTAGACAAATGACAGATAAAGAAAAGCTGATTAATTTATCATAATTTCTAAGTGGAAACTATTATAATAGTTATATTTATTTGCATCAATTAGTAAGACAGCTCACTGATTATGAATTGACAATTTTAACATAGTAGTGGGTAAAAGAAATTAAGACACCTATATAATAGATAATTTCCTTTTGGTTTCTCAATTTTTTTTTTTTTTTTTTTTTAGTTATTAGCTCTTGCTTGCTACTTCATTAGCTATAAGAGCTAGGATGCTTAAAGATTATCATTAGAACAACAACTGCAATTTTTTTTTTTTTTATTAAAAGTCAGGCAAGTGAAAATGCTGTCTCCTCTCTGCCCAGTGGCAGCCAAAATTAATTTCCTTACTTGTAAATGACTGTTTTGCCTAGGGAATGAATATTTAAAAATCAAGAAAAACTGTATTATCTTATAATAAATAAATTTATATTTTTCTATACCAATTTTAACGTAGAGATGAATTAAAATGCATAAAAGCATTAGAAATTCAGATGTCTAATAAGATTATTAAAGGTAGAAAGTTTTGCACATCTTTCCAATGTCAGTTTGTTGGGCTTTAATGTTAAAAGAGTTCTATTTCAGTTAAAGTGTGACTTGTCAATTCCCATAAAATTCTTTGGCCACACACAAATACTGAGCTCCACAAAGGCTGGAAAGGATAATCCACATTTCTGCCTCCAAAGGGTCTTCTGCTAATAGACAATGAGTCTGAGACTGCAGTTTTCTTGGTTGCTTGGACTCACTGCAGGTCCTGTGTTTTTCCTGGTGCCTGGCTCTACTCAGACTTATTGGCTTTTCACTCAGTATTTTGGGGGACTGATGGTTTCCCTTCAGTTTTGTTACCTATTTCTCCTGGGAGTCATGCTACAACACTGTGTCCTTCCTCATTTGCCCAACGGATTTTCACTGGGGAGCTCCATGACTGGTAGATGCTCTGGTTCGGTTCTCTCCAGCGACTCCTTGATGCTCCTATTACTTTGGAATGCATTTCCTTTTTAAATTTTATTTTATTATGTTATGTTAATCACCATACATTACATCATTAGTTTTTGATGTAGTGTCCCATGATTCATTGTTTGCTTATGTATAACACCCAGTGCTCCATTCAATACATGCCCTCTTTAATACCCATCACCAGGCTGACCCATCCCCCCACACCCGTCCCCTCTAGAACCCTCAGTTTGTTTCTCAGAGTCCATAGTCTCTCATGGTTGTCTCTCCCTCTGATTCCCCCCCTTCATTTTTCCCTTCCTACTATCTTCTCTCTCTCTCTCTTTTTTTTAAACATATAATGTATTATTTTCAAAGCCACCTAAAGGACACATCTTTGGGGTTCGGCAAAACATAATACCCTTTTGGAGACAGTCTTGATGAATTTCAAGGTGAGCTGCTTTGTGAGTTTGTGAGAATCCCTATGTTTTATAGAATACATGATAACAACACACTTAAAATGATGTAAATAGAATTTGGTTTTACTCATAAAATTTTGAAGCAGACTACCGATAGTCCTCAAAGAGCAAATGAAATCAGAAGTACTATTTTGCACATCTGTCAGAGATAGATTTTTTACATCATAGTTTTTTATTCCCCCTTTGGAACAAAATGTAGACAATATAACTTGTCATTAAACAGTAATGGAGAGTGATTTTTATATAGCCTGAGAGATGAAAGGGGAAAATTAAAAGAACTATTTGTAGTGATCATCATCATCAGTTTAATAAAGTGAAGTATTTTCCACTAATTTTGAAGAGTATACTGCATCTCAGATCTTGGGTCTTGTAACCCTGCTTGTATGTATGTATGTATGTGTATATGTCTTTTTTATTATTATTATGTTATGTTAATCACCATACATTACATCATTGGTTTTTGATGTAGTGTTCCATGATTCATTGTGCATAACACCCAGTGCTCCATGCAGAATGTGCCCTCCTTAATACCCATCACCAGGTTAACCCATCCCCCCACCCTCTCCCCTCTAGAACACTCATTTTGTTTTTCAGAGTCCATAGTCTCTCATGGTTCATCTCCCCCTCCAATTTCCCCCCCTTCATTCTTCCCCTCCTGCTATCTTCCTTTTTTTTTTTTTTTAACATATTTCAGAGGTACAGGTCTGTGATTCAACAGTCTTACACAGTTCACAGGGCTCACCATAGCACATACCCTCCCCAATGCCTATCACCCAGCCACCCCATCCCGCCCACCCCGCACCACTCCAGCAACCCTCAGTTTGTCTCCTGAGATTAAGAATTCCTCATATCAGTGAGGTCATATGATACATGTCTTTCTCTGATTGACTTATTTCGCTCAGCGTAATACCCTCCAGTTCCATCCATGTCGTTGCAAATGGCAAGGTTTCATTCCTGGAATATTATGTATGTGTATATGTATGTATATAAAATGAGGATGAAAGGGAATGAGATCAAGAGTGAGACTGAGAGAGCAGGAGAAAAAGAGAAGAGAGAGGTGCCAACTTGGAGATAAATAGAGAAAGTGATGAAAAATAAGAGGGAGTGCCTTTATTAAAATACCATGAATTCTTCACAGAAGTGACATGCTTCCAGTGGAAAGGATAATCCTACTTGCCTTCGCACGTAGAAGTTATCATAGAACCAAGATCCTCCCCCAAAGAGCTTATGCAGCTTATTTTAGGTGCATTTGAATAGTTACTAAAATGGTTAGGGGCAGTGAAAAGGGACTCTGCTAATTTATAAGACTTTTTGATAAAACTGATATATGTAGTCCAGACTACAATCCTTTTAGAAAAACAGAGCCAGGAATGTCTAGTTTTTAAAATCAGATTTTAAAATTAATTATGATTGTTCTAATTTTGTTTTTATATGTGTTAAACAGATTCTTGGTTTCTTTTTCATTTTGGTACTGAAGAGAATAAATAAGAATCATGGGGTCCTTTCTGGCATGCACCAGGAAGTTCTTTATCATATTAACTAATGCAGATCTATTTCAAGTCCTTTGAAATAGATTTCTTGGCATCTCGTGCTCTCCTGAAGTTGGTGAACCTTTTCATCCAGGTTTTTCACAGTTGTACTCTGACAGAGAGAACTCATGGGCAACCTTACCCACACACTCTTGACTATGATCAAAAAGAAAAGAAGGGACGCCTGGGTGGCTCAGTCGGTTAAGCGTCTGCCTTCGGCTCAGGTCATGATCCCAGGGTCCTGGGATCGAGTCCCACATCGGGCTCCTTGCTCGGCGGGGAGCCTGCTTCTCCCTCTGCCTGCCGCTCCCCCTGCTTGTACTGTCACTCCCTCTCTCTCTCTCTAGCAAATAAACAAATAAAATCTTAAAAAAAAAAAAAAAAAGAAAAAAGAAAAGAAAATCACTCAAATCTATCACTCAAATCTATCACCAAACTGATGCTTCTTTTGATAGGACAAAATGGATATGGTAATGCTTTAAAGCAAAGAAACAAAGTGCTATAGGAAAAAAAAAAAAGCATAGAATTTTGAATACTAAACATAACCCATAAGTTTAGTTGTCTTCATTGAAACGTTGATTAAAAGTAGATTAATCCTATGAATTAAGATTCTGTATCTTTATAATATTTGCTTTTCCCATGTACATGATTCCTTGTCTAAAAAACACAGCTTACTTTTTTTTTCTCTCTTCCTGGTGCATATATTACAGGCTCTGACAAGTTCTTCAGTAAAGAAAAATAATGAAAACTCTTTTAATGTAGCTTTTTATAATTTATTTGATGAGAGAAACTTTCTTAAAATACCCATTTACTGATACAATACTGAGAATGCCTATGTAAAGAGAATCTAAAATGTGAGGGTTAGGAATACCACTCTTGACTCACCCAAATCCAGTAATATAAAAATATTATAGTAAGTAAGTATGAGTTAGTTATTAATTTAAATATCAAGTCATCCTAGTGTTGTGGAACTAACACCTTGATTATGAATATAGAAAATTCTGGCATGTGATTTTCCCTTCCTGAGCCTGTATCCTCATGAGTAGCCTGCAGGGCTGATATGCTGCATCTGTACCCAGTATGAGTGTGGTGGTTATTGATAGCCAGCATCCACTGTAATTGGTTGGTGCCATGCTGTACTCCCTAGTGAGATATTTTAATTATCATTCTTAACCACAGATTGTTGTTTTAAGTGAAATGAAGTATTATATATAATATTGACAGAGTGACATCTACAAATATAACATTTGTCAGTTTCTTTCTGAGATGCACTTATTTATAGGAAAATTGGGATAAAAAATAAATTTTCCATTACTTCCTAAAAAAATGTTTTTACAGATACATATTGGTAAGATCATTTATGGCATTAAATACTCACCTTGAAACACTGTACTGTGGTTATAAACTGCTCAAAATTTACATTGTAATCAGTTTCCTACATACAAGTTGCTATTCACCATTTACATTTATTATTCATCTTCATATTTAATTGGCCCTCGAGATGGAGTTTTCAAAATTTTTATTTCAAAAATACTTTTTCTGCCACCTATCACTAAATTTCCAATTATTTCTTAAATTGCACATGAAATTTCTCTTGTTATATGAGTGGAATATTACAGAAAATGATGTCAGGGACCAACTGTGAACCACTTTACTATAATTTGAATATTAAGGAGATGCTAAAAATCACACCAGTGCACCACTTGCTCTCTACTAATATTTCTGTACAGTAAATTAATTCAAATACAACACACATAGAATTATCAAGGCATTGTATGCATATTTGGTATGTGAGAGAAATTCCATTTGAATTTTACCTGTAATAGAGAGCCAAAGTATTGTGCTAATGTATGAGGTCATAACTGTGGTTTGTGGCTGTATTATGAAAACAGTATATAGCTATGATAACTGCAAAAATTCATGGTAATGTATTTGCAATAATTTGTGATTAATTTATTGGCATGATACCTGAAAAATAACCACACTTGGATTTTTTATTAAATTTGGTCATGATACAAGAGTAAAAGAAATTTAAAATTAAAACTATGTGGATTTAACTTATATAAAGCTTTTTTTTTTTAAGATTTTTTTTATTTAATAGAGAGAGACACAGCGAGAGAGGGAACACAAGCAGGGGGAGTGGGAGAGAGAGAAGCAGGCCTCCCGCGGAGCAGGGAGCCTGATGCGGGGCTCGATCCCAGGACCCTGGGATCATTACCTGAGCTGAAGGCAGACGCTTAATGACTGAGCCACCCAGGCGCCCCATAACTTATATAAAGCTTAAACAAGCTTTTGTTTGGTTGACAATGTTGACCATGTTGAACTATCAATTATTAGATGTCCTGAAGTTAATAGTAATAATTTGAGTATCTAGAAGATCTCCCTGCTATATTCAGTCTGTGAATTCCTTGATACATGTTTTTCAAACTTTCTTTCCTTATATTTAACATTTTAGCAAATATTACTTTATTTTCTAGGGACTATACCAAGTGGAAGGATAGGATACCAATAGACTACAAATTATAGACCTTAAAAATGTTGTAATATTTCTCCATTGCACCTGGTTTAAATGTGTATCATTTTTACTCATCACTGAGGAACAGCCGGTAGAAAGAGAAGAAAACAATTGCCTCAGCATTTTTAGTGTTTTTGCTAAAATTTCACCTTAATTTGTCAAATTATGTAAGTATTGTAAATTTAGCTTCAAATACTTTATTCAGCATACCTCCTTGCATAATTTTTTGGTGTTCAGGTCTGATTCTGGGAAAAAAATAATTGGAAAGTCTTGCCACAACAGTTGCCCAGGCTAAGGGAGTAGTGACTACATAATATGTCTCATATGAAAGAAACAAGGCTTCATGGGGCTTTATCTCTGATGTTAACTTCATATCAGCTTTTGATACTTCTGTTACCTTCATAAACTTTCTTAAAGATCATTTAAAAAAATTACAAACATACCTAAATGGTTTACCTTGATACAGTTCAATAAATATTCATTGAACATTTACTAAATGCAAATTTTTAAAAAGATTTTATTTATTTGAGAGAGAGAGAGCACATGAGAGTGGGGAGGGTCAGAGGGAGTAGCAGACTCCCCGCTGATCAGGGAGCCTGATGCGAGCCTCGATCCAGGGACTCCGGGATCATGACCTGAGCCGAAGGCAGCCGCTTAACCAACTGAGCCACCCAGGCACCCCTAAATGCAAAATTTTTAAGGCAGAACTTGGGGGAAAAAATCTTCCCTTAACAGCCTTCATTTAGACAGTAGAAAAGTTCATGTAAACATCACAGGACAATATGATATATAATATAATATAATATAATATAATATAATATAATATAATATAATATAATATAATATAATATAATATAAT
>NW_023270504.1:10448555-10450203 GCF_011800145.1 Mirounga leonina
ATATAATATAATATAATATAATATAATATAATATAATATAATATAATGTAATATAATAAACTGTAGTAGATACAAAATACTGGGGAGCTCAAAGAAGGGAAAAAGACATTCAAACCGTGGAGATGAAAGATTATATAAAGGTGTTGGTTTTGACGGGGTCCTAGAGGTTGTGTAGGCTCCTGGAGCACCTGGAATAGGATTGAATGAGCATTAGCATGCCAAACCATATAATCATGCTCAACCTTGGATGTGGCAAGAATCTTGTGGGACTGCCATATAGGGTATAAAACAGGTAAGGTGAGGACAGGTTGGGGAGGGCCCTGAACTGCAGGATTGGCTGTTATCATGTAGGCAGTGGAAAAGTTTTGATTTTTGTGTTTGGTGCAGGGATTGGATGATGGGCTTTATGTTAATGTATTTTTTGGTTATGGCACTTCTTAATTTAATAACTTATAACTCTGCAACATCCTCCTGCCCCAATGTTAAACAAGAGATGTTTATTAAATAAACAAACCTTAATCTGACCTTCCATTTATCATTCCATTTGTCTAGCTACTAAATCTATTGATTCCCATTTTGTTCCCTTGTCCCTAGCCACTCTGTATCTCTCCATACTTCTTTCAGTTCTGTGCTTCCCCACCCTTCCCCTTCAGCATAACCTCACCCTTTAGGTTTCCCTTGGGGTGTTGTCTGCTTTTTGAGTACTGCTCTGACTGACTGAGAGAGTTATGTACTTCCTCCATGACTTCTATTGGATCTTCTTTCCACCTCTGCTTATAGTGTTTCCCACAGTTGTGTCTTCTCACTAGATTGTGATGTCACTAGATCGTGAGTGCATCAGCTAAGAATCATTCATCGTGGGCGCCTGGGTGGCTCAGTTGGTTAAGCGACTGCCTTCAGCTCAGGTCATGATCCTGGAGTCCCGGGATCGAGTCCCGCATCGGGCTCCCTGCTCGGCAGGGAGTCTGCTTCTCCCTCTGACCCTCCTCCCTCTCATGCTCTCTGTCTCTCATTCTCTCTGTCTCAAATAAATAAATAAAATCTTTAAAAAAAAAAAAAATCATTCATCGTTATTTCCTTATACCAAGCACAATATCAACACTCAAGAAATGCTTGTTGAATTGGATTAAATTTTCAAGCAATATAGACTTAATGGCAGTTGAACTTAAACGTTTTTAATGTAGGATATATGTGACACATGATACATATGAATGTGGTGGAATTATAATTTATCTCTAGGTTCTCATTTTCTCTGTAATATCCTGTAAAGACTGAAGTTTAAACTTCAACTATGCATATGAAGCTAAATGTAGTAAATCATAGAAATATATGTAGGGCACAAGTGACCCATGGATGTAGGCAGATTCCTGTTCTCTTTGTAATCATATAAATAGAGATATTTTTCTTGACACAAAACCCTGGGTTTATTTTGTGGGATGTTAATTCTAAATTTAAAGGGAAAAAAAATATGAGCACTGTGTGTGGGTAGAATTTTGAAAACAGTATCTTTTGAAGAATCTTAGTAATTTTATATTCTCAGTGATATATTGATCATCAATGTCAGTATAGCATTAGGCATTTTGTTCTTGTTCCTTTTCTTTCTTTCTTTCTTTCTTTCTTTCTTTCTTTCTTTCTTTCTTTCTTTCTT
>NW_023270504.1:10450213-10591043 GCF_011800145.1 Mirounga leonina
CTTTCTTTCTTTCTTTCTTTCTTTCTTTCTTTCTTTCTTTCTTTCTTCCTTCCTTCCTTCCTTCCTTCCTTCCTTCCTTCCTTCCTTCCTTCCTTCCTTCCTTCCTATCAAGACTGAGCAGGAAGCTGTGTTGGCAACCACCACATTGGGTGGGATTCAGGAGGAGGTATACTAGAAAGGAGTGAAAACAAAGATTGCTTTGGTCCTTTTTTAAGGAGGAACACACTAGCTGGTTTATAGTATTATTTCTCTCTGAGAAAAGTGGGAGTCCAAGGGGAAAATGTCTAGTATGTCGACCAGTCCATTTTTTTATCCCTGCAGACTGTAATCATTTCTGTATTCTTTGTCCTTAATGAAATAATTGTTATATGCTGGAAGTTAGTGATTGCCGTTTTGGATAGAATGAAGGAGTTTTACTTTGGAAGAAATAAATTAGTAATGGAGTGGCGGGGAAGAAAAGACAGAACAGCTTTTCTGTTTTCCGGTTTGGATTCTGCTAGAGGCTTTGCTGCCTTGCCTGCAGTGATGGGTATTGCCAGAACTTAGGGAAAAACAAAGCTAAAATGGCAACATCTCTTAGGAAAATCTGTAAGATTGTAAGAAGGCTGGGTGGTTGTGGGGAGTGTGAGTTGGAGAGCAGATGCCTTTGGTCTGAGTTTCAGTCCTCACAGTCTGTTTGCTTTCTTGCTTTGAAATATTTTTTGTTTCTACCTCCTTGGTTTACAGGGAGCTGGGGAGGCTCGTTTTTGTTGTTGTTTTGAAATGTAAGTTTGCCAACAAGTGAAACAGAAAATATACTGCTGTGACAGACATGTCCCCTAAGACCTTTGCTTCTAAGGGAAACACCTCTGCTTCATGTGAAAAACAGGCCCCCTAGCATTGTAATACCAGATTCTTTTTGTCTGCAGTGCAATATGAAAATGTAAAATTGTCCCTTTGTATTTTTAGCTTTTTTTTTTTTTAAAGGTCATATCAACTTTGAAGTCTTAGAGCAAAAGTTTCACTGCTGCCATGATTTGCTTTTCTTTTTTGTTTTCTTTTTTTAATTCTTAGGGCAGACATTGTGCTAGAGCTGAACAGCTGCTTTAAATTCTACTTATGAACGGAAATTTGAGGTTTTTAAAATGCTCTTATTTAATCATGATCAGACCTCCTCTGATTGATGCACTGCTCCTGTTGATTATTTTTGTACTTTTTTATTAGGCCTCCTTGGCAGTACAGAGCCCTTCTAACTTAAATTCCCTTTAAAAAGGTGTAGTAGGTGGATTTTGTGCTAGCAATTCTTTAAGCAGTGTTGATGGAAGAATTATTTTGTGTATTTAGACAGTCACTCAACAAATATTTTATGCATCAGACACCGTGTTGGTTCAAGGTACATAAAAGTGAAGAAAATATACATGGTTTCTGTCCTCATAAAGTTCAGTCTAAACAATAGGTATACCTATTTATCTATTTAAAAATTTTTATATATTCTTTTCACAACACATAGAATTAGTCTTTATTAACATTATTTATAGACCTTATCTTAATAAATGAGATACTTTTGTTTTAAATCATGCTATTATACATATATTTTACAAACTGCTTATTTTGAGGCCTTCAGAGTTACTGTGGAGATTTAAATCTAGGTAAGATTTGTTAGATTTTATCCATTAATATACTTATTTTCTTCTACTTACGGATAGTTTTTGGCAGGCATATCTCATAAGGGATAGGTCCCTGGATCAAGCCAGGGGCATTCTTGTTGTTTTCTTTTTGCTCTTCCTGAGAAGATTCATGGAAACAAAGTCAAGAAGCTTCTACTTCCAACTTACATATAAACTGTGTAAAAGTTATGACTCCTCTACTCAAACTGAAACCTAAATCAAAATGGGGATTGAGGTGGCAGAAGCAAAAATGTCATTGATCCAAGCTGGGAATTTTATTTTAGAACCAGTCTATTAGTAATCTCGAGAATTACCTGGATAGGCTACCAGATGCCCTTAAAGACTAGAGCAGTTTTAAAGTTTATCTCTTATTTGAAATGCACCAAGGGTCATCTCCAAGTAAACTACAAACAACACTTCAGAATTAGGAAATTGTATTGCAAGTAAATTAAAATTAAACAAATGGCAAATCATTAGAGATATGGATTCTTTTCTGTTATTTTTGGCAGAATGATCTTTATTATACTAAAAGATTTCTATTTAGAAGCTTATTACAACTAATATTTTAATTTTTTTTCTTGAACAGAGACGAGAGAAACTATTTCAGAGAAGAGAATATGCCATAAGTGAATAGACTTTTAAGCAAACGGAGTGTTGATTAAATGACTGCTGATATTTGGCAACAGGACGGCAGACAATAGATCAGATTTAGAATAGTCTACTAATCATGTATACAGGAATTTCTGGGACAATTTTAGTGTCAAATATAATGATGAACCATCCAAATCATCCAAAGTTTTCAGCATTTTGGAATCTAAATTCTATTTTCCCAACTTTCTTATTCATTCATAAGTGGCAAAAATATATTTGCCAAAATATAAGTCATTTTTTGGTATGTTTGTTTCCTGTGAAAGATAGTTTCTGTATTTAGTGCACCACCTAGGTATTTGCGATAGAAACAATGTAGTGGGTTCTGGAGCTAAAGGCTCAGGATTGAAGCCTCCCTTGCTACCTATCACCTGTGTGACTTTGAGCAATCCACTCTATCTCCCTTCCTTGGCTTCCTCAGCCACAAATAGGGACAGGGATAGTGATGACTTGCGACATTGTGAAGATCAGATAGGTAGATAGGTCAAAAGGTATGCAGGCAGATATAGAGATATATTTCACTTAGTGGTTTATTAGAGGCTACAAAAGTATTAGATCTATTCATTAATTTCATATTTAAATGAAAGAACTATAGCAAAAGTGACAACCAATACTGAGATAGTCTGCAACAGTTATCATATCGAACATTCTGTTCACTCTTACATTCACCTTAAACCAAAGGTCACAAATTGATAGACGGGCTCTTGGTTTTTGTTGCTTTTCTTTTGGTTTTACTGACATTAAAATTTTGGACATTTCCCATAAAAATCCAAGTTGGGTTTTTTTCCCCCTTATAATTGTATGTTTTGGTCACATTGGGCCAGCATTCCCACCTGAAGACCTTGAGCCCAAGCAAGCTCACAGCAGCCTCTAGCCTGAGCATCTGTTCTGCAGGTTCTCCGGGAGCCTGTCCGCAGGACCCCCACACAGTCAGGCACCTGCACAGCCACCTTCTCTAGTCACTGGCATTACCTGGCCAGCGCCTTAACGTCTCTGGATTCTTGTAACTTTCTGCAGTGTATCCTGATTTTTATTTGAAAAAAATTTTTTAGAATGACTCTTTTAGACAAAATATTAAAAAGCATGATTTAGGGAGCATTGTTCTCTTTGTATATATACATATATATATGTATATATATGTAAATTCCTGAAATATAAACAAAATATTTGAAAGATATGATCAAAGATAGCAGAAGCTTAGTATATACTAAACCTTTACACCTAGAAATATAGTCAGCAAAGAGTCGGATTCATTACCTGAGATGAGTTATAGGAGAAATTTTTATTTGAGTGTTTGGTTAATCCTAAGATTTTGATGATGACTGGCCTTTGGTATTATAATTGATAATTTAAGACTTAGTATTAGTCCTTTCTTTGTAGTAGAAGGCTACATGACACTTAGAGGAAACAGAGGATGTTAAAATTGCATGCCTGTGTTACCCCAAATTAGAAATCTCTAGGAACCATATGCTCTGAAATACTTTGAGTAAGAAAAAAAGTTCTAGATAAAAGAACCTAAAAATTCATTAGGAAATGGAAAAAAGGAAGTTAAGGAAAATAATAAGAGTTGTGTTGTTAGTAGGCATAAAATATGCATATAGTATGTTCATATGTCTGCCTATATTTATATTAAACATAAATGCATGGGAATGGCTTAAAAGAATAATGAAAGATTAATCATTTTGGATCTACCACCAGTCTTAGAATATAACTCATTTAAGTTATTATCAGTTTTTGTAATATTATCTTTAAATGAAGGAAAGTATACTGTATAATCTGTATAATTTATGAAATATTCACATTATCAATTACCATATCATGAGGAGTTATCCACAGTTAATAGATGTTTAATTGATTGGTTCTTATGGAACTTCTTATTTATACTATTATAATTTCCGTTTTCCAACATTTTTGTACTCTCATCTTAGACCCATTAAATTCTGGTGCTTATCATAATATATACCATAATAGTATTAGAAAATCATACCCATTCTTTATGAGAAGAATAAAATACCAGCATTGGAAAGAACCATAATGGTCAACTAGTCCAAACTTTTAGAGATATGTGTGAATCTTCTCTATAGTATTTCTGATACATGATCTGTCTTCTGTTTGGACTTAAAGTGTTGTGAATCTCATTATCTCAAGAGACAATTCTTTTTTTGGTGGCTCTGACAGTTAGAAGGTTCTTTTTAACACTGAGCCTAAATGTAGCTTCTCTTAATGTCTGCTTTTAACTCTTATTTTCTTGTCACTATCTGTAAATCTTTTGTATATTCTATAGCTTTGTAAGTGTTTATGTGCTAGCTTTCTCAGTATAGGGCACTCTGGCACATAGTAGACACTCAATAAATATTAAATGAGTGAACAGTTCTGGTTCTGGTTTTGTCTCCTAAAATAAATCTGAAAAAAAAAAAATAAAAGGACATAGCAGAAGGTTACCTTTCAGCAGTTTTCTTTGATCTATATAGTGATCTGGGTGTGCCATACAAAGCATGCGCACACACACACACACACAAATCCATGTATAAAATGTTAGAAGTTAACACTTTCTTTAGATATTCAAAATCCCCTAATAGAAATTCCACAGAGGCAGAGATGAATACACAAGTTGGTAAAAATGTTTAAGACCTGAACTTCAGTGGTAGCTCCTGGAATGAGGCCCATGTTAACACTGAAGTGGGAATTCGAATAAAGCATTCCTTGATAATGCTCTGTGGGTTTCCAAGAATCAGGAAGGTTACCTTGGTTATTATTATTTTTTTTTATAAAACCTATTTTACCCAGTGTTCGCAGTTAAAACAACGTTGCTAACATTGAGGTTCAACAGACAATGTAATTTAAATGTATTTCCCCTTAGATTATAGTTCTTTACTGTTTCTTATATTTACCCGCAGTTCCTCCAAAATATGAATAAGGGCTTACATTTCTTGACATAGTGTGGCAGCAGTGCTTATTAATTCTGAATAGTTTCTAAATACTCCGTGAACTGAGGGGATATAGGCCATATGGCAAGTAATTGGTGGTGTGTAAACTATCTTGACATCACTCCATGTTGAAGTGGCTATTCTTTCAGTCTGCTTTTTGGTGGCAGCCAGCAGAAATCTACCTGGAACTGCACATTTTCGACTGATTTTCTTTTGCCAAGCGATTGACAGAGCATTCTAACTCAATGGTTTTCTCTTGGCGTGTTTGTTTTAAAACATTTTATTAGAAATACAGAATGTTTTTAGGTGAACTACAGGGTCGTTTGGGGGAATGGATATAGTTAAAATTATGGATGATAATGTATAGGGAAAGAATAGTGTTAATCAACTTTCAGTAGCTGAATAGTTACATAGACTGAAAAAGAAATTCTATTTTTTTCCTTTCACTCTTGTGATGGCTTGATTTTTTAAAAAATTAACCTTTTGGGGTTTATCTTCAGGGCTCTCAATCAGATGGCTGTAAAAAATGCTCGATATCAATCTAAACCAGACTGTGAGTTTATGCTCAATGCCAAGAGCAGCAAGTCCGGTGATACAACGCGCCTGTGTCCTACATTTATTTTGTACAATACAAACCCATTTCTTTGTCTGGAAGTCTTAAGTCCTACACATAGAATGGGGAAATTGTTTATGTGAATAGCAATTTCTAATGAAACTTTTACAGTGACTGAATCTTATAAAACATATCCTACTCTCCTTTATCCTAAGGGGATTCAGCTCACCCTCAAGAAGCAGGTGGAAGGAACATATTTTATAAAAGTTGTTTGGCAATAAATGTCATACAGCAAAAACCATATTCTGAATTTCTAGCAATGGGATGAAATTTTAGTATGCCGGTAGTAGGAAGACTGCTAGCATCACTCTCGGTGTCACTCAATAGTGATTTCTTTTAACTTAAATTGAAATTAAAATTATTTGAAGGTCCCAGATGCTGCAATGCCACATAGTAGAACTTGATTACTCACCTTTCCAGCAAGATTCAGAAATCTGAGCCTTGTGCAGTGAGTTCTAAATCTTATTTTTTTATTCAAAAATAAAAATTTTGGCTGTATAGAAATATTAAAATAACTCTTGGCTCCTTTTCATAGGTCCAAATATATTAAACACAGATGGCTTCTCATAGCTAATTAGATTGTGTCATATCCTAACCTTAACTATGCTTTACACTTGAGTGGTTTAAATTAGATTCAGTTCAATTCAATTGAATTCCAAATACCAACAATAAGAATAGATAACATTTATTAAGTACATATAATGTGTTTGGTACAGTGCTGCATGCTTTTATTGGTACTCATTTACTTCCCTCAAAATGTACAAATAATGGAATATTTATATTTCCTCTAGTAAGAAAACGGAGACTCAGAGAGGTTAAGTAACATGGTCAAAGTCACAGACCTAGGAAATAGCGTAAGTAAGACTCAGCCCAGGTTTGTCTAACCAGGGCACATGCTCTGAAATGTTACCCTCGTGCCTCCAGTTTGGTTTGTTATGCTCTGTGCTGGATCGTGCATGAGATGAAAAATGAGTAAAATTGTTTGTGGTTCAAAGAGTTTACAATCCAAAGTCAGTAGCTCACTGAGAACTCATGAGGTTCAAAATCCAAAGTGAGTAAATTCACTTCAATTTTGGTTAAAAAGTCTCTTCTGGATTTAAAAGTCTGTTAGATGGGTTTCAGTAACGGAGATAAAGACCAGGATGTGAGGTTTCTGTATTTAAATCTAGGACTTTCAAGGAGATTAGTTACTGCAGTACAAAAGTTGTGCTTAATTTAAACTAAGATAAAAAAGAATCACTGTGAACTACTACGCAGATTTTAGAAACAATTCCTTAATTAGTAATGATAATAGTAATTGATTGTTAAAATATCTGCGTCCTTTGGAATCAATAAGCTCCCTGTGCTTTAGTGCTTGCATTTACATAGCTCATAGTTCTTACTGTTATTACCCAAATATCTGTGCCTCTTTCCTCTGATTCATTTCTTTGTTCTCCACCATTGTAGAGCCTAAGTCATTTTTAAAGAACTGACAATTGAAACACTTGCTTCTGATACACCTCAAGGAAACTCTGAGTTCTAAATAGGTTTAAAGCTACTTGTCCAGGCAAATCAATGTCGATTTAACTAAGCCTGTGCTGGATTGACCTAAATCAATTCAAACTACTATCATAAGTGGAACAAATCTTAAAATATATCATGGAATAGGGGTGCCTGGGTGGCTCAGTCGTTAAGCGTCTGCCTTAGGCTCAGGTCATGATCCCAGGGTCGGGGGATTGAGCCCCCTGCATCGGGCTCCCTGTTCAGCGGGAAGCCTGCTTCTCCCTCTCCCACTCCCCCTGCTTGTGTTCCTGCTCTATCTCTCTCTCTGTCAAGTAAATATATATATATATGTATATCATACATATATATATATCATGGAATAGTAATAATTGAGGATCATGCTCTACTTTTATAATCGTGGAAATGTATTTGTAAACAAACTACTAAGAAAAAGGAAATGTTAAAATACTGTCAGTTTATCCATTCTGCTTCCCCTCTATAATTTTTTTAAAGCTTGATTATACAGCTAGCACCAGCAATAGTTGATTTCATAGGAAATGGATTAATCTTGAGCCCTGAAGATGGAAAAAAAACACATATTAATACCTAGTGATAATTATTTTGGAGATTATCCTGCAAATTACTTACAAAGATTGTGAATCCTTTAGAAGTTTTTTCAGATAAACTGGGGGTTAGGTTACCTTCCTAAAACTTTACCTATGTTCACAGGATTGATATACTGGATTAAACTCCTCCAGACTGAACTATGATGGCAGTATGATTAACACATATCTTTATGTTTAGAACATATTTAAATGATGAAATTAGTAAGAATCAATGTAAAAATTGATAACCTACCAATGAGAAGATATGGGAACATCATGTGCCCTAGGTACCTTAGGAATGAATTGTGATTCTGTACAGTGGTTTTCTTTTTTCCTCTTTTTTAAAGATTTATTTATTTATTTTTTTTGAGAGAGCGAGAAAGAGAGAGAGAATACAATGGCTTTCTTTTAGAACAATCATTAAATATTTGCTTATCGTGCTTCCAAAAAGGTGATGATGCACAGAGCGTGCTTAAAAAAACAAAAACAAAAACAAAAAACAACTAATGAAAAAAATGTCAGAAGAAGAAAAAAAAGACATTTACTTAATGTAGGTCTAACCGCAATGTTCCATAAAAGCTTGTATCCAAATAAGAGCAACAGAAATGATAAATATACTTCTAACTTTTTGGAGAAAAAAATCAGTTTTAAAGCATATATTTAAGTTCCTTCATAAAAAAAGATGTTCTATAATGAAAATGTGATGATATTTGGGTCAGGTCTGGCTCCAAATTCTAGTTCAGTGAGACTTTTATCAAATTATGTAACAGCTCTGAGCCAGTTTCTATAGATAAAATGGAGGCAATAATGTCTACTTTGTAGTTTTAAAAAATGGCTTTATTGAGATTATTATACCAAGCCCATTTAGTATATAATTCACTGATTTTTAGTATATTCACAGAGTTGTGCAAGTATCAGCACAATTTAATTTTAGAATATTTTCCTCACTCTAAAAGCCATCTTGTGCCCATTAGCAGTCCCTCCTCATTCTCTTCCGTCCCCACCACACCCCCTGTCCTAGGCGACCACTGACCTGCTGTACATACAGATTCGTCTATTCTTGACATTTTGTACCCATGGAATCGTATATTGTGTGTAATTTGTGACTGGCTTCCTTCACTTAGGTTCACCCATGTTGCAGCATGTACCAGCATTCATTTAAAAAATTTTTTTTATTATGTTATGTTAATCACCATACATTACATCACTAGTTTTTAATGTAGTGTTCCATGATTCATTGTTTGCGTATAACACCCAGTGCTCCATTCAATACGTGCCCTCTTTAATACCCATCACCAGGCTAACCTATCCCCTCACACCCCTCCCCTCTAGAACCCTCAGTTTGTTTCTCAGAGTCCATAGTCTCTCATGGTTCATCTCCCCCTCCAAATTACCCCCTTCATTCTTCCCCTTTTTAAACCAAATAATACTGTGTTGCATGGGTATGGTACGGTTTGTTTTTCCGTTCATCAACTGGTAGATTTTTGGGTTGCTTCCATTCTCTTGGCTATTACGAATAACACTGCAATGCATATTTATGTACAAGTTTTTCTGTGGACATATGCTTTCATTTCTCTTAGATGTATACCTGGAAGGGAGAATTGCTGTTTAACTATTTAGAAACTTTTCCAAAGCAGCAGCACCATTTTACCTTCCTACTGGCAATTGATGATGGTTCTAGTGTCTCCATATCCTCTCCAATCCTGTTATTGTCTGACCTTTTTTATTTTAGCCATTCTAGTGGATGAGAAGGAGTATCATATTGTGGTTTTGGTTTGCATTTCCCTAATCACTAATGATGGTGAATATTTTCTTAAGTGCTTATGGGTGATTTGTACCATCTTCTTTGAAGAAATGTCTATTCAGATCTTTTGCCCATTTAAAGAATGGATTGTTGTCTTTTTATGATAGGAATTGTATCATAGTTCTTTATAAGTTATATATAAATTTTTATATGTATGTCTATATACATACATGAGTTGTTAGAAGTCTTTATGTATTCTGGATGCAAGTCCCCTATTAAATATATGATTTACAAGTATTTTCACCCACTTGTAGTTTTTTTTTCACTTTCTTGAAAGTATTATGTCCAGCACAAAAGTTTTTAATTTTGAGGAAGTTCGATTTATCTGGTTTTTTTTTCTGTCATCACTTTTGCTTTTGGTGTCAAATCTAGGAAACCATTGCCAACCCAAGGTCATGAAGATTTACTCTTGTTTCCCTTTCAAAAGTTTATGATTTTAGCTCTTACATTTAAGTCTGTAGTCCAATAGAGAGTTGTTTTGATGACAAAAAATAATACATGCAAAGCATCTAGCTCAGTGATTGGCACATATCAATGCACAATTAATGAGAGTCATTCATACTTCTCTGAAACCAAAGTGAAAAAAAAATATGTCCTAGAAAATATCTTCAGATGCCTCCCACAATACTATTGTTCTTACTGTTTTTTTGCAAGGAGATGTAAATAACAAGAGGCATGTAATATCTTGAAAGTATTTCTATAGATATTTGAATCATTATAAGCTTTTATTAGTAAGTCATTTAAAATAACAAGAATGCAAAGAGGTGGAAGAAAAACGTAAGACAGGACACGTTTGAGCAGATTTAAGATTCTGCTACTCATTTAAGTAAAAATTTGTAAACATGAAGATATGTTATAGTATAATTAAAATAGTCTCTTTGGAAAGTGTATTGGTATTGAGAACATTTGGTCTATATATAATAATCATTTTACTTAGTATTAGTTTTCTTAAGACATCACAGAATGGTGCTATCTTTAGTGGTTTAGTTTTCTTTTTGGAAATAATATTTTGGTGGGTTTTGTAGAACTTGGATAGATTATCTGCAAATATATCTGGACAGTTTAGTAAGTATTTTAATGAAAGATATGGTGAGAAGTTCATGATGGTAAAAAAGTGAATTTTTAAACATTGCTCCCTTTTGCCATGGGGTATTTTTGTCTCTGCGTCCCATTTCTTCTGAATGATAATTTGAATATGACATAGGCAGGCGTTGGTTTGATAAACTCTGATATGTTCAGATGGTTTCATAAGAACCAAATATTTAGTAGAAGAAAATGAATCGATTATTTCTGAAACTAGACTAGTACATGCAGCAAGGTGGAGGATGAAGGACTATTGCTCTAGTACCTGTACCAGCCATGGATGCGGGAAGATGTAGGCTCTGAAAGCAACATAGTTCAGTCTAAAGAAAATACATTTTGTATTATAAATGTACATTTCACATTGAATAGAAGAGCATACAGATTGGTGAAAGAATCCTATTTTACCCCATCTGAAAAAGGATAATCCCTGTAGGTCATTGACAGGGCAGTATGAAGAAGGCTTGCTGTGCAGCTGCAGCAGGCTTTGGATAAATAGAGGATTTAATAACATTCAAATATTTGTCCCAACCTCAGAGGACACCCTGAAATAGAACTTACTCTAGAGTTGATATGTTGTCTCCATATAAGTTCTGGTGGCACTTGCCCAGGGATTTCCTGGGGCATTTAATGTGTTGCGCTGACTCTTTAACCAGTGCAGTTACGGTAGCTCTCTTTGAGTGGGATTTGGCTTCAGTCCTTTATAAATAATGTCAGCAGAGTATGTAGGAATGACAAACTTGAAAATAGGAAATGCATATTTAAATCTCTGGAAAATCTTCCCTCCTGGTTTGGTGTTCTTGGACACACAAGAGCTAGGTTTTGAGAGGATTAATTAGCTCACTCTAAACTTTCCTTCGGGCTTCAGGACCCTATCTCACGTTGCTACACACACTTGAGTGTGCGTCTAGCCAACCGTCTTTGAAGTAAGGATTTTATGGAAACATTCTTTAAAATGTTAAGATACATGCTGGGTTTCAACACGCGTCCTACCTCAATTATAGATGCTTTACTGTCTTTTCAAGGAATAGATCATTTTCTAGAGTCCTTAGCAGAAATAAAGATCTCGCGATGGAAAGCTGTTGATAGTATTTTGGTAAAAAGGAATCCAAAACAAGTAAGTTTATTTAGCCATTAAAAATGTTTTCAGGGAACTGTGTGTAGATGGTTTAATGGAGAGGAAGCCAGTATTTTAGGAAGTCTTTAAATGATCATGCCTCCATAAACATAAAATCAGCATAACAAACAAACAACAAAACAAAACAAACAAACAAAAACAGAAAAGGAGGGAAAAGGATGTGGGGGAGAGATCTGTCCCCTTTGGAACACAAAGATCTTTCAGTCACGGGGGATTGGAATAGGGTGTTTGGGTAGTGGAAAAAAAAAATGTTTTAGCATGTGGTAATGAGGTTAAAAAAAAAAAGCAATGATGATTACTTTTCTCCACCAAGGCTCCTTTATCCTCATAAGCTCAGACAGTGGTCAGCCAGTAAGACACCCCTCCCTGTTTTATCCATCCCTTAACTATGTTCTTTGACAGAACTGGTTTATACAGCTGGGCCTTTGTTAAGCTTCAAGGGAAATACTACAGAACAGCAGAAAATATGGCAGAGTACCTATAAAATGATAAATGGTAAACACTATTGAAGTGCAAGATTCCAACTTTAAAGTTTTGATGTTTTTGTTTGGTTACTTTTTCTTTTATGGATTTGTAAAGTGAACACCTTTGAATTTTTTGTTTTTTGTACTGACAGATCTTATGGTAATATAGGTAAACGGATTGTGTTAATCAGTGAAATTTCTTATCAACTATATTTTAATAAACAGAATAGGAAAGAACTCAGCTATATTACTGACTAAAATTACCATCTGAAATTAGACATTACTATGATAGTGACATAGTATTTTAAAGAACATCTATGTTGTAAGTCCTTAGCCATAAAACTGATTGGAAAGAGAAAATAAATAGGGAAAGCTATTTATTTCAGAAAGTTTATCTATATGACAGTCTTTAAATTTTTTAATGGAAATTTGATAGTGACATTACTGTTAGACCTGTGTGAAATCTAATGTAAACCTTGTAGTGAGATCTTTTTATGTCTTCATACTTATCCTACCTTTATAAGAGTTTGATGATTTTCTTCTGTACAGTATATGCCATATCCTTTCATTTTTTATTTCAGGGGCAAGAAACGGGTAGCCTTTAGGTTCCTACTGAATAGTTCGTACCCATTTATAGAAAAGACCTAACATTCCTAATTCATCCACAGTGGCAGTATGAACCATGCTTTTAAAGTTTAGCAGGGAACGTGCTAAAACCAGAAAGATTAATGGGGGAAGAAGATAAACAGTTCAGACGTAAAATGAGTTTAGAGGTCAAGCTAGAAAAATAAGAAAGCTTATGGATTTAATTCATATTCATCCAAGCAAAGAAGCTTTGGCATGAAAGGAACCAAGAAGAGGCTCAGCATTCTTATAACATCAACCATAGCTGCATCCTGCTGTTTTGGAGTTTGGGTTGATAGATGCTCATCGTCCTTGGCACTGAACCCTTACTTTTGGACTTTTCATGATTATAATGGCATATTCTTCATTTTGTCGGGAGGTTCAGAAAATTTGCCTGTGCCTAGTATGCCTGTCCCTCACATCAGAAGCTGTTGTCCTAGGAAAGATTTTTGCACTGTATATATCTTCTTTGCTGTCTATTTTGAATATAACATAAATATTTTCTACTTCGTTCATTTTTCAACAGCTGTTGTAGGAATAAGCTGTAACCAAATCTGTATGGGGCATGGAACTAAAGAGTCCCCTAAATTGGCCCCAATTTAGCAGTGTATAAACTTTTCCTTGTCAGGGTTATCTGGATTCCAAAGAGGGTAAGGGTCATAATATTTTTCCTCGTTGGACTACTTAGACAGTCATTCTCAACAAATCTGACACTGACGGTCAGTATTCCTTTTAGCAGTGAGCCTCCTTTCTCATTTCTGCTGGGGGAAACACACACACACACACACACACACACACACACACATGCACTATTCTCCAGAGGTTTGCTTTTGAAGGCTTAACTTGCTTGATTTCACAATAACCTTTGAAAACAAAAGAAATTAAAACTAGATTGGTTACTTAATTATTTTTGTCATCATTATTAGATCCTAAATAAATTAAACATGCCACAGATTTTATTTCAAGATATACACCATGCTAAGAATAAGTCACTTTTGATTATGGAACAATTTGCTATTTATTTAGACTTAGCCAGTAATGTGAGAGGGGAGAGAGAGAGTGGGAGTGGGGGTGGGCACTTTAGGAGGAAGCTCAGATAAGGAGATAGGGAGGGAGAGAAGGAGGATCAAAATAAGTACTTAAGAATATTATTTTGGAAAATAAAATGTTATATCCTATTTGCAGTTCTGCCATAGGGAGAGTCTCCTGGGAGAGTCAAAATGACCAAGTCATTAAAATAAGTGATATGATATTTTACAGAGGCATTAATATCATTAAGCCTAAATAAATATTCTTTCCTACTTAAAACTGTTTTTTGTTGTTGTTGTTTTTGCATATGCACCTCACCTGACTAGTGGTGTTCATAAGTGGAAATCTGTTTTCTTTCACTGTGATTATGGTGAACTATTTTTATAGGTTATTACAAACATGCCCACATATATGTGCACATGTGAACATACATAGACACTCATATCGTCATGAGAACAACATGGAAAAAATTGACTGGCTTTATGTTAGAAAGCAACAACTAAGAGATTAGTGCTACTCATTGTAGTAGTAATAGTAGGAATTACATTTCCCTTGTTTTTGTTTTTTTTTCTTTTACTTTTTATGGGCTAACAGTTTGGGAGAAGTTTGCTTCTACTTTTTAATTTTTTTCTTCAAAATACATAAAACTTTCAACCAGTCGTTTTGAATTAGACAGTAAATGAAAGTTGTTAGCATATGATTATGATTAAGATGATGCTGTCCAATCTTTAATAGAGAGGTTCCATAAGAAAAGAAAGACTATTAATTTCCATTAACATATTATTAGACAGTAAAGTCTTCTCCTCCCGCCCCCTCTTCTTCTTCTCTGTCTCCCTGCCTCTGCCTCTTTCTCTCTCTCTCTCTCTCTCTCCCATGCACATGTGCAAACACACACACACACACATGCACACACACACAGTTGCACATATACACAAGACACAGACACTTCTCAAACTTCCCTGAAAGGTTCATTCAATAGGAATAGAATTAATCCCTGTTTCATTACCAATTATTCTGATAGCAGAAAAGATGGTCCCTTTGCAGGGACTCTACAGACAATTTTCAAAGATACTTCTTTAGAGATCTGGAGAATAGATATGCATTTCATACAATATTCTTTCACTATTCTATCCAGCTGTCTATAACCTGAAATTTATACATGTGGCAACCATGTGTCTCAGAAAAATCTAAAAGGCTTCTGATTTTTTAGACTTTCTTTATTCCTTTAACTCAGAAGTACACAACACCTTGTTCAACAATTTGTCCCAACTTTTGGTTCAGGAAAGTGGTACTCATATTAAATACAGTTTTTTTTTTTAAATTGTTACTTTTTATTAAACTCTTAATAAAAGAGTTTTATAGCATGTACTGGAAGAGATAGTTTTTGCTAATCCCTAGATTTTTTTCCTCCAAGCCTCTATCTGTCCCAGGAATGGAGTATGTGGCTACTCAGTGCTCAGCTTTCAGCCTCACAAGGAGCTGAGCATCTGGGGAGACTCAGGAGGTGAGCACTTTCACGCTGACTCAGAGACCAGCCGTATGACTCCAGTCTGGCGCTGTCACGCCTGGTTATGGAAAGGCAAGAACAATGCCTCCCTTGAGAAAGGGGAAGAAAAGTCTAGTGCAGTCACAATTTTGATGTAAAATTTAAATCATCCCTCCACATCCTGTGGACTTGGAGCTGTCAGAAAGGCAAAACCCATACTCAAATGGAAAAAGCTTTTTATTTCCTCAAAAAGTATACCCTTTCTAGCTGTAATAACAAGTTTTAGAACCACAAATCCTAATGCTAGATTATTCAAAGTAATTTATAAATAATCAGAACAAAAGGACTTTGACACTTTTAACCTGTAGATGGCTGGAGGCTGAATGCTCTTTTTCTGTTTGTTTCTGATTAATGACAAATGTATTGTGATACGCGAATTCTATAATTCACAACAAATTGCCATTTATGGTTTTGTATTGTTTTCTTCCAAACTTCTGTAACTGGTCATTTTACCTACAACTTAAAAGAAATTTCTCTTCAACATTTAAAAATCTTAATCATTTTTTATGTTTTCTTCAGGTAGCTTTGGTTGAAATTTAGTGTATTTGACAATTAAAAATATTCTGTGATCAAGTGGTTAATAACTCAGACTAAAGTGTTTCTATTTTGGAGTCAAGGAAATAAAATTATAATAATTATTAAACAAGTTAAATAAAGTTAGGATTTTTTTTTAAGTGGAAAGTGCTTAATGCCATATTCTTGTAAATCATGAGAAAAGTTTCAGTAATTTTTTCAAAAAAATACAGAATTCTATAAAAACGTTTGCTAGCACTTCTCTTTATTAGAGTGACTTTGTATTTAGGAGTCATAAATGTTCTTGCAACCAGTTTTCCTTCAGGCTTGTCAGACTTAGACTGAACACTAACTTTTTTAACTATTAGGATATTATGGAATGACTACAGTAGAGTTTAATTAAATTTAATACCCTTTCTACCTTTTTATTTATCAGGAATACTCTTGTTTTAGGCACTTAGTAAGTGTGGATTAATGTTAAAATAACACAATAAAACATAAAGATGAGAAGTTTTAGCTGGCAGAATCATTTGTTTAGATAAATTTCGGCTCTGGAGCCCAGCTATTAGGTTACTCATAATAAAGCAATCTCTTTATTTAGGAAATTTTCTGAGAGTCTTCATCGTGACACATAGTCTAATTTTAGAGTGAATTTTCAGTGATTTGCAATTATTATTGAAATAGTAAGAGAAGAAAGTAGAAAAAGAATCGAATTTTGAGTTCTGAATCAATGTAGGATGGAATTTTGTTATCATAAACTGTTTCTAAATCCTTACCTTTGGTTATCTGTGTCTCTCGTTTAGAAAACAAAAACAAATGGACTTTTAAAGTTACTTTTATTGCTTACTTTAGGCACATTAATTCAAGCACTTTTGAAATATCCTGTGTCCAACTCATTAAGAGACAGTGATTCCTTTCAGGTACTAAAAAGAATTAAATTCTATTTCTAAGTCTTCTCTCTCTTTAACTTCTGATTTTTAAAAAATTTTTATTTTCTACCCCTTTAGCAAAGAACCCTGTACCTCATCATTTTTTGCTTGTTCTTATTCTTCCCTCCATCTCTGACTCTTTGGTGGGCTGGACAAGGCTGGAGAAAGCTATTTAGTAAGGTCAGAGATGCCAGGAAAAAGAAGGGCAAAAAGGTGTTGAAGAAGTTAAAAGTGGTGCTATTCTTATCAGAAAGAAGAGATGGTATAATGAACTACTTGATCTCAATGCAGAGAACATCTCAGAAACTAAACATAGGACAAGGTAAATACAGGGAATGGCCTTGGTAAAGGTCATTTTGAAACTTCTTGGTGACTATAACATTTTAAATTAACACAAGTTTTAAATACAGTTTGAACTTTTATATCTTATATTAAAAATTTTTCTGTAAAATCAAATTATATTTCAGAACAATAATGAATTTATTGTTAAGTAGCTGTAGCTCAAAAATTACTTTTGTTTTTATATTTCAATGTTATGGTAAGTTTTGTTTATAAATACTAGTAGAAATAAATTTCTACTCTGGTGAAATGTATACTAAGGATTACAAGGGGAGTCTAGTCTTATTTATTACTGTGTTGTCCATTTTTATATTTCTATGAAATTTGTGTTTCTACTTCCATTTATAGTTTATGCCAGGACCTGATGAACTTGTTCATGCTTCTAAATAACAATATAATGAATGAGGTCTTTGTATGTGGGAAGCAAAGGGTAGAGAAGTATTGAGATTGGCATGTTCTGTATCAGAAACTGATGGCAAAGAGGATTTATAGATAAGAGAAAAAAATTATACAAGTTTGAAATACTGCATGTTTACCACACATAAAATTTCAACTTAAAAGGCTTCTGAGTATTATATATGACAGACTTGGTTATAAAATTTACATGGAATGTTCACAAAGTAAACACAAAGCTGACTCTTAGAAGGAAAATGAAGATGTTCAAAACATGTAAGAGGGAAGACAAACAAACCATAAAATATGAATAATAATAATTGAAATTCATACATAAGAGTAACAAAACTGTTTTTTCTTTAATAAAAGGGTATGCTAATTTTGTATAATTCTTTTTTTTTAAAGAGATTTTATTTATTTATTTGAGACAGAGAGAATGAGAGAGACAGAGAGCACATGAGAGGGGGGAGGGTCAGAGGGAGAAGCAGGCTCCCTGCCAAGCAGGGAGCCCGATGCGGGACTCGATCCCGGGACTCCAGGATCATGACCTGAGCCGAAGGCAGTCGCTTAACCAACTGAGCCACCCAGGCGCCCAATTTTGTGTAATTCTATGTTTATAAATCACACAGAAGTGTTGGTTGTTTCACTCATTTGGATCAAAACCTGTCTATTCATGCTAAATATCTATGTTGATTTCCCTTATTAGATAAGTAACATTCTACTGTGAAAATATCTTTGATAAACAGTAGAGTTTAATTCCTAATCTTAATTAGCTTTCTCATAGCAACCTTAATTACAAAAGAGACCAGACAAGTAAATATAAATGTCTTGTACAAATAGTCTTTTTACTAGAAAACCTTGAGGCTCATAAATTCTAAACAAGTAGTATGATCTGTGGATATGAAGGACTGACAATTTTTATTTTACTTTTTAATACCCCATATTTATTGTTCCCTTAAGATGCATCCCTTCAAATATTTTGTATCGTTTTAAAAATGCATTCTGCTATGCTTAAAATTTAACATGAGGAGTAAATATTAAAAACAAGTATTTAGGAGAGCAATTAGTGGAAGTTATAAGTTAAATGTCATGGTCCAGAATTTTAAAAAGTTCATATTCAGAGTGTTTATTTTTGTAGAATTGTTTCAAGAATAATTACGCTGCTTCGCTTATTACTTTGACTTCTCTTTTTTGTTAATCCTTTTTATACACTGCTCCCCCAAAGTAAGATGGACTGCAAGATTTCCTCCCCCTTGCTCTATTTTTTTCCAGTTTTTCCCTTGGAGAGACAATTCTGGGCTTGAGCTGCTGCCTATTATAGTGCAAAGACCAAATAGTGTAACAAAAGATATTTAACCATGACTCAGTTTCCTATTTTATAAAACAAGAAGAATAAATATATGGACTCAGAGCATTGTGGAAGAAGTCAATGAGAAATAATTACAATTATTGGTTAACTCTATACCTGTGTTTCAAAGAACATACTGCCTTAGTTACTTCCGCAAAAGTTCTGTATATTCTGATAACTTATTTCTTTTTTAAAATCTCACAATCAACAAAGATTTATTTCTAAAACTGAATTTCATATTTTTCTCCAAATTGGCCTTTCTTTCTAATTTTTATATTTTTCTTATTAGCAGTATTGTTCTCTTAATTATACAGTCCAGTAATCTGTTTATCTTTGAATTACTGCCCTCACTCATTCTCCTTTTCTGGTCCCCACTATCAGTTACTAATTTCTGAGGGTTTTTCTTTCTAAAATACAGTTTTTTTGATGATGTTACTCTGTGGCTCACAAACTATCACCAGCTCCCTTCTGCCTTCGGTTTCACTTTCAGATTTTGCTTAGCCATTAAATAATACATTATATGTTAATAACAGAATTAAAAAAAATAAAAGTGATAGGATTTAACCAGAATCACCGTCTGGCCCGTCTTTCATCCTTATCTGCATTTACTTCTCCTAGAGTCTCCTACTTTAACTAAACCATTCTACTCACCATCCCATATCATTCTATAAATTTCTTGAATTTGTTAATGTCATTTTTCCTGTCTGGAATCTTCTCTTCTTCTCTGTGTCTGTTGACATCCGACCCATCCTTCATTACCCTGTTGAATTCTCGTAATTTGTAGGAAGCATTCTCTGATTATTTTAGTGAGACATCATCTCTCTATTGTCTGTCTCTCATAGTACTCACATTTATAAAAAGTCATTTACCTTAAAATATTTATCGATTTCTTAATTACATTGTTATCTGCAGGCACATGGTAGTCTTCCAATAAATGTTTTCCATTAACGAATGAATGGATGAGTGGGTATATGACTTCTATTTCCATCTAAACTGTATTTCCTTAGCGGTGAAGCAGAAGGGTCTTCGTATCTAAGTCGCCTGTTTCCTCCATAACGTAAAGATAAATTGCCTGGCACAAAATAGACACTCATGCAACTCATGTATTTATTCATAGAAAAATACACTGTGTGCCATGTGCTAGGAATTGTGCTGCCATATAATTAATGGTATCTCATTCAGCATAGAGGATTAGACTATTTGGGGAGAAAAAAAACACAGCACAAGTTGGAAAGAACTTTATCATGCAATCATATCTTTAGCATTAATCTTGGAAAAATCAGGTAAAATAGTCACAAATAGACCTGTACTTACTGAAATCTTATTAAGTGCAAGACATGCTGCATGCCATGAGAAATTCAAGAAATTTAAAAAATTATATTCCTGCTTTTCAAGTGTTCGTGTTCTAGCTTTAGACACTATGTACTAAGAAGAAAAGAAAGGAAAACTATTGAATGAGTGTCACAGGTTATAATGATGTTCAGTTTTCATGTGGACTAATAATAAAAGTTGATGATGTAGTTTGAGGTGGGGTGAAGTCACTTTAGCTGTGATGGCAAGGGAAAGCTTTGTAGAGAAGTTGGAATTTGAGTTTGTTCTTTATAGATCTTTTTTTTTGAAATTTTTATACATAACTGGAAACCTTAAAAGAAATAATACCATCATTCCAAAAGAATATCCAGTAGAAGGCACTGCTTCCTAGGACTTTATCTCTGAATTAATCAAAGGTTAAGATATCTAGAGAAGAAAGAAACTATTACATAAGGAGAGCAATTCCCATTCTAAGTCTTCCATTTTATGTTTGTTCCATATATGAATTCCTTTCACTTTGTATATGCTTTCATTTTTTAGAATTGCATCAAAGAACATATTCTAAAGCAGCAAATAGGTGATTCCTCAGTAATAGGTCTGGTAATAATTAACAATGTAGCAGTCTTCCATAAAGCTACTTAATGTTTATAGTTCTTTACATACACATTTTAAAAATAACTATAAGATTTTTTCACTAATATTTTAAAAACCTAATTTAACCAGGTTTACCAATTCTTTTACATAGAAATTATTTAAAAGGATACTGTTAGCACTGAGCTGAATTTCCTTTTTTTTCTGACAATATTAGGATATTTTCTAAATATGCTTGCCCCGTAAAATAGATCTTACAACTACTCATAGTTAGAATAGTAAGAGAGTTGGTTTTAGATGGTAGCTTTTATGAAACAAGTATTTGTTGAAAAACAACCATCTTCAGAAAGGATTCTAAGTCCTGGGGACGTAGCTGTAAACAAAATCTGCCCTCCTTGGGTCTTATACTAGGAGAGACAATAAGTAAGTCGGTGGGATGAGGTGCTAAAAAGAGCAAGGAGGTGCTGGTTTAGGAGGAGCAACCAAGGAAGGCTTCACTGGGAAATGATGTTGGCACTAAATGAGGGTAGGGAACAGGCAAGGGTGTATCTGGGTTGGGAAGGTTTCAGACTGAGAAAATACCAACTGTGAAAGAAATATGTGTACACTGTGGATTAGTTTCCCGTTGCTTTTGTAACAATTAGCACAAGTTGAGTGGTTTAAACAATACAAATTTATTCGTTGACAGTTCTGGAGGTCAGAAGTCTTGCAATCAAAACGTTGGCAGGGCTCATTCCTTCTAGAGGTTCTAAGGGAGAATCTATTTCATCACCTTTTCTAGCTTCTAGAGGCCACCTTTATTCCTTGGCTCATGGCCCCAATTCATCCATTTTCAAAGCCAGCTACCTAGTATCGTTCAGTCTCTCCCTCTGACTCTGATCCTCCTGCCTCCCCTCTTTATAGGGACCTTTATGATTACTTTAGGCCCACCCAGAATATCCAAAATAATTTCCTCATATCAAGATCCTTAACTTAATCACATCTGCAAAGTCCCTTTTGCTTTGTAAAGTAAACATATTCACAGGCTTCAGGGATCACAATTGGGACATCTTGAGTGAGGAGCATTATTCTGACTAGTGCAAATGTCTTGCAACCTTGACTGTGCATTAGAATCATCTGGGAGCTTTAAAAAATTCTGATGCTCCGTCTCCACTCCAGAACCAATAACATTAGAATGTCTGGCAGTGGGTCTCAGGCAGCAGTACTTTTTAAACCTCTCCATGTAATTTTAGTTTGCAACCAAGTTTGAGAATCCATGGTTTAGTTTACGTTGCAGTCTCGTACCCTTTACCTTACCCCTAAGTTGGCTGTACATGTCTGAGTACAACTGGGGACATTCTACTTACAGAGTGCTGACAGTGCACACAGAGAGCCCTTAGCCAATCGTCAAGGACTCCAGGAGTTTTTAAATTACTTTCACATGTGGACTAGAGTGGCCTGATTGTGCAGATTGCTATAAGGACAAGTAAAGGAAGAGTGACTCCATGTAAAAACAAGATGCCCCTTATAAGGGAGGCTGTTTCTTATCTATTCCATGCATGTAACTTAGCAAGTCCAGGAATGCTACAGACTCAAGCTAGGGTTTAGTTCATATTCCTCGATGTCCTTTTTTCCTAAGTCAGCTTGAAACTTAAATTTACATTGTACTTTCTAAGACTATTTCTGCATCTTTGCTTGTATCATCACTTCCTACATGAAATGCCCTCTCCATTTATCCCAGTTTCCATTTGACCTTCTTTTCCCCCCAAAATCTACTTGGTCAGCCATTCCCGGAAATACTCCAGGGTCCCCCGCTCTTCATGAAGCCCTCAGGTGTTCAGCTGTAGGGCCAATCATTTGGCCCTTAACCTGAACTGTCTTTCATTATTATTTCTCCAAGTCTCCTCCACCAGTGCTTAAGCTTTTTAAAGAAGAGAACTTGAATTACACGTTTTTATTCCCATTAGAGAAGGGTCTTGCACATAGTAAGTGATCAGTAAATGGTTGTTGATGATTTGAAGGTTCAAATTAGACATGTGTTTTTGCCCTGAAATTAGACATCAGTTCTTTCAAGAAGATTTTCTTGTCCACACACAAAACCAAGTTTAAGATTCTATTATATCATCATAGCTCCACAGGTTAGTTTCACACTGGATTATATTTGTCTGTCTCATGTCATATTCTTTGAAGTCTGAGTTTTATTCATGGGCAAGTCTAGCACCTACCACAGGAATGACAAAAATCATCTCTGGATGAATACATAAGAGCATGCTCCAGCCTAGATCCTCAGATTATTTCAAGACAACACAGCATGTCATGTAAGCAAGTGCAGGGATTGGAACCCTATGTATCCCAGATAAACAATACATGGAAAGTTGCAGTGACTTCTTTTTTTTTTTTTAATTATCATACATCTTCCTATATTATTTGTTTTTTTAAGAAGATACAACAATTGTTAATATGCATGGGTAAAACAGAATTTCAACATACGTAAAGCGAACTTCGACGGAAAATAGAAATGTACAATTCCAATGGTAGAACACTTTTCAATAGTAAGAAATTTTTTAATGCAAATCAAAATATGTCTCAAAACAAATGAAAAGGAAAACAAAATATTCCAAAACCTATGGGATGTAGCAAAAGCTGATGTTAGAATGAAATTTATGCTATAAATGCTTGTCTTAAGAAAACATTTCAAATAATGTTTGAACTTAACATTATACCACAAGGAACTAGCAAACTTAACATTATACCACAAGGAACTAGAAAAAGAAGAAACTTAGCTGAAATATAGTAGAGGAAGAAAATAACAAAAAAAAATCAGAAACAGATAAAATAGAGACCAGAATAAATAATAACTTAACATTGAAAGTACTTTGTTTTTGTTTTTTAATGAATGGGACTTTCTTCTGTCCAAAATGAAACAGTTTGGTAGATGAACAAAAACTCAAGAATTAACATTATTGGTGATTTGTTATAAACATTTTTAGAAATACTATGAATCAGACTAAATATCAAGCAGATTGATAGCTCTCTATATAATTTAAGTATTTGTCCTTTTTTTCTTGATTTAGTAGCCTATTTTTTGAACTATGAGCATTTTTATTGCAAAATGGTTTTAAATCTTTAAGACTTCTTTTACCTGAGTTGTATAAAAATATTCTCAACTCCGGCACATTAAGAACATTCTGTAAGTGTCTGAAAATGGAATTGAAATAATCATGAAATATGTAACTCTTTAGGATCAGGTGCCTTCTGGCATCACGACTCCTTCATGTTTAATGTTTTAGACCTTACGCTTTTGCTCCATAGAAAGATATATATATAGAAAGAGACTGTTTGGGGGGGGCGCCTGGGTGGCTCAGTTGGTTAAGCGACTGCCTTCGGCTCAGGTCATGATCCTGGAGTCCCGGGATCGAGTCCCGCATCGGGCTCCCTGCTCAGCAAGGAGCCTGCTTCTCCCTCTAACCCTCCCCCCTCTCATGTACTCTCTCTCTCTCATTCTCGCTCTCTCAAATAAATAAATAAATCTTTAAAAAAAGAAAAAAAGAAAGAGACTGTTTATCCAGTGGTATAGAAAGGTAATTTAGATGTTGAAATGACTAGATGTTTTGAGAAGAGTAGCAGTGTCTTAACTATTTATCATCTCTACCTTATATCTACTTTTGGACTTTCAATTTTCATAATCATTATTAATAATGCTATTAATAAAGTAGAAATCAGCAAAAAAGTCATGCTTTCTATGAAGGTCAGAGAACTGCATTAACTTGGGAAAGGCCAGCTGATCTAGCTTTCTGCTTTAATAACCCAGAGACTAGCTTTTGCCAATAGCCTGGAGTTTTTGGATAGTAAGAGACTTATTGTACATAAGACTGAGGTAGACACTGAATACCAATTTATTAATTTCACCAACAGTGATAATGCCTATGCAGACCATAAATACTATGGCTATGTATAAATGTATAATCTCCTTATAGTCAAACTACATGTAAAACAAGAAATAATTAAAAGTCCTTTTATTGATTTACTCTGATAAATCACAAAGACCTTAAATATTTTAAATCTGTTCTGTCAGCCCACTCTCTACATGACAATCAGAAGTTTGTTTGGAGAGCATGGAAGCAGAGCAGTAGAAGTTAATATCGCTAGTGTGTGGAGTTATTACATATAGTTTAATTTTTCCATTTGGTGATAGATGTGGTATTGCCAGTGAGACTAGGACTATTCTAGCTCCAGCCCCTTCCTTCCTTTCTCCATACTTAAGAGTATACTCGGAGTAAACCTTAGTAATGAGATCAGAAAAACTGAAGATACCTGAAATGTGATGGCCCAGTCTACTTCTCTTTTAGATGAGCCACCAACATTTTCTCCTCTTTCTCTGTTCTTCAGCTGCTCAAGACTTCTTGCTATTCATATTTCTTCTTTGCACTCGCTAATACATCTGATCAGTTTATTGTTAAGTATGACTGACCAAGGAGCATTTCTCTTATCAGGGCATTTTTTATTTCATGTTGATTTTACAGGTTAACTCTTAGGATGTAATTTGCTTTCCTCATCTTGGAGTTTTTTGGGTTTTTTTGTTTTTGTTTTTTGGGTTTTTTGGGGGCGGTTAGGTAACACTGTAGTTTTAAAGTAAACAACACCTATTGTTTACTGAGTGTCTACTCTGTGCTAAATGCTCTACAAGTCATTTTTCATATGGTACACAGTTTATTCTCAAAGAGCATTCCAAGTAGATATTACATCTCCCTTTAAAGATGAGTAAATTGAGATAGATTAAAGCTAAGTCTCACAGCTAGTAAGTAGCAGAATCAGTATTTGAATCCATGTTTGTCTGATTCCAAAGCCCTAATTTTTTTTCTACTGTGCTATTATTTCTTGATAATGTATCTTCAGTACTTGAAAACACTGTTCTTTTGAAACTTTTCACAGTAAGAATAGTATTATTTGGCAATGATTAGAGGCATCTCTTTAGTAGTAAATTTCAAATTTAAAAATCAGTGATATATATGAAAGAAGTGGTGTGGCCGTTAATGCTTTCCTGCCTCCTCTCTCACTGGTCTAGAATAAGAATGGATGATTCTGTAAACACTCTTTGTTTGTTGAGCAAAAATAACAACTTTCCCAAGGTCAGATCAAGTTGCAAATACAAGAGGGTTTTTTTTTTTTTTAATTAAAAATTTTAACTCTATACTGCTTCTATGAGAAACTTGTAGTGAAAGGAAAGGGAGCTCTCTATTTAATGAAGAATATTTGCCAATTATTTTTAACCTCTGATAGTATTCTTAGTCAGACTCAAATACCAAAAAAAGTGTTTAATTTTTAAGTGTCTATGTGCATTTCCTTATAGGCATTAGCTCATCAAAACAAAACATCTTCCTTTGATTTTTCCCTCTTACTTAGGTCTTCTAAGGGGCAAATAAGTCTGAGAATCCACATCTAAGTCTTTCGTAGAATGTGGAAATTAAAACTGAAATATTTTTATATTTTCACTTTTTTTTTACCACTTTGCATGTTTGATATTAAAAATGAATGGGGAGGTGAGGAAAGAAAAATTCCCAAATGTTTCAAGATTCACAGCAATTGCAAAATTTATTCAATTCCTAATAAGCTTTAAGCAAATATCAAACTTTTGGTCATGGAGTCTGTGGTTTCCTTATAACCAATATTTCTACAATTCATAATAATCATACTTTTAATGAAATGCAAATTTGTTATAATGGCAGTCGTTCATTTATTTTGTTTATCTTTTGATGAAAGACATTTTAGTTCTTTCCCTTCTTTTAACTGCCAACAGTATTTGCTATTCATAGATGTTCTGTCTTCAATAAGGTCTATCAAAGTGTAAAACTAGATGGGTATTTTCCTTCCCTTTAAAATGGAATGGTCTTTCATTATGCAGTGTTCTTAGGTGAATTCTCTTGTTTAAGAACCCAGAATACAAGAGAGTGCTATATTAGTGTATTATTCTCACAACAAACAAGCACTGTTCTGTTGCTACCTGCTTGGCCATTGTTTCTGATTGTGTGTGCTTTGCAGTGGTATTTGGATGGTTTCCTGCTCTCTGCCAGCACAAAAAGGCATTTCTGTTACAATGGCCCCTAACCACACAATGACGGCATTAAGGATTTATGTGGAGGTTTCATTATTTTCTCCTCTTTTGTTCCTTCCAGGATGTCTTCCAAGCGACCAGCCTCTCCGTATGGGGAAGCAGATGGAGAGGTAGCCATGGTGACAAGCAGACAGAAAGTGGAAGAAGAGGAGAGTGACGGGCTCCCAGCCTTTCACCTTCCCTTGCATGTGAGTTTTCCCAACAAGCCTCACTCTGAGGAATTTCAGCCAGTTTCTCTGCTGACGCAAGAGACTTGTGGCCATAGGACTCCCACTTCTCAGCACAATACAATGGTAGGTTTCTCATGGTCTCTTGTGCCTTCACTCACTCTTTGACCAGTCTACTCTTCTAATAGTTTGGCTTCAGTCCTTTGCTTTGTAATTATAATTATAATTATCATCTAACAGCCAGACACAAGATTCACTCCTAACATCTTAGAATTCCTTATAAGTAAATTGATTCCAGTAGGAAGTATATGACATGCTATTTTTTTCTCTTTTTTGTTTTTCATGAATTTTGCTTTTGAGACACAATTTAATTAGGAGAAAACACATGTACATATAAGAATAATGTTCAAGTAACACATTTAAAGTTAGTCAGCATGACAGTTAGATGTCATAGTATTTCTAATAAAAGGTTTTTCTAGATAGAGTTACAACGTACTTTGAACATCTCCACCATGATAAATCAATGTTTTTCAATTTTTTGCTTTGCCCAGATTGGATTCCAGTATTCCTTTACAGTACTCAGAATATTACAGGAGAATGTATTTCGTAGAAACTATATTTTTTTAATATGACTGAAATACTTTCTAACTCAGTCTCATTCATTCTGTTGTTTTGATAATTCAGTAATTATCTGGTGCATCCTATTCCAGAATTTGCAACTCAGGATAATTTATCTGCCCCTTCATCCTGGCGTCTGGATCATTGTCATTGCAGAAGATCAGGAAACTGTGGTTTCACGGATGAGAGGGAAGAAGGCAACATAGCATCTTTGGCTGAAGCTTAAAAGCACGCACACACACAAACACACACACACACACAGAGTCGCCAGTAAGGCTTTTAGGTCCTTCTTAGGAACTTAAATACACAGAATCAACATGTTGGCAAGGTAGCAGGGAACTTAGCTGCCAGGAAAGCCACACTCGCCTTTTCAACATGGCTGCTTGGGTACATGTCATGGTTTTGTGACCTTCTCCTCTTCTACTTCAAGGATGGTAGGGCCATTAATTTGAACCAGATTACACCCTGTTTCCTCATACCATCTCATTCTTTTGAAGACGACTCTGATTCTGTGAAATCCTTTTTTTTTTTCCGCTTTCTCTAGAAAATTATTACATATCATAAATGTGCTTGGTATTGAAATATGTTCACTTATTTATGTTATTGCATTACTGTATGTAGAACTAAATCAACAAGAAGAATCAGGTATCTCCTAATAATTGTGAAATGGATGCTATGTTTTGTCACTCACATTAGATTTAAATGCTCTTTCAACACTTTAAGCCTCATAGGTCAAAATTTCACTGGGTGGATTACTATATGCCAAGATTTTCCCTTCAAGGATTGTATTTCTGCTAACACTATGTAACACTTATATAGATGTGGCATTTTAGTCACATTATGTATATTAACTCATGTGACCTTCACAATAATACAGTGGCGTGTTATTATTAGTCTCATTTTATAAGTGAGGAAACTGAGGCACACAGAGGTTAAATAATTTGCTTCAGATCACAGCTGATACAGAGGAGAACCAGGGTTGTTTACCCAGACATTATGGAGTCCATGCTTATAAATATTATAAGCTCTTCACAAGAGCACGTGCATATTTTATTGTCTGATTATCTCTTTGTTGGCAAGCTAAATCATATTATCCATAATTCCTACTTTTTTTTTCTCTACTGTGAGTTTATATTACCTATGTGCAATGATACAACTTTTTGGGCTCCTCTCATAAGGGTTAAACCTAGGATAAGAAAGGGGGAAAATGGTAGTACACAGTTCAACAGGGTAAGGAGATCATACTCTCCATTTGGCATTGCATCACTGCTAATGCCTTTTCTTTCTCAGTATCTTGACCATTGCCTTCTCTTAGGGAGTGCTTCTTGGTTTGGTTTTCCTGTGGTACTACTCTAAGCATAAACACAGATTTGAAGGAATGAATATAAATAGTTATAACCCGAAGAATACCACAAAAATAAAGGAGAGATTATTTTAAGTATACTCAAAGATGCGTATAAGAAAATTATATTAAATTACATTCTGTAGCTGGAATGAGGGATCCTGTGATGCAGGATGTTAGTGAAAATGAAACCAGTTTGTAAGGAAGAACTCAGTTCAACTAGATACAAACTATGAATTGCCTACTTTGTACCAAGTTTCTTGTTGTTATTGTGGGGCACTATGGAAACAGATTTGAATAAAACACAACTCCTTCTCTCAAGCAACTTCATGTAGAGCAATAGTTCTTAGGCAGGGCCTATGGGATCTTCTGAAAATGAATGGAGAATTCTGTATTATGCATACGAGTGAGTAAGATTATGGTTTTCATCAGATTCTCAGACCGATCTCAGGATACAAATGGTTTAAGTATGTTTTAGTGACATGCTGACACTTGCTCTTATATATATCAAATTGGTTTCTAAATATGTTCCTGCCTGAAATGTTTCTTGATTCCATCAGGTTTTCACCTCTTAAGTAGACAGTTGGAAAAGTCTCTCATATGATCTCAGATTTTTAGCCTCTCCTCTCTCCTGTCTTTCTTTCAGTATCCACAGGATTGTTTCCCTGACAATTGAGTTGGATTGTTTACTTTGGGAACTGTGTGTCCTTGTTTTTATAGGAATTAGTCTAAAACTCATTGTCTTAGCATAAAACTTTGTATAAAGTAGCACCAAACTATGGCCTTGGTCTTCTCTCCTGTCATTTCTCGCCATGGACCCACTATTCTTGTCGTGCCAAGTTTTTCATGCATGTTCAGAAATATACCAGGTGATCTTGCATGACACAGCTTTATTCTGGAAAACGCTCTCTTTTCATATTTTACCTTCCTAGTGAATTGCATATAATTATGTCTAATTATATTATATGATATATTAATATAGAATGTTAATATACAATCACTATATATTAATATATAATTAATATAGAATACATAGAATATAATATATGTTTGTATTTCTGATACCTAGCATATAATAGACAACATATGATTATTGATTAGATGGCAGAATTCATATGGATGATTAAATAGTAAATATGTTTTGGGCAAAGTCATTAAGACTATTCATGGTGAATATGCTGATTTTCTAGAAATTTAAGAACTAAAATAGAATGTATTAATGTAGTATACTCAGAAAGCAGAAAGTATGTGTAGTAGCCATGATATAGTCACTGGTTAATGTGATTGATATATTTTATTCATTTATCAAAATGATTGAATATATTTATAGAATTGTTATTCAACACAAATCATTGCACTTTATCTGGGTAGTAGGCCATTGTAATGTTCACTTAACAGAAACTTTTATTTCAGTAGGAAAATACATTTTTTTTCTGTTCGGTGTATTTGAAAACGGAGACAATATTTCATGGTCTCCATATCATAGAGTTCAATTTAAGGAAAAAAAAAACAGGTTTCCAGATTTCATTGCCTATTTATATGTGACATTCATACTCTATTCCTAAATTAAAAAAGGAATGAGAGGTCCACATTTTATATTGCCAATATAGTTTAGAGACAAAGTAAAACTGATGAGTAATCCCTGTAAGGCTGGCTTGAAGTTATGGAGAGATGCTCTCAGTATAACATTTAGGTTGGAAAATATTTTCTGAGATAAAAGTTCTGTACACTTCAAAACTGTTGCCATATAAAGATTTTGAGGAATTAGGGTTGTTTGTTCACATGCAGGGTATGCAAGTGTTTGGAATTGGGTCAGGTGAAGATGTAATTCTTCCCTTCTGAAGTTGTGTTTATTGCCTGAATATTTTGGAGAAATAAATTAAGTGCCTTACTAAGAGCAACTTCCATTAGCAGTACTGATATGAATACGGTAAGTCTATCTATCCTTGGAATGGTTTACTTACTATTCAGGGTGCATTACAGATCAACTGTCTTAAGCTGTTGTTGTTTTTTTAATTGTCAGATTTCTAGCCAATATAAGATTGAGACATAGATATGAAAAAGACTGATTCTGTGGTTTCCTTCTCTCAAGCTCTCATAATCTTGCCAAGCAATCAATGGCAAATTTTGATTCCCATGTAATCTTCAAAAAGGTGAAAGGCAAGGTTGTAAAGTCTGATTCTGACATGAGTGGAAAGGCAGTTTGGGACTTTATTTTTACGGAAGATCAGATCTACCCGTCCTGTCCCTTTCCCCCCTTTTTAAACATGGGTGTGGAGGCTGTCACTTTAGAGTTTCAGAGATAAGCAAGAATCACTATAATTTCTTGCTCATTTTTAATAATAGTTCTGATACAAATGAATTTATTTCATGATGCAAAGAACTATTGAGAACATATCTTCATGTCAATCAATGTGATTATATATGAGCACCAGAAAGGAATAGAGTGAGTATGAAGAGAAATCAAGGGGCAGCTTGAGAGGCAGCCAACGGACTCTGTGGTCGCCATTTTGGTGCTCGTTTTCTGTCTGGTTGCATACTACTTCTGCTGGCTAGATTGTTGTTCTAGTGTCAAACGTGATGTGAAATGAAAGGCTTGACCGCCTGTGGTTACTGAATAGTCAATTGTCTCTTTTTTTCTTTTTTTTCTTTTCCACAGAAGGTATACACTTATCTTAGCCAAACTCTCTTTTGACTTCTTAAAATCCTCTTGAGTTGAATGAATTGTTTTGTATAACTATAGAGTGGCCGCCTCCCAACACTGATTTTTAAAATATGTAATTATTTATTTTAACAGTACAGTATTCTTATTAAAAAATAACTTGAGTTGCTCACTTTATAGATAGCTGAATTTCATATGAAATAAAGACTGTGTATAAGTTTTTAACATTTATTTTTATTTTTTTTATTTTTTTAAAAGATTATTTATTTATTTATTTGGCAGAGAGAGGCACAGCGAGAGAGGGAACACAAGCAGGGGGAGTGGGAGAGGGAGAAGCAGGCTTCCCGTGGAGCAGGGAGCCCGATGTGGGACTCGATCCCAGGTCCTTGGGATCATGACCTGAGCCAAAGGCAGATGCTTAACGACTGAGCCACCCAGGCACCCCCTAATTTTTTAACATTTAAAGATCCATTGGATTTGGAAGTTTTAATATGTTTTAGTATCTCATTTAATGTTTATACTGATAATATTTTCCGGAATTGTTTAAGAAAAAACCTCTGGATACATAGTGTTTGGGGCTTAATAATTTGATTTATCTTAATGTAAATGTGTTTAAACATTGCAGAGACACTAGTTATCATAAAGCAACATTCAGTGTGAGTCAGTTTCTTCCTGACGTCCATCAAAAGAAGACAAAAGTGTCTTTTTAAATCGGATCTTTTGTAGAAGTTGGCATATAGCTGGGAACCAAGTATGACATTACAGCAAGGCTCCAATGTGTAAAATCCAGCCTTAAACAGTGAAGGATTCATAGAATGCATGTCAGAGAGAGGCTTTTACTTACTCAGGTTCACTGTCAACTCGTGGGATTATTTATTTACCTCCAAATAATTTTAATTGCTATATTATAGTTGTGTCTTGAAATACTCTTTATATGCTTTGCTTATAACCTAATGTTACTAGTAATGTATTTTCAGTGTTTGACGAGGATAATATTACATATAAAGTCCTGTTCAGATAATATACAAAAGAAAAAAGAAAAATGCATGTGTTATTTAAAAATAAGTCACAGAATAGGACCTTAATTATGGTATGGTGAAGCTTCCTATTTCTATATAGGAGTTTTTATAGGCTTTTAAATTTCTGTTTACCTTAGTACATCAGACTTAGCGTAAGTTATTGTGATGGTATAATGCATACTGTTGTTAACACCAGCGTGGTTATTGTGCCAGTTCTAATAATGAGAATTTCATTGTTTAGGGAGAGCAGTCTCCTACACTCTAGACAAAAGTGTAATTACTTTTGAACGATGTGGAATGTGCTCAGTTTAATAGCATGGAGGATAGGTTCAGAAAGATTCAGATAAAGTAAGCTTGGGAGCCATATGCGTAGCGTGGCAGGATAAAATTATGATGGTAGGCAGTGTAATTCTACACACACGTACCCGATTTCACACAGTTTATCTATAAACTGTTGTTTCTGTAAGAGATAGGCTTGCTTATCGGAACAAGGCCAATTCAGTTGAAACCAGGTGAAAATGGTGACAAGTTTATATTTGTTTCTTATGGTAAATTGATGTTTATCATACAATGAAATTACATTGTTACAAACATTATTCTGTAAATGGTGTCAGAAAATACCACATGAAGCTGTTTATCTAGATAGAATCCAAGGCTTGTGTTTGATTGTAAGTGGTTCAGTCTTTATACTTGCATTGTTTCTGAAAATTACCCCCAGGGCTAGCAGGAATGAGGACATGTGAAAAACAATCAGTTGGGGTTCATCAAAGCCACTGGATAAGTTGTGCAATAGATCGTGTTATCCCGTTGCCTCACAATTCCATTCCTTCTGGTTGGGGGAGGGTTGAATATTAAATGGAGAAAACCTTGATTCATATGATGTCCATAGTATCTGAAGTACTACTGTTGAGTTTAAAATTAACTGGGCCTTGAGAAATTAAGGAATGTACTCTCCCATGGTGAGGAAAAACGTGCTACGTGGGAGCTGCGAGCTAGTTCAGGATACTTGATGAGGGTCTACTGTTAGCGTCCCCACAAAGTGCTGTGCAGTGACAGGTGAATAAACAAGACCTTCCTAAGGCTGTAGTAATGGGGGGAAATGTGTTTGCTTAAGAAGATTTGGCCTAATGAATTTAATGACTTTCATTTAATAGGTTGTGGAAAGATTCAACTCAAATATATACAATTCAGCAGTAATAGAGAAATGAGTAAGAATTCTTCCTTCTTATAACTTTTTGTATAGTATGGAGATAAGATGAGCACAAAATCGTCATAATTTTGTATAAAATATTAGAATGCTGAAACGGGCTAACAAGTGCTAAGGAGATTCACAGTTGAAAGATATCTCATTTGCGGGTATCAAAAACAGATTAATTTGAAATTGCTTCCACAAGAAAATTAGATTCCAAGATACTAAAAATATATAGACACATTGGATCAATTATCATTATACAAGGTCTTCAGTTTATACTTAAGCATAATTTTGCTTTTGCCACATTTTTTTCCCCAGAAGAAATAACTAAGAAAGAAGAAAAGAGAAAGTTAAAAAACAAAAAACAAAAAACAAAACTAAAGACTAAGTGTACTGTAAAGATCTTAATATAAAATATGGGGAAGTTAATGAAATACATGTCTCATATTCATAATAATACCAACAAATACTTGAGTTATTGGGGTTTTAAATGTTTCTTTTCTTTATCTGGGTGACCACCTTCGATGAAGTGGAAAGAATGATGAAATACTTGGCTAGGATATTGGAAATAGCGAGGACACGAAGAAGCAGTGCTGGAAACTTACTCTAATGGTGTTCCTGACTTTATGGAATGGATAGGTGTCCATGTTTATCTCATTTGCTATTCTTGGACCTGCGTAATAGAATCATTTGTATTTGGAAGTTAAAAATAATGCAGAGTTTGGGGGCTAACCTTTATTTTGTATCTTAGATGTTTTGTTTTCAATTCTTCCACATTTTCTTCCTTTGATTCTTTTCCTTGTTTGCTCCTCTTTTTCCTTTCATTTTGCTTCTATCAGAAAACATTCTTCTTATTTATGTATTTATTTTTATTATGTTACGTTAATCACCATACATTACATCATTAGTTTTTGATGTAGTGTTCCATGATTCATTGTTTGCGTATAACACTCAGTGCTCCATCAGAAAACATTCTTAATGGCTCTCTTGTGGATCTCAATGGAGTCATTATCAGGAAGGAAGACAGGGTTGGAGAATCAGCACCATTGTGCTCTGATATACACTTCCTTCTTATTTACATATATTACCTCTTGGGGGCTTGCCAAACTTCCTGCAGTCAGCCTAGGTTTCTCTTACTGTATGTGATTAATAAAGGTCAGTTGGTTCTATGACAAAACTTTCACCGATTTTTAGTTAGTTCTTCACAGAACTATGTGGCATATTTATTCAGTTTATTCAGAAATCACATTCTTTTACTTTTCTTTCATGATCCAGCATTGATAGTAGATTATAATTTTATATTTAATGTACTTACTGGGGAAAAAAAAGGACTTAGAACTCTATATTGGTTCTGAAATTATTTTTTGAAATCAGGCTTATCATTGAATCCAAATGTCTGGGACCTGGTGCTTTAGCGGATTCTTTATGGTCTTTGGGTGCCTGTACTAGCTTTTACATTTTAAATTATTTGACAGCGTCTGTCACTGTTTTCAATCAGTTCTTGATCATTTCCTTAACTCAATTATTGTTTTTTTGTCTTCATATTTCTTTCCTAAATTTGAGATTTTATAATGATTGGTGGAAAGTAAGAATTGAAGAATGGAGAGTTTTTACATAACTAGAAAGTAATTTTGATGGTAGTGTCAGTGTATTAACTTAATATGAGGGATAATAGCAACGAGTTTGTCATTATTTCTTATTTTGTAATTGCAAAGGGCCATCACTTAAGGGATTCCAAAAGAAATAAGAATTTTGCAGTGTTGATGCCTGAATTCCAGGAATTAGAATGAAATCTCCAAGGCTAGGTCAGTGGGACCTCAAAATATTTCAAATAATACACCATATTTCCTCATGGCTCTATCAGGTAGATACAACTAACCATTGTGCCTAAAAAGAGAGAAATTATCTTTGTATAGCAGCTTCTCTAACAAGCACAAACACTAGCACTTAGTTGGGATCTTAAGAAAGTGAAGTCATAAAAATAATGTAAGGAAGTATTGGGTTTTCATTCTAATTTCTTTTCCTCACATATTTTGGCAATTAGGCTCATATACCTTTCTCTTTTAGAAGTACAGATAAACACAAATACCTGGATTTGACCGGGGGTGGGGGGTAAGTTTTTTAAAAAATAGAGAGGAATTCAATAGTATAGAAAATCTAGTTGGAAGATAGGGGTGAGCTCTTTCAAGAGAAATGTTTCCTTAAGAAATGTCAGTCTGAATTCAAAATGAACACTCTTTGTGCCACATTAGGTGCATTTAAAAGCATTAAGTGCGTTTAAATTCTTTACTTCCTCCAAAAGGTCTGAGATGCCCATAATTCGTACTGGCATTAAAGGTGTCATTAGAACTGGATTCATGACAGTATTTTAATATGTAGCCAGTTTTGATCGTTTCATGTCCCTTTCTCCCCATTTTTTGTTTTAGAAAGTAAATTTTATGTTTTTCTCTCCTCTGCTACCTAGAGGAGAAAGCTGAAAGTTGTTACTTGAAATGGGAAATAAGTGTAAAGCTAACTTAAATTTACAGTTGTAATCAGTTCCTTTGGTTACATATCTCCTTTATACAAAGGCAAAAATGCTTTTTAAAAATTTTCCCCTAAGGGCACCTGGGTGGCTCAGATGGTTAAGCATCTGCCTTCGGCTCAGGTCATGATCCCAGCGTCCTGGGATCGAGCCCCGCATCGGGCTCCATGCTCAGCGTGGAGCCTGCTTCTCCCTCTCCCTCTCCCTCTGCCTCTCCCCCTGCTCATGCTCACTCTCTCTCTCTCTCTCTCTCTCTCTGTACCTCTGTGTCTCAAGTGAATAAATAAAAAATCTTTAAAAAAATAAAATAAAATAAATAAATAAAAATGTTCCCCTAGCCAGTTTTCAGGAATGATCCATGTGAGCAGATGAGGTGTGAATGTAAGGAGAGCAGCCTTGGGCCGCTCTGTGACACTGACATCACATGATAAAGTAAATGAACACAAGTGACTGGATTTTGTGTCTTCTTTAGTCAAGGCTGCTTCTGTGGCAGCAGAGCAAACAATGTTTTCATTATATAGAGAAGCAGTGTTTACTTCAGTGTCTCTTCTTAGCTCTTAAAAATCCAGCCGGTCTCGAGATAAAACAGTTAATCTTGTTGGCCGATAACCCTAAATGAGAGAATAATATTCTAAGAGTGAATAAAAAATTTTAGATGGAGGTAGGATATTAAAAAAGGAGCATCACTACAAAGGTACCATTAAGGAGCTTTTTATTTATGTAGGAATATACAATATGTACCATGTAAAAAGTCCACACCTATATTAATGAGTAACAAAAAAATAGGTTATGATAACTTATAGCATGTGTATACTTAATAATGTGCTAAGCCTGGTAACCACCTCTGGTGCCACTCCTGACCCTTCCCTCTGCGTAAACACATTTCTGGAGAGGGGGAGATTGCTGGGTTGTTCCCAGGCTTTGTGGCAGTGGCTGGCATGCTTTGCACACTAGAGACACAGGAGTCAGAGAACGTGCTTCTTGTGTATCTGAGATTTTGATTTCCCCAGGGTCATCACTAGAATATAAAAGGCAACTTTGAAAGTCTTGTGTGAATATATCTTATAGCCTATCTACAGTCTGATAACTGCAATCCGAATATGGGAGATTTCAAATAGTCAGTGCTCTTTAGAATATGATATCTAATAATTAAAAATAGGAATGTGTAATATATCAATCTTTTCTATGTACCAGCCACCCTACATTTTTATTACCTCAGCCAATTTTATGTCAACCCAGTGAGTTCAACAACGGTGATGACCCCAAGTTTACAGACAGAAAACAGTCTTGGATAAAGTAATATGCCTAATAAGTTAAGTGGTAGAGTTTGGATTCATGACTTTGGAACCCAAGCACTTAATAACTGTGCTTACGGCCTCTCCATTCATATACACATTAAAATCATTTTTATAATTTATCTGAATAAATCAGAATAAATAATTTTATTTTATTTTTTTAAGACTGATTGATTTGTCAGAGAGAGAGAGGAGAGCACAAGCAGGGGGAAGGCAGGGAGAGGGAGAAGCAGGCTTCCCGCCGAGCAGGGAGCCCAATGCGGGGCTCGATTCCAGGACCCTGAGATCATGACCTGAGCCGAAAGCAGATGCTTAACCGACTGAGCCACCAAAGGATCCCTGGAATAAATAATTTTAAAAGTCTTTAGAAATACATGTGGGGAATTCAGATAGAACAATTGTTGCTTGACTATTATACCTTAACTCAGAGACAACTTGATTTTTTTTACCTTTTTATCTGGCTTCAAATGGACCAAGAGATGTAACTATTTCAGAATGGGTACAAGAATTTCTGCATAGGCTATTCGGCAATATATGGGATTTTAAAAGATTACTTGCTAAACCTTTCATATAAAGGTTAGTATTAATTCATATCCTGGCTATTAGACTGTTGGCATAGCATAGTGGTTGAGCACATGGCACTAGTGAAAAAATTACTGAGTAAATTCCAACTTCTGCTGTTTAATATTTTATGGCACTTGGCAATTATGGAGATTTTCTGTAACTTATTTTTGCCATCTGTAAAATGGGGTTTAGTTAGAATAACGTCTAACTGAGAGAGTGTTATGTTGAAAGGAGTCAGTACACATAAAGCACTCTGGTGCCTGGGATATAGCAGGAACTTGGTAATTATTAGTTTTTAGTTAAATGAGTGCCTAAAGACATATTTAAGTTCTATGATCTAGGAGAAGATTGGTGCATTGTATTAAATGTCAGATGCTTTCAATTCTTAGAAATTTAAGTAACCTTCAAGAAAATCTAAAGCTAAAGAAGAATACTTTATTTTATTTTTTTATTAACATATAATGTATTATTTGTTGCAGGGGTACAGGTCTGTGATTCATCAGTCTTACACAATTCACAGCGCTCACCATAGCACATACCCTCCCCAGTGTCCATCACACAGCCACCCCATCCCTCCCCCCCAAGAAGAATACTTTTGAAATGAGAAGTCCAACAGAAATCTCAATCTCTTGTCATTAGTTTTTTTTTTTAATTTTTAACTATTAAAAAAGGACATCATTATCAATCTGAGATACTGTCTCTCAGTCAGATATTTATGACAGCTTTAATTATCATCAATATTGTTCATTGGCAGCCAAATTTTTGCTTAATGTTCTTATGGCTGTTCATCAACAGCAACGAGCACCACCACCACCACAAGAAAAATCTACCTAAGCCAAGTCAGAGCTGCATTTTGATAAGAGATGTAGAATGTGGTGGTAAAGAGCCTAAACTCACCCTCGAACTGCTTGGGTTTCAATAAATTCCACATTTTATAAGGTATATAAGTTTTGTGGTTTCTCTCTGTGCCTTTGTTTTCTCATCTGAAAATGAGGATAATAGTTGAAACTCTGAATATACACAGGGGTTACGAGGGTAAAATAGAATTCTCATAAGTGGCCTTGAGCTGTGCCTTGCATATAGCAAGGTCTTAATAGATGCTATAGTTCTCGAATAGTTTATGTTCCGTTGACTAATGACCATGAATTATCAGGGGAAACACTGTGGGTTTTGGGGGCTCCCAGTAGTCATGATTTCCTTTTAGTAACCTGGAGGATTACTACCCACATTTCCATCCCATTTTAACTGTTCAGTGTTCCTACCGGTAAATTCTGTCAGTATCTTTGGATGTAATTTGCCTTGAACATGAGATGTAAACTCATTTAAAGGAGAAAACTCTATGTTATCTTTGGCGTCATATGTCTGTCTTGTTCAGCACCGGGTCTCTAGAGTCTGGCTCCGTGGCTGACACACAGCACGTGTCTCCAAATAGTTGAATGGATGAATGAATGTCTCCAAAACGTGGGCTCATAGAAGACATTCTGAGAGCAACTTTTCCTTATCTACATGTTGAAATACTACTTAACACATAGACAGATGTAACAAGTAAATGAAGTAATTACCTACCACAGTGCTTGTTGTGTGGTGAATATTCAGTTAATGTAATCTCCCTTTCTGTCACCCTTCTAATTCTCTCAGCCCAGTTGCTGTGCACATAACTCACAGATCACAGCATTCTTCTGTGGCCTCACCTGTTACACTTCTTCAAATAGTTTACCTGAGGAAAGTAACAGCAGCGTGGACACATATACACACACATACACACACACACCAGCAGAACTATTTTGGAAAAGAATATAATTAAAAATTGTTCAGTTTTTCTTGCATGAATATCCTGAAGACACATACTGATTTTCTTTTAGGACATGGTTAATAAGGTTCATGTTTGTTACTATGGTTATATTAGCATATTCATTTTTGGCGGGTTTTTTTTTTTTTTACATTTCAATATGTTTTAAAATTCCTATTTGATTTCAGGAATTTTAGAGGTCTTCTGGGGGGATTTGGTCCTTTGTTTATTAGCATCGTGTGTATTGCTTTTTTGTCCTTTGATCTCTCGTTTCTGTTTACCCATAAGGGCAGCTTGAGATGATGTAAAAAGGCTGAGAGATGAAAAAGAGGCACTGTACAAATGATTTGTAGAGTATATCAGCTCGACCTCTCAGAAATCTGACATGTCACATTTAAAACTAGGACACCTGCCTAAAATGTGTATATTTCTACCTGTTAATTCTTGATGATTAAACATGTATCTCTGCTTTTGTTTTATTGGATAAAACTTTGACTTGTCACTTTCCTAATGCACTTCAGGTGATCTTTTTATTTCCTATCATATAAACTCTCCCTGTTCGCTTATGTCCTCTTCAGTGGTTCTATAATTATTTTTGTTTTACATAGATAGAAACATGTTTTTCCCCCTTTTTTACATATGGTGTTTTTGCTTCATGCAGAGAGAACTACACAGATGACATTTTTTAAAAATCCAAATTTAATTCGGTTTTACATTCTTATGTTTATAACCCTGAATATCTCCAAAACGTCCTTACCTAAAACACTTCAGAGTTTTATTACTAGATTTATACCAGTACAGATACATCAACTTTCTTAGGGATAATCTCTAAGCAGAACTTAGTAAGACAAGCTTTGAAAACTATCATTCCTAGGAAAGTAAATCTTGAATCACGGAACATCGGTTTAATTACTCCCCTTGACAACTTAACACGGCAGACTGAAATATAAAAGCCGGTGCGAGTGGGATCAGTGGATTATCTAAGTCCCTGAACATCTTCTCTTAAATCAGGGGACTTGACAGAGTGGTTGTGAGAGGGGTGTGTGTTGTGTGTCCCTTGTCGTGTGCAGAGCATTACGTTTTCAGAGATTAGTGCTGAGTGGATGTGGTCTACCTGGACATGAAGCCAGGGAGAAAGAAATTGGGAGGGAATGGAAAAGAGGGGGCTACAGGAAGAGTGGGATAGAGAGATTTACATGTGAGAACTCAGGGGGCTTTGTCATGGCAATTGTATAAAGTGATATACAGTGCAAATCGACTTGAGCATGTCCCTGGATAGCAGGCGGTTTACAGCCTCCACGAGCTGAGATTACTGCTTTATCTTGTCATACTAAATTAACATGGCAGCACACTGTTAAACAGTGGTGACCTCTTCATCTGGGGAAATTGCTGCCTAGAAGAGAGATGGCATTTAAGTCTCTCTCTCTCTCTCTCTCTCTCTCATTCTCTTTCTCTCTCCCCTTATACCCTTAAAGCATTTGGGGGTTAGACAGTAGCCATTTTAAAATTATGATAGAAAAAATATTTTTTATATTAAGGCTACAACAGACAGAGTGCAATTAGATCAAATGGCCATTTTGGGTAGAATAATAAGATTTTATTTATCCAATGTTCTAAAAATGACATGTCATCTTTATACATTGGAATTAAGAATATATTTGCTGTCTTGTCATTTTAATCCCTTATTATTCTACAAATAGACTATTAATTTGTGTAAGAGTTAATTTCTATACTTTCCATAAGAATTGGTGGGTGACGAAGAGATAGGGGGAAATAAGGCTCAGACACTGGTTCTCCCACTCATCAGGTAGAGGGATAGCCCAAGAGAACTAGCAAGAGGATTATGCCTTAAATAGAAGCACCCAAGTTATCTCTTCTTCCCAGAGCTTACCAGGTACTGCTTCATTCTTCAGATTTTTTAAATTACTTTATTAAAAGAGGAGGGAGAGAGAGAGAAGGTCATGAGTTTAATTTGCTTCATCCCTCTGCCAGCCTGCAGCTGTTCTGTTCATGTATTTTCTAAGTTCAACATATAGGAAATATACTATTTTGCTCCTATCTTAAAATGTTGATAAATCAGTCAAAATCCAATGTGTGTGTGTGTGTGTGTGTGTATATATATATTTATATATTTCTGTGCTCGGTATATGCTATTGAAATTTGAATCAAAGGAAAGGGCAAAGTAAAGCTTCAAAAATCACATGAGTGTCTATTCCTCTATGTCCCCAGCTGAAGACTCTCCATCTTTAAAGTGCAGCCCTATGAACTGCTTCCTCACTAACCTCTAGAGCAAGTGTTTTCCATCTGTGTGTTAAATCACTTTAAGGTTTGTAGGATGAGCTTTATGGAATCTGTAACTCCCCCCACAAAAAAAAATTCTGTGATGTACTCACAAGTTTTTCTAGAGAGAGGGTCCATAGCTTTCATTATATTCTCCAAAGGGCCTGAACTACCAAAATAGATGATTACTTGTCCAGGGCTTAATTCTGTCTTCGGGTATTAACAGGGTGCATCCTCACACTGGGGCTATATATCTAGTAAGCAAGATACTGACTTATAGACACAGTTATGATTGTGCTTATTTTGTAATCAGAAAATGTATTCACCAAATCTGCCTTGGAGATTTTTCACAGGGTTGCCACATTGGAATTCACCCTGGAGTCCACCTACTGCCTCTGACCACTTCAGACTGTTCCTCTTAGCATCCTTTTCCTGGGTCCACTTTCTGAGCCATAGACTGGCTATAATTCTCGTATAAGGATGAGGTTCAGTTCTCCAGTACTCTGGATCCAGAGTCCAGGCCCTGGAAACACAAAAAGACTTTTCAGCTTACAAGGGATGTGGAACAGAGGCAATGCAATTTTTTTCTTTTTTCTTGATAAATTGCTTCCTCATGCCCACTCTCCTCTCTCCCCACTTTTCCCAAGTCAGCATGTTGTCAGAACTGTGAAAAAGAACATACAGATTAATTTAGGAGTGGCCTGACTAGTTAAATCCTTCCTACGATGTCCTGGTACTATACTGTTTGACTGACAGAGAATTTTTATATCAAAGTAGTTTGCTTATGTTCAATATTGTCATAAACATGGTGTTTCTTCAAAGAAAGGAAAAGACAAAAAAAAATTAGAAAGGAAAGAAAATGACCAAAATTTGTACCAAGTTGCCTTTGTATGTTATATATTATCTGGGAGCTAGGAGTAACTATTGAACTCAGTCTTTTCCTCCTTATTCTTTCCATTGATAATTCCTTCTTCCCTAGAATTTTTTCATCAGACTAGATGCATTAGCAACTCTTTTAAAATAGAGGGTCCACTAGATAGGTATTTTCTCTTACATTTAACAATTTCTAAAATTTAGAAATAATTCTTTTAATTAAGTTCAGGACTTAAATGTAAGTTGATATGATGTTTTCAAAAATATTAACCTTTCCCCTATTCCTCACTTCCCATTCCTTGTTATTTGTTTATATTTAATGAGCACTCTGCACACTTATATATTAAAACTTGAAGGATTTCTTTCAGATAAATTGTGAATGTGATGTAGGAAGTCATGGAGAACAGGTGTAATTTTATGTCTTCTGAAATAGCAACATGTCAAAAAGTAACAGGAAAGTACTCTGGCAAACTTCACTATCACCTCCTGACTCAGATCCAAGGGCAGGAGATGGAAAACAGGCAGCCATAAACATCAGAAATATAGAATGATAGAGAGCCTTATTTTGGGGCTGACATAAGTAGAATACTTAAATACCAGAGTATTGAGGATATCCGTAATATTCAGAACATCAGTGTGATCTAGTATTTTCCAGGAGAAGCACAGAACCTAAGAGAAAGAAGGAAAAAAAAATATAACAGAAAAAAAAAAAAAACAGAAAGCCTGTAAAACAAGAAGCAAAAACAGTTGTCTGTTGTTATCACACTAAATGTAAAGGGGTGAACTTTCCTTTTAAATGATTAGTATTTTTCTGGATTTGTTTAAATATAGCTTATGCTCCTTAAGTCAGACATAAAACAAAATGACATCAGATGTTAAAAATAAAAAGAAAGGTAAAAATGTAGTAGACATACACACATAGAAATCAGAAGTAGTGTTAATATGACCAGACCAAGTTGAGTCAACATCCTGGGATAGAGTCTTTTTATGTTGTTATATAGAGATAAAATGTCATGAATATTTATACATTAAATAAACTATATAAAGGAAAATTTTAATATATTAAATTATAGAAAGAGAAAAAATGTTAGAAATATGAGGTGTTGACAAAAATATAATTATACTAAAAGAAATTAAGGTATCATTTTCTCTTTCACAGATGGATTAGAACACAAATTCATGGAGGATGATAAATATAATTAATAAGGTTGACTTAATATCTATATGTAGATCACTTGAAAATTTTTTAAAAGAACACTACCAAATAATTCTTGTGTTAAGAGTCTCATGCTCTACCGACTGAGCTAGCCAGGTGCCTTAAATAATTCTTGTGTTAAAAATCGAAACTATAGAGGTGCCTGGCTGGCTCAGTCAGAAGTGCATGTGACTCTTGATATCAGGGTTCTGAGTTCGAGCCCCATGTGGGGTGTAGAGATTACTTAAAAATAAAATCTTAAAAACAATCAAAACTATAAGCTATTTAAAATAACAGCATGAATATTACATATCAAAATTTGTGTGAAATGGTGAAAGTTCTAATAATAGTAAATTTATAACTTTGAGTACCTTCATCATTTTTTTTTGCATATCTCAGTTTCTTTAAACATTTTTATAGGAACATTAATAGTTTTAACTTTTTTTAAAATTACAATTTCCTCCACTACTTAGTTAGTTCTTTCATTCTTTTGTTCTTTCGTTCTTTTTATCATTTTTATTGAGGTATCATTGACATACAATGTTAAATTGGTTTCGAGTGCACAACACAGTGATGCAACCATTACATTACATTATGCAATGCTCACCACAATAAATATAGTTACCATCTGTCACCATACAAAGTTATTGCAATGTTATTAACTGTATTCCCTATGCTGCACCTTTTATCCCTGTGACTTATTTATTTTATAATTGCAAGTTTGTACCTCTTAATCCCTTCACCTATTTTGCCCGTACCCACACCCCCAAGTGCCTTTATTATTAAATAGAATGAATGAGGGGGAAAAAAGAACAAAACAATTAACTTTAGAGGCAGAAAAGCATGATAATAAAATAACCCCAATAAAGGCATAGAACAGAGCCTGACAGACGTAAGGAAAGAAATAAATGAACTGGGAGAAATTAGGCAAACTTTTCTCTAGATTAATAAATGAAAAAGGGGCACCCGGTGGTTCAGTCAGTTAAGTGTCTGCCTTTGGCTCAGGTTGTGAGCCCAGGGTCCTGGGATCAAGCCCAACATCCAGCTTGCCATCAGGCTCTCTGCTCAGTGGGGAGCCTGCTTCTCCTTCTCCTTCTGCCTACCACTCCTCCTGCTTGTGCTCTCTCTCTCTCTCTCTCTCTCTGTCAAATAAATAAATGAAATCTTAAAAAAAAAAAGTGAAAAAGAACAGACAAAAATACTCAAAAGTATAACTGATAAAGGGTAATGTTATTACAGTTAGAGAAATATAAATTGTTGTAGTCTACTCTAGGATTTTTAAAATTATGTCTTAAAGAACACATGAACCATACAATGTCCAAGACAAATATTCTGTAGTCAAATCATTTAGGGAAGTATTTCATAATATAATTCATAATCCCACCTTTTGATATTCAGATTTCACATGGTATATTAAAGGTTCTGAGAAGTCAGCCCTGTTGTTCAGAGAGCTAATTAGCTTTATCTTGCACAGTGTTTTCCATGCTTAATCATTCATAGAACCTTCTTCAATATATAGCCTCGGGGCGCTTGGGTGGCTCAGTCGTTAAGCGTCTGCCTTTGGCTCAGGTCAAGATCCCGGGGTCCTGGGATCGAGCCCCACATCAGGCTCCCTGCTCAGCAGGAAGCCTGCTTCTCCCTCTCCCACTCCCCCTGCTTGTGTTCCTTCTCTCGCTGTGTATCTCTCTGTCAAATAAATAGAATATTAAAAAAAAAAAAGTTTTAAATATATAGCCTTTTGAATCAATCACCGGGAAGTAATATTCTATTGAGCACATACTAGCAAATGTGGCTGTATAGAATTATTCATTTTATACAGAATCTTGTTGAAATATATGATTTTATAGGACTACAAATAAAGTAAGAAAACTAAACACTCTATCCATAAAAGACTTTTTTTAAGTCAAAGAATAATCTCCAAAAATGCCACCTAATACCTGCCAAATATTTTCAACTTCTAAGAAGCTGAGAGTTCCCATGCTGTATAAAACTTTCTTCTAGAGCCAAAAAAAGTAAACAAACAAAACAAAAACAAAAACAAAATTTCTACTTAGCATAACTATACTACCAAACCAACGCAAAAGAAAGTAAGTGCAATCTCACTTTGAATATAGATGCAGAAATTCTAAATAAAATATTAGAGAAAGGTATCAATCCCTTTTACTATGCTTTTGATAGACCATACTTAAAAAGAGTAATTTTGGTGAATTCAGATAGAGAGATATATATTATCATAATCTGTATTAGGGGTCAACACACTACTATTCACTGGCTTGCTGGCCAAGTATGGCCTGCTGGCTTGGCTATATTTGTTTAAAAAAACAAACAAAAAAAGACAAAAAAACTTTATTGAACAGAGCCACATCCATTACTTTACTATTGTCTATGGCTGCTTTTTGTGGGTCAGTGGCAGAATTCCATAGTTGCGACAGAGGCCCTGTGGCCCTAAAGCTGAAAATATTTACTTTTTGGCTTTTTATAGAGAAGCTTTGCTAGCCCCTTGTCTATATTCTCACTGGCTCAAGAAGAAATCTTACATGAAAATGCTCAGAAAGGTGTTTGAGAAAATTCAACATCCCCTGTTATACAAAGTCTTTGTAAATAGTTGATAGAGTGATACTTGTGCATTCTGTAACAACTGCTTAAGACTTAATGGTGAAATTCTCTAGTTTCCTTTCAAGTTAGGGACAAGTCAGGCTTGCTCACAACTTACATTTAATATTACTTTACCAGGTTTCTCCCTGCCTCCTTCCTTCCTGCTTCCCATCCTTCCTCCCTGCCTTTCTTCCTGCCCTCCTTCCCTCTCTCATTTCTTTTTTTTTTTTTAAAGATTTTATTTATTTATTTGAGACAGAGCACATGAGAAGGGGGAGGGCCAGAGGGAGAAACAGACTCCCTGCAGAGCAGGGAGCCCAATGCGGGACTCGATCCAGGGACTCCAGGATCATGACCTGAGCCGAAGGCAGTCGCTTAACCAACTGAGCCACCCAGGCGCCCTCTCTCATTTGTCTTTCTTTCTATCAAGAAAAAATAGTAGAGCTTTTAACTCAAGAAAAAAAAAAAAAAAAAAAACAGTAGGAAATTTTCTCAGAATTATAAGAAATTTTAATCAAGAAGAAAATAGTGGTGGGATTTTTCCAGAATTATAGAACTGAAAATGATCTAAAGCCTTTAGGTATCCTAAGGAGAACTTTTCATCAGACAACTTTCTTTTTTTTTTTTTTTAAAGATTTTATTTATTTATTTGAGAGAGAGAGAGCATGAGAGGGGGGAGGGTCGGGAGGGTCAGAGGGAGAAGCAGAGTCCCTGCCGAGCAGGGAGCCCGATGCGGGACTCGATCCAGGGACTCCAGGATCATGACCTGAGCCGAAGGCAGTTGCTTAACCAATTGAGCCACCCAGGCGCCCCATCAGACAACTTTCTTAATGATACAGAACAAACAGTTGATTCTGTGCTCCTTGATTTTTTAGAAAAATTAATTTCCAGTTTCTCTTGATAATGTCTCTTTCTGTGCTATTGCTTTTAAGTCAAAAGATTTTAATTCATGATTATTGAACAGAAACTTCCTGCTTTGTTTTAAGATTACTTACTTTCATGGACAGGGTAAAACTCTCTCTTACCCTCTTATTTGTTACAGGTCTAGGATTAGGTATGTTACATATTTTCAATTTAAAACATGCCAAGAAAAATTTAAAAAACATGCCAAGAAAATCCACTATCCTATAGGCATATCCCTGAGCTGGGACCCTGACGGAATGGAGATTGATGGCTCACTCTTAAACTCCTCACTGTACTAGAAAATGCCTGATTAAAGCAAGTAAAGCCTGAGGTTTTTGAACTTTAAAAGAATATGTACCCAACAAATTCCTATTGCCTTTTCCCTTCTTTTGGTACTCAGTGGTTTGAGTTGGAAAACAGTTTGGATACAGGACTGTAGGGAGTGCTTTAGGCACAGTCTGCCTTTTCAGAGCATTTTCTAATGATTTAAAGAACTAATCCTTTCCCTTAGGACTACTTCAATTTTGGTTCAGGTTTAGTCACCCTGGAGAGTATATTTTTACTCAGCTGTAACCCTGGACTTCACTTGTGCCTCTTTGGTTTCATCTTGGGTTCTAGATCATCTTGGGATCATCTTTTCACTCTATCCCCCTTCCTATAACTGTAGTGTGGGGTTAAATTTTCTTCTAAGTTGCTACTTGCATTTCAAATTTCTACATGTTAGGTCTTTACTGGAAGAAACCTATTGTGTTTTTACCAAATGTTCTCTTGCTGGTGCCTTTTATTTTAGGGGAATTTTTTTTAAAAGACAGAGCTACCATATGATCCAGCAATTGCACTACTGGCTATTTACCCCAAAGATACAAAAGTAGGGATCCGAAGGGGTACGTGCACCCCGATGTTTACAGCAGCAATGTCCACAATAGCCAAACTGTGGAAAGAGCCAAGATGTCCATCGACAGATGAATGGATAAAGAAGATGTGGTATATACATACAATGGAATATTATGCAGCCATCAAAAGGAATGAGATCTTGCCATTTGCAACGACGTGGATGGAACTGGAAGGGATTATGTTGAGTGAAATAAGTCAAACAGAGAAAGACATGTATCATATGATCTCACTGATATGAGGAATTCTTAATCGCAGGAAACAAACTGAGTATTGTTGGAGTGGGGGGTGGAGTGGGAGGGATGGGGTGACTGGGCGATAGATACTGGGGAGGGTATGTGCTCTGGTAAGCGCTGTGAATTGTGCAAGACTGTTGAATATCATATCTGTACCTCTGAAACAAATAATGCAATATATGTTAAGAAAAAAAAAAAAAGAAGAAGGTAGCGGGAGGGGAAGAATGAAGCGGGGGAAATCGGAGGGGTGGACGAACCATGAGAGACGATGGACTCTGAAAAACAAACTGAGGGTTCTAGAGGGGAGGGCGGTGGGAGGATGGGTTAGCCTGGTGGTGGGTATTGAGGAGGGCACATTCTGCATGGAGCACTGGGTGTTATGCACAAACAATGAATCATGGAACACTTCATCTAGAACTAATGATGTAATGTATGGGGATAAAAAAATAAATAAATAAATAAATAAAAAAGACAGTAGTTTTACTGGGTCCGTCTCAATCACCACAGAGATTTCTAAAAGCAGCTAGGTGATAGTCTTCTCTATTATAGTGCTTCATTGAATCTGATTGCCTAGCTGCTGCCAAGAGTCTGCAACCAGCAGCGACTACCCTTGGACAAAATGCAGCCCTGAGATTGATGTCCTCTTTGAGTAGCTGTGGTGTCAATTCATTAAACATAAATAAATTAATATTAAAGTATCATTTTCATGAGATATTTTTTTAACCTAAGAATTTGGATGAGGACATATCATTCTCAATCTTACTGGGAATGAATTGTCTTTAATAAGTTTGTAGGCCAAAGAAAAAATTATTCTCATCTTTCCATTTTCTTTCCCATATGATTTGGCTTTACACATTTTCTTATGTTTATTTCTCATTCTTGACTTACTACACAACAGAATGTAGTTTTGTGAACCATCGTCTTTTAAGCACCTAATATTCAATGCTTTTTTTTTTTTCCACTCAAAAAATCCACTGAATAGAGTCTCATAGCTAACCATACTTTTACCAAAGACCCTTTAGCTCAGTCGTAAAGTCCATCTGGTAAAAGTCTCTCTCTCTCTTTTGTGTGCGTGTGTGTGTGTGTCAGATTTGGTTTTATTGCATCTTTCATCAAAACTGTCAAAGCATCTGTGACCCCCATCTTTGATGTGGCCTCCTCTGTACCTTGAGTTGTGGAGTTTATTCTGCTAGTCTTCAGGGCGGTTTCTGGTGTATTTAGGATGATTTGATAATGATCTAGTTGTATTCGTGGGACAAGGGGAGTCTAGGGTCCTCCTACTCTGCCAGCATCTTCCTCAATCCTGAAAGTCTTTTATAATCAAATTATTGGAAAGTTCTTTATTAAATAATAAGTTAGATATTGGTAGCAAATTGACCAGTTACCCACATAGGACTTTTCGAACTTGTTTTGTGAATCTCTTTAACAAAATTAATCCACATGTGCTTTATACTGCCCTTTCCACGGTGGTAGTAATCCTTTACCAGTAGGCTCCTATAGATCCTTTGTAGCAAAGAAAAGAAAATGATATAATCTAAAGTAGAAATAATAGATTATTTGATATAAGAACAAATATAGTATGGAAATTAGAGTATATGCAAAGAATTTGTAATTGAGGTGTTAATGAGAATGATTTGCTTGGCTGGCAGACATACAAACTAGTACTTTATAATAAAGGTTATTAACATGTAAATAAGTGGTTTATTTTTGGTGTCAGCAATGACATTGCAGTTAATTCTTGGCCCTGGAATCAAATGCTCAGAGATATTGATTTAATAAGGAACACGAATATCAAACCTGAATTATAGTGAAAAAAACATTTTTGCTTATTAGCTGAAAGCAGTGTAACTTTTACAAATCTTTTTCATTTGCTAACATGGTCTCTTGTGAGGAAAGTAAGATATTAAACTAAACTTTGCTAATATTTTACAGGCTTAGAAAGTTAGAGAGCAAAGGTCATTTTGTTGTCTATGCATTTGGTGAAAACATTTTATTCTACTGGTTTAGCTTTAATTGGTCCCTGAATCTGAAGACAATCTACCAGGAATATTTATCATTTCTTTGATTTCTGAGGTGTACCTGGCGAACATAGCTCTCTGGGTTTGTGCCTCCTTTCCTTGCACAGTTCCACAGGCAGACTTCAGAACTCTTTTGAAGACAGCCATCTTCCCAATTATTCTAAAATCAAGCAAGTATTAATAACTTAATGATAGAACTCCCAAGTTATATAGTGGACTAGTTACCGAATAGTCCAGCTAAATACTAATATGATCATAAAAGTATATACTAAGTATTTGAGATTTCATAGTCCAATAAAGTCATAAAAAAAACCTTTAAATGGGAATTAGTTAACCAGTTTTTTATAGTTCTGCCATTCTGTACCCAGAACAAATATATAGTTTTTTAAATTTTATTTATTTTTTAAATTTTCATTGGGACATGATAGGCATATAACATTGTGTGAGTATAAGGAGTACAGTTTGTTGAGTTGATGCATATATGTATTGCAAAATGATTACCACTGTAGTGTTAACTAAAAACTCTGTCATAGCACATAATTATCCTTTCTTTTTTTATGGTGAGGACAATTAAGATTTAGTTTCTTAGAACTTTGAAGTTTATAATACAGGTTGTCTATATAGTTTTCAATTTTTTGAATGTTTTGTCTCATGTCAAACCATAAGAGAAACTATATTTTTTAGGTCTTTTAATGACGGATAACATAACTTCTGGAAGAAGAACAGCAGTCTGGTTGTATGTATGTTTGTGCTTATATTTTTGAACATTTATGATGAGAGCTCATAAAATCATGAGTCAGCAAGTTGAAGGTATATGAGTATAAGTGTAACATGTATGTACGAAAGATTCAGTGAGAATAAATATAATATGCTTATGTGAAATCAAACTTTGCAAAGATGTTACACTGGTAAATGTTCTTCTAATAATCAGAAGAAAGAAAAGATAGGTGGGGAGAAAACCTATCAGCATAGACAGGGCCATATTACCCATGAGGCGCTCTAAGCACAGTGCCTAGAGCCCACAGTATTTTTAGGGGCCCATGAAAATGTTTTGCTTTCTTTTAGAATCAGAAAAAAAAGTCAATTTTAGGTTGAAGAAAATGTTTTAATATTTAATACTAATACATTTGTTTTAATACCAGTGGAGTCCTATAATTTAAAATAATCCTCTTCTGATTCTAATTCTGATTCTGATTATTTTAGGGAGGAAGGTGTTGATGAAGGCAAAATTCTTAGGGTCCAGGGAAGTTATGATGTGGCCCAGATAGTGGATAAAACACAGAAAAACATTTTTAAAAAATTATACAAAGATGCTTTTTATACAGAGCTCCTACCACTTCCCTTCTTGCTTCTCTCCAGTTCTCCTACCCAGTCTTTTTACATTCCATGTTTTATCATCCTGGGTCTGATTTTGGAATGTCATTCTTTTTTTATTTTTTTTTAATTTTTTATTGTTATGTTAATCACCATACATTACATCATTAGTTTTTGATGTAGTGTTCCATGATTCATTTTTTGTGTATAACACCCAGGGCTCCATGCAGAACATGCCCTCTTTAATACCCATCACCAGGCTAACCCATCCCCCCACGCCCCTCCCCTCTAGAACCCTCAGTTTGTTTTTCAGAGTCCATCATCTCTCATGGTTCGTCTCCCCATCGGATTTCCCCCCCTTCATTCTTCCCCTCCTGCTATCTTCTTTTTTTTTTTTTTAACCTATATTGTATTATTTTTTTCAGAGGCACAGATCTGTGATTCAGCAGTCTTGCACAATTCACAGCGCTCACCATAGCACATACCCTCCCCTTATTTGCAGGTCACTTTGTTTTAATCCTTCAGTAGCTTGAATTGTGATATTGACCAACTGATCCCAATATTTATCTACTGCCTAATTCAAAGATCAAGTTACTTTTCATTCTTGATAATAAAATGTAGCAGTTATACATACAGGTGGAGATTTTTGTTAACTCTATTTAGTAAAAGTATGAGACAAAGCAAGTTAATAAAAAGTGAAACACACAAAAAGATGTTAATTTAGTAATACTTTTCTTTCCGTACTTTTTTTTTTTAAAGATTTTATTTATTTATTCATGAGAGACAGAGAGAGAGAGAGAGAGAGAGAGAGAGAAGCAGAGGGAGAAGCAGGCTCCCAAGGAGCAGGGAGCCTGATGCGGGACTCGATCCCAGGACCCCGGGATCACGACCTGAGCCGAAGGCAGACGCTTAACCATCTGAGCTACCCAGGCGCCCTCTTTCCGTACTTTTTTATTTCTTTATTTGTTGGGTTGTTCATTCAGACATAATAAAACAAAAGCTGGCATCAAAAAGAAGACTTCTGATTATTTGTAATTGAGGGGCTTTTAGTTTAACATATGAAGTATACATAAGCATTTAGTTTCTTTAAATATTTACTTCAAAAATATTGTTTATATTTTTTGATGACAAATATATGCCTTCATGGTTTTATTATTTAAAAAAGTCACTGTAGTCTCTTCATCTCTTTTTGAATAGTTAAGTATTTTTGTTACATTCAAATAGCTACCAGATTTCCATGGTGGATAAGGGGATTTTTATATGATCCTTGTAATTATAAAGAGATTTCCTTAGTGAGTGAAGTGCCTCATTTATGCACCTCTACTGAAAGGAAAAAAAAGAAAAAAGAAAAAAAATATACCATAATAAATTTTACATGAGGAGCAATAGTGAAAAAATTGAAAGATCAGTACAACCAGAAGCCATAGCTAAGAAATAACAAACACAGCAAAACCACTGGGAATGGCTCAAATCCAATTTAGAATAAAATTTAGCACCAAGTTCTGTTTTCATGTCCTGTCTACATAGCTAAAGGGAAAAAGTAGGTTGAATAGTTACTGGGATTGTGATAAGAACTTCAGACCATGTAGCTTAGCTACAAATAGGCTCAGCTGCAGTGTTGGGTTATACAAGGGGAATCTACATTGATTTTCTGCTGTATGTAAGTAGTATGAATTGTTGCATTTTTTAATTTTAAAAGTTATATGTAAAGTTTTAAATATATATGTGAATTCAGTGATATCTCTTCATTTTCATTACTCCTTACAATTTGCATTGTTACATGCTTTCTTGTCTGGAAGTAGAATGGGTACAGTTAGAGTTTGTTTGTATGTGTTGGAGAAATGAGTTAAGCATTTGAAAGGTCTCTATGTTTATAATAGAGAGTAAAAAAAATTCTAACCTTTGGTATAGGAAAAAAGTTGCGAAGTCAGGTATAATCTTCTCTTATGCTTCTGCCCCACAACCCTGTCTCCATAATATTCTAGTTGATGTATAGGTGGTTTCTCAGTACTGTGTTGGATCTATGAGAAAGAGTTCAACTTTCCTTTTACTTATGGCATAGACTTCTATATACTCTTCTCTTTTTCCTTTTATTTTCAATTACTATTTTCCCGTAATATCTGTCTCATTCCAAACACCTTCTATATTTAACCCTTACCTCAGTCCTCTCTTTCTTTCTTTCTTTCTTTCTTTTTTTTTATTTATTTGAGACAGAGAGAATGAGAGAGAGAGAGCACATGAGAGGGGGGAGGGTCAGAGGGAGAAGCAGAGTCCCTGCCGAGCAGGGAGCCTGATGCGGGACTCGATCCCGGGACTCCAGGATCATGACCTGAGCCGAAGGCAGTCGCCCAACCAACTGAGCCACCCAGGCACCCTCTTTCTTTTTTTAAAAATATTTTATTTATTTATTTGACAGAGAGAGACACAGCGAGAGAGGGAACACAAGCAGGGGGAGTGGGAGAGGGAGAAGCAGGCTTCCCACGGAGCAGGGAGCCCAAGGTGGGGCTCCACCCCAGGACCCGGGGATCATGGCCTGAGCTGAAGGCAGACGCTTAACCAACTGAGTCACCTAGGTGCCCCAGTCCTCTCTTTCTAATATTGTCTGCATCATGCATCACGAATACTAGTGTGGTAGGAGAAAGTTATCACAAAGGAGGAAGTCATGTTTCACCTAAATCTTAAATGCCTCATTTTTCAGTGTAATGACAGGGGAAAGAAGTCATTTCAATTAAACCAACATTTATAGAATATCTCCTTTGTATAAAATATATTAGCTGCAAACATGAAAAAGGCACATTTTTATCCTCTGGGAACTTACAGTCTGGTGGAGAAAATGGATATACAGATAAATCCTGTTAAAGGCTTTGATAATATTATGGTGAGTATTACAGATGGAGGGGTTTATGGTATGCTATGGGAGTTTACGAAGGAAGAGCAGCATTTTCTGACTGAGGGAGAAGAGCAAATTTCTAAGCAAATGGTTCTAGAGCAGTGCTATTCCAAATGGGGTCTGTGTGCCTCCGTTCATTAAGTCTTGTTATGGAAAGACTACCAGCTGAGCTAAACAGGGTGCTTAGTGATAAAAGTGATTTCCGTTCTGGGGCAGCTTCTTGTCTTGTGGCAGACTGGTGCTTTTAGGACCACTCCTCAAGAGGACCATGGCACACATCCAATATCTATGTGCAAATTACAATAAATCAGAAATGGGTGGTATCACTTTCAAAAGTGGGACAGTAGGATGGTTCCTGGAGGGGTTTCAGTGAGAGAGTGGAAGTGAAGAAAAGTTTCCTTAAAGATAATTCAGCTGAGTCTCGAAGGATAGGTATGATTTGAAAATGCAAGAGGAGGTAGAAAGCAATTGAAGGGAAGGAGATAGTCTAAGTAGACTGGAGGAAAAGAGCTCAATAAGGAACAGATCTTCTAGGTATGGTTGTCAAAGTTATGTTGCATGCAAATGGTGCTGCTATTTGTATCTGTTCAGGGAATTTCTAGGTATATGTGTGAAACCCTAAGCAACTTAGTTGATTTGATTAGAGTGCGCTTTTAAGAAGTCTCATAAAAAGGAACTAACATTTATCAAACAGTAAATCTGGACTAGGAATTATGCTAAGCACCTCTGTGCCTCATGTCGTGTAATCTTTACAATCTTCCACAAAAGAAATATCATTATTTCCATTTTACTGATATGGATACCAAAGTGGAGAGAATAAAATAAAGTCACACAGCCAGTGAGAATAGGCCTGACTCAAAAGACCATGTTTTAATGGGAAAAAGTTGTAAAGTTAGATTAAGGCCAGATTGTAAGGGGCCTTGAGTGCTATCAGAAGATTGGAGTTTATAATCTAAAATTGTTGGGGAACCATGAAATGTTGTGGATGCACAAAGGGCCTTATAAAAATCCTATGTCATGAACTAAGTATTAATTCATCATTTAGTTTAAACTCTAAATATTTATCTTAGAAAAAAAGTTAAAAATTTTAATTCTGGTTTGCTTCTGGACCAGATCCATGGAACCAAAATTGAACCAGGGTTCAATCTCAGATGGAATAGAAATAAGGGAAGATGGGTGTCCTGTTTTAGAAAAACCTTCAAATATTTTGGCTGGTAATTGGCTTGTTTCTAATTTAGAGAAACACATAAAGTGCTAAGTAAGTACTGTGAAATAAGATCATACATTTTTTGGGGGGAGTGTCTGTTCTGTATCAGAAAACAAAAACCCAAAACCAAAACCTGTTACATATAACCCAGAATTGGGTTATACAGATATTTCCACAAAAAAAAAAGGCGAGTAAGTTTTGTGAAGAGTATGAGAAATGACCAGGGTATCTATATTTACTTTCCTTGCTCAAATATGAAAAAAAAATATTTTTCACTTGCTTCAGAATACTTCTAATATATTTTCTTCCCAGCCTTAACATTATTTCTTCTGCCAGGCCAGTCAGAATGTGGCAAAGTCAGATGAATAATTAAGTGTTTTAGAGGGATCAACAAAAAGGAGTATTAATTGTCTTGTTCCTAGAAATACTAAGTAGAATCATGAAATAGAACAGCTCACTGAAAGCAGTAAAGGCAAAATATGAAAGCTGATTAAACCAGCTAATATTAAAAATAGTCAAAGTTTTAACATAGTTGTTGAGAATTTATTTGTTAAAAATATATATTATACATGTGTATATATGTAAAATACATATATATTAGCAATAAAAGCTATAATTTTATATTAACTGTATGTATGTAGAATTTTTTTAACTGTCTCCTTTGTTATTTACACCCAGCTAGAGCTTCATTTACAGATCTGCTTTTCACAATAAGAGGTATTACTATCCATTTAGCGGTGGCATAATGCCTGGAAAAACCTATTTCTTTCCATAGGGACAGACTTAGACCATTTAATCCATTTCATTGGTGGCAAATAATGCAAATTCCTAGTTTATCTTACTGTAAATTCAGATATATTTTTTATGTGGACTATGAAAAGAAAGAATGATAAAGGGTTGTAGAATGAATACAGATTGTAGATAGGACAATTATCTGCTGTGTTTTTGTATATTTAACACTCACAGACATATCGAACTTAAAACCTGGCATTAGATCTTAGCACTCTTTTAGTCCACATCTCTCCTTTTGACATAGGGATATTCAAGTTCATAGAGGTTAAGAAATTTGCTTAAGGGTGCCTGGGTGGCTCAGTTGGTTGGGTGACTGCTTTCAGCTCAGGTCATGATCCTGGAGTCCCAGGATAGAGTCCCGCGTCGGGCTCCCTGCTCAGCAGGCAGTCTGCTTCTCCCTCTGACCCTCCCCCCTCTCATGTGCTCTCTCATTCTCTCTCTCAAATAAATAAATAAAATCTTTAAAAAAAAAAAAGAAAGAAATTTGCTTAAGATCAAAATTAATGATTCTTACTTTAATCCTGTATGGCTGTGAGAATACTGGCCACTGTAAGGAAAGAAAACAGAAGTGAGCCAGTTTGGGGGACAGAATTCTGAGTTCACATTTGTATATGTTGGGTTTGAGTTACTGAGATATTTAAGTAGAAAACCAGCTGTTAGAAATATGTGATTGAAACTTCTCTGCCAAGAGATGGGAATGTGAACATTACCTGCATAGACACAAGATTTGAAATTGTGAATTTAAGAAGAATCATTTATTACACAAATATTTGTTGAGAATTTACAATTCCCCGAGGAAGTAAACCTAAGCTGAATTTTAAAGAATTTGCAAGTTATCTTGAAAGAGGCAGGGAAGTAAGATATTAAGGAGAACAGGGCCTGGGGGAATGCAAGGAGTTAAATTATGATTGTATCACTAAAGTGGGGTAGAGAATAATGATAAGGAAGTTTGTGTATCATCCAAAGGAGTTACAAGTTTTTCTTGAAAGCTAGGTGCACTCAACTGAGAGATCTTCAAGACACAGAGTCAAGATCATTTTCCTAAGATAGAGAGTTTAAAAAGAGAAGCAGGAACTTACTATGGTTATTGAATACGCTTTAGAGGATTTAAGATCAAAACAGGCAATGCCTGGGATAAGAAAGAACAGCAGCTGATGGGCCATCAGAAAGCTCAGGAAAGAACTATTCAGTAGTCTCAAATAGTTTGAAGAAGTCATGAAAGATACTGGACTTCACTATTAGAAGATCATTTGTATTTCCTCCAGGATGCAGAGTAATGCTTTTCAAAAAATAGGCACATGGTTAACAAATTTTCTGTTCATGTTTCATTGGTGTGTGTGTCCTGGAGGGTGGTGGTGGGGTGTTTAAATGTTATTTATGAGTTTGACAAAACGACTTAATTTTCATTTGGAAATACCTGTCAAGGAAATTGAAATGTAAGATGTAGCTAATTAAAAATAGTATATAAAACTGAGTATGTTAATAAAGGACATTATGAAACCAAGCAGGCATATTGGAAATATGAGATAGATGACAGATATGGAGATGAAACAAGCTTTGACTAGAAAATTAGATCAATGTTAGTAAAATTAGAATAGTTAGGTATGTTCAGTCTGATGAGAAACTGTATAGCAAAATGGCTAAAAGCACATTTGAAAGATTCAGGGAGATGGGTTCAGAATATTTACTGCACTTGAATGGTTTACACTGAGTTTCATGGAAACTGGAAAACTCAGTTTTTCTATGTGTGTAAAAACAGTGACAATAATACCTGCTTCATGGGTCTCTTAGGAAGGATCATAGCCTATTAAAAGCCCCAGTACAGTGATTGGCATGTTACTAAATTTAATAAATGATGCTTTTATTATTTTGCTAAGGCTATGCCCTCAGGTTCTGAATGAAATTGGAGGTTAATTAAAATAAATAAAGAACAGTGTAATACAAATATATTAAAGGAAAGAATTATCCTCACACACACTGCAATCAGGGTGGTATATAAGATGGCCATATAAAAACAGTTACTCAAATTGTCAAGTGTTAGAATTGACACCCAAGTGAAAGTGTTGAAAGCTTCATCATTTAGGTCATTTCAAACTAGATTCTACCACACTCAAGAAATCCTGTGGTCAAATTCTTATCCTTTCCGCTAGTTGCATAGTTCTTCCATGCACAGACCTGCTATTGACTTCCCTGTTCTATGCACAAAGCTGCTATTCACTTCCAGGAAAATCGGTTGCTCTGTGGAATTGGATAAGAATTTGGTCTACAATGAGTGACTTGAATGAATGAATTTGGAATTGGCAAGAAAATACAAACATATGCCACATTGACTTGGTACATTCATGCCTCAAGAGAACTCAGGTAGCACGTAAATTCTGCGTCAAGAGCCAGAGATTTTTCAGTAGGAACCAATTACAAAAGTCAGCCTAAATCTTCCCCAAGTATTTTTGTCATATCCAAAGAACAAGGCAAAAATGTCATATTTAATTACTGCTCATTAGAATGTAAAAGTCTAAAGAGTATCTCTGGGTAAAGTCATAGATAGCACCTACTATTTACAATGCTGCTGTCAGAAAACAGGATTAATAGTCATGGTATAGGCTAATTAAACATATGGAGATTTATTAACTTCTTAAAAAATATACTTTTTTTGACCAGTCGTAATTGGCTGAATTGATACCTGACTGACTACTTGCAAATTAAATGGTTTTTTTTTGTTTTTTGTTTTTTTGTTTCTGTTTTTTGCTTTTTGTAGGCAGAATATACCCAGGGTGTGTAGGGGTCCCGCTGGTGTGCTGGCATTAAGTTGGAGGCAGTCTGAACCTTCTATTTTCCGTAGTAGACAGATTTCTTCTCCTGATATTATTGCTCATGAAGTTTTCAGTACCAGAGACATTGGACCTTTAAAAAGGAAGAGATGTTACATTTTTGACAGCTTCTCCCTTCCACTGACTGAAACAATAAAAATAAACATGAAGCTGTCGGAATGGCCTCTGCATATAATGTCATTTGCATGTGATTTCCTTTGCTTCTCTAGATAATTGAATTTATTCAGGCAATTTATTTTTTAAATGTGTAGTCTCTGTGAATGGAAACATCTTAACTAAAGACAACCCTTTTATTTCCCTTTAATGAAATATATACATGTATGTGTATACTTCTGTTAGAACCAAGGGAATAGAAGAAAAATAATGGAAACACCAAAAATGTACCATAAAAAATTAAAGAGATGAAGTGTGATTCTCGTAACCAAATATTCTTTGTGTTCATCCCTTGTCTATGTTCAAGGTCTCTGGATGCTCAGTAGGAGTTTTTAAATCATATTTTCTCTTTTTGATGTCACTAAGTATAAGGAATGGATAGCAAAGGACTTTTGTAAGAAACCTCTGCGTCTGTACCATCTCAGAGCTGGTAAGCGTAGCAATACCTGTTTGGTTCCCATCCTGAGACTCAGTCTTCCTATAATACTGAGTATAAGTATACTTAGTATAAGTATATTCAGACTTAAAGAGAATGACTATTTAACTTGAGCTTCATTAGTCAAACAATGTAGCTACAATTTGTAACACAAAGTTTATATTCTCTTTCTGTGGGGTATATAAAGAATACATGCCTTTATTTTGGATTGGCGTTTTTATGGGTTATTGAGCACCAAGCCAGAATCACTTTGAGATATGAGCAATATCCAAGGATATTGCTCTGAAGTCAGGAGCTCAAATAGAATTGTGGAAGAGAGTGCATCTGCCCCAAATCCAAATATTGCATCTCCTCTCTATTCTCCATAGGATTTAGTATAACCTAAATACAGTTTCATTTTTTATACATACATCCCAATGAATTCCCTTGACAGTAATTTATTAATGGGGAAAACCACCATCACCTCTTATTTACACCTGAGATCACAACTCAATAAAGCACTCAGGGCAGGAGGTTTCTGCAGAACTTTTTTGATGGTGATAATTTTCATTTTTGTTTTCCCCCCATTCTGACTCTAACATCTATATGGCTAGAGTTTTAGGGTTGAGCATACAGCACTAAAAACTCAATATTTAAAAGCCTATTCATTATAAATAAGGGAAAGATGCGTCAGTTTCTATTGTTCTCCTTTATTTTTATAGTGTTATCCTTTAGCCTTACTTCCTAGAATACCCCAAATCCTTTATTCTGGCAATTTTTTTCTAGAATCTTCTCATTTTCCAGGTTCTCCGTTTTGCGTGTTCTATAAGCATTCATTGTTATTTCCATGTATGGATTTTTCTTTACAAAACATCTTTCATCACCTTCAAATTCTAATTATAAATAACTATAAAGTTTCAAAAATTTACATGGTAAACCCGAGTCACTGTAAGAGAAGATGATACCCACTTAGAACTGTCATCTTTAGACATATGTAAAGAGGGGTTGGCCATTTGCTCTTCTCTCTCTCGGAAGACACTTTCTGAGGGCTAATTTACTAAAATGGATTTAACCATTCGCTGGAAACAAATGGTTCATAAGTCATTATTTTACAATCTTTATTTCTTTATCTGCTTTGTGTATTTTGAGGCTCATCTATATTTGAATATTCCACATGCAAATTTAAAGATCTCAAACAATAAACTAATCATTTGAATCCTGAGGGAGAGTGTATGGCATCTGTTATTTACAGTGCTGGAGCTAGAAGTTAAGACTAACACTCAAGTTATAGACTAATTTAGTTAGGCAGATTTATTAATTTTTTTAGATATATTGATTCTATTTTAATAATCATCTATTGGCTATCCATTCTGTTTTTGTCTAGATCATAATCATTATTTCAACCTCCCAAACAAGAACTATGTTTATCTCTGACTGTTTACTCCCTATTTTCAAGTTATCTAATCCTATCATAACTTGCTTCAAAATTGCTTCTGGGAGTTGATGGTTCCTTTCAACTTTCATGGCTACAGTCTAATGGAAAGCTTTTTATCTCCACATATGTGGCATGGTAATGGTTTCCTATTCAGTGGAGATCTTCACTTTCTCTTCTACCCAATTCATTCTCCACACCACTGCTAATCTTCCTAACAACCTACTTTAAGAGAATCATCCAGTATGGAATCGTGAATAGTTCCCCATTGCCTATCAGGTCAAATGTAAACAATTCTATTTGACTTTCATAATCTTTCATGAAATGATGATGCCTTCTGGATGACACCTCTATCTTTTCCTACCTACCTACTTTTGTAGGCTTAGACCAAAAGACTATCTATAAAGATATAAAGATTTAATAAATTGAGTAATTAACTCAATATATATTTATTAGACACAAATAATAGAGTTGGGGTACATGGTGAATAATCAGACATATTTTCTGCCTTTGGGGTATAGAAAGAAAATTAAATAAGTGATCCCAAAGCCGTGTACTAATGCTATGATGAAGAAGTTTCCACCTTCTTTTGATTTTCAGGATTCTCTCTTCTTTGAAGTTCTCCTGCATGGATAATTTGCTACTATACAATTTAGTTATAATTACTGGTTGTTTCTTGTGATTTAAATGCCTCTTAAATTTAATTTTAAACTCTTTGAGGAAAGAAAACCAGCTTTATTTTTTCATACCTGTGTCATCTCTTACATCACCTGAATCAGTTGAGGAAGGCAGTGTAACTTAATGATGACCAGCATGGATCTTAAAGTTACACAATCTTGGTCTTAATTCTTCAATTTACCATTTCCTACTCTTACGTTGGGTGAATTACTCATAGGAGCTTAATATTCTCATCTGTTAAATAGGAATTACAGTCTTCGTGGAATTTCTCTGAGAATTGTAAAAGATGTGTCCATAAAACTTTTGGAACAGTGTCTTTAAGAACTCTAGGAGTGGTAGCTGTATTTTTACTGAAAACATTAGTGAATTGCAACAGATTTTGTGTATTTGGTCAGGAATCAGCCTAATAGTTTAGAAATATTTTTAAAAGTCTTCACATCTATAAGACTAAAATGACAAAATTTATATATAGCATTACTCATATAAACTGTGTGAAAATAATCTTTGCAGAGAACCCAGTTTTACGTAAAGAATGCCAGTATCTCGGTGATTGTGTGCGCTACAAGATGGTCTTTATATGCCCACTAAAACAGGCTCAGGAAATTCTGTTTATACTATGAATAAATAGTTTGGCTAGCTAGGAAATTTTATGAGTATGTAGACTGCTTAATGACTTATCTTTATTTCGGAATGAGAACTGAAGCTTGTGCTTCTTTTATCTCAAATCACTGCTTAAGGTCAACTCATGTTAAAGGTCCCTTTCAAAGAAAAGAGTTACTTCTGCTGTAAACATAGAGCTTTATTGAGAGTCTTAATTAGTATAGAAAAATAGGCCTTTGCTTTTTTTTTTTAATAGGAAGATGGGATTAGTCTAATGACATGATGGAATTAACAGACATAGGGCTATGAAATCAGCCTGATCTAGTGAGGAGATGTACTAGTGAGGGATTATATTCAAGAAAAAAAAAAAAGATGTACTAGAGTATAGAGGAGGGAAACTAGCAAAAATGGAGTTAGCTCCTAATCTATCCTTCCTCATATTACCTTTGTTGCTGTTTTGTATTTATAGTGTAAAGGAACCTAATGATTTGTTTGCAGGAGAATCTGATAGTGCTAATGTTCTCATGAAGAAAGAAAAATCTTGAGGGGCGCCTGGGTGACTCAGTTGTTAAGCATCTGCCTTCGGCTCAGGTCATGATCTCAGGATCCTGGGATCAAGCCCCGCATAGGGCTCCCTGCTCCGTGGGAAGCCTGCTTCTCCCTCTCCCACTCCCCCTGCTTGTGTTCCCTCTCTCGCTGTGTCTCTCTCTGTCAAATAAATAAATAAAATCTTTAAAAAAAAAAAAAAAGAAAGAAAAATCTTGTATGTCTATTTTACAAGAAGAAAGAGAAATATGAAAGAAAAGTAGAAATGTGGCATAATAAGTAATTGGTATCATGTATTTATGAAAAATAATTCATTACTCTAATTCTTTTCAGACTTTGACTTTAAAAAGTTTTATTTCGTAATGAGGAGTAATTGAACATTCTTTCTTTGATCATTTCCCTGAGTTATCACTTTGTAGAGAATCATGAAACTGTGAAATTTGAAAATTGAGTATGCAACAGAGATAAAAGCGTGCTAATGGCACGTGACATTTTGTGGACTACTTTTTTTTTTCCTTAAAATAAGGTTTGTATTAGCTTATCTTTAAAAATCGGCCACCTTAAAAAAGTTTAATCTTTAAAGAATTGATTCCATGAATGCGGTTTGATTTTAGTACAAAGAACTATGAAATTACTTGAATGTGCAAATATGTTGTTTTGGGGTTTTTGTTGTTGTTGTTTTGGTGGGTAGGTGTGGAAAGGGGTTTGTCTCTTGTTAATGTCTTCCTCGCTATCTTAGTAAAGGGACTGGCTTTTTCTATATTTATTTTCATATAATCTGTGTTTTGTCCATGATTATATCCTAATATAATGCCTGGAGCATACTTATTTTAACAAATACTTATATAGCTCTTGCCATGACCCAGTTCCTATTTTTATGAGTTTTATAGTTTGTAATACATGTATTAACTCATGTAGTCTCCCAATTCCTGTAACTCATTATTTTGTAACTTGTAATCCACTAACGACTCACTGAGGTAGATAATAGTATAGTCCCCATTTTATAGATGAGGAAACCAATGAACAGAAAGATTAAATAATTTAGCAAGGGTCACATAGCTAGTTAATGGTGGAACCAGGATTTGAACCAAAGCTATTTGGCTTGATTCTCTGTGCTTAGATGCTAACATCATTAACTGCCTCACAAGTTAGCATATAAAACATTTTTATTACATGAAAGAGAAAATTGAGTGAATGAAATATTTAATTTTTAGTATTTTCATTACTGTTAAATTCTAGAGATCAATGATACTATATATTAGCACATACAAATTACTTATCATTTATTATCCCCTTTTATAGATTTGGAAACAGGTTTAGAGAGTTTAGATAACTTGCCCAAGGTTGTATAGTTAGTAAATGACAAAGCCTGAATTTGAACCCAAATTTTACTTAACCACTGCTTTCTACGGCTTTGCTGACATCATATTTTACTGCATGGAGGATCACAATTTATTTCACTTACCCACTGAATATGTAGTCAGTTCCCAATTATAAATGATGCTGGCAAACACTTAGCTTATTAATTTTACCGATCTCTGCTCTGTGTAAGAAATTGTTTCATTGCTCTGTGGGATAAAAGGAGTCATTTCCTAAACAGATCACAATTTGAAGATTCCTCACATTTCATTTCTTCCTTCAGACTTGGAGTGAATAGGCATTTAGTCAAGTTTATTAACAACTATTGTAAGGATGTTCTGAAGCCTTCTTAGGAAAATGATAGATGAATTATTATACATAATTAGTGGCTAGTTACAATAAATGTTTTTTTCTTTATCTCTTAAAATCTTATTATATGATTCACAATTCTAGTGTTAAATGGAAGTGTTTTGATGTGTAGCCTAATTCTTATTTAGAAACATCTTATGGTTGACCTTTGAGCCCTCAGGGAAGAGATCATCAAATGTCTTAAAGTGTACTTGCTGGATTGTTTAAACACAAGTAAGACACAGCACAGAAATCATCATCAGGAAGATAATGAGGCTGTCACAGCACAAAATGTTCTTTGTTTTTACAGGTTCTATTAGTTAATGTATTAGAATTCTCTAAATGCCACTTTTGCTTATTAAGTGGTTTGAGAGCACATGAAAACATACAGTTTATTCTTGAACGCAGCATTTCTGAGATTCTTGGTAAATGTGATTCTGAAGGAGTATTTTAAAAACAACCATTAAACACTTCTGCCCATGTAACATCCAGATGCAAATGAAGATATTTTCCAAATCTGTTTTTCCTATTTGTACAGCCTCTTACTGAATCAGAAAATTTGCCCTTAAATTTCGGTTTTACTCACTGGAATTAAATGAGATGGGAAATATAATATTGGTTTAAAAAAAAAACAAAGGAAATCAACTATTATTTTGTTATTTTTATATTATAAATCAGACTTAACTATCAATAAATTCAAACCACATTTTCTAGTACATTTCTTAAAACAATTTATTTCCACAATGCAATTTTGACATAAATCTCGGATTTTCTAGTCCATATAGTTAGTAGGAAATCAGCAAACATAAGCTGTTTCAACATGTGCCAAAATGACTGTTGAAAAAGTAAGTCAACATCATTTCCCCCCAAAAATGTATTGGTCATTCTTACACCTGCATGTTTGCTGACTCTTCTCCCTTCCTTCCATCCCCACCTGCTGCCCCGCCTCCCCTGCAATATGTTACCTTTCAGCTCTCTTCTCAAATTCATTAAGTTCCATCACTTTTGTGATGACTCTCTTCACCACTGCGGGTTTTCGTCATCTCCCTCTTTGCCTCTCTAATTCTTAGTTTTTCCTATACCAATAGTTCACAAACTTACTGAGTATCAGTCTCCCCTTGAAGCCTTGTTAAATCACATTGCTGGACTTCCCCCTCTCAGTTTCTGATTCAGAAAGTCTAGGGTGAGGCCCGAGAAAAATGTATTCTCAGGTGATCCCTGTGATATTGGCTCACAGACCACCATTTGAGAATCATATTTATATAAATCACCTGTCTTGTATTGTCGAGTCCCAGGTGAATGCATTTTAAGATAAAATGTGCTTTTAAAAGTTTATTTAGTTTTCTGATCAATAATTAAATATGAGCCTAAGCTAACATTTCATCTCCCTGTGCTTGGCAAAAAAAAGGCAAACCAAGTTAGACTTTTGTTGAATTTCCATCCTATTGCACAAGGAAAGAATCTTTAAAAGATTCCATATTTTTAGGCTTTGAAGAAACATCAAACAGCTTTCACTTCTATTTGCACTGTCCAAAATACATAAAAAATCTTTGAAATATGGACTAGATCCTATATTTGAAATACAATGGAGCCATTTTTATAAAATAATAATCTTTCACCTAAACTTGATGAGGCCTGTCACTATTTAAAATATTAGATCAGCCCCAAGAGTGGGTTGTGTCTGCATTACAGAGACAGATGAACTTCTAAGGTTTCTGCAGTATTCTTTAAAAATTAGAACAAGGCAGGACATGGAGTATAGAACTTTCCATAGATTATAGAGCAAAAAGATGCTAATACCTATTTGAGTAATTTAGAATTTCTACCTATTTTTAAAATTGTGATGATTTAATGATTTTAAGGTTTAAGAGTAATAATTTTCAGGGAATTTCAATATCTCATAAAATGTTGAAATGTATAAAATATAAGCATTCCTTAAAAACTGACTTTGGCTTCTTACAAGACTAGCATCTTATGGTCACAACTCCCTAGGGAAGCTTAAAAAAAACATATATATATATAGCTTGCTGGTCACTGGATAGATTTATGAACTACTCATCTAATATCTGGAATCTCAATTAGTCTACTATCTTGTACTTACTTAAACATTAAGAATAGTTGATCTTATTAAATTCAGTGCATTTTACAAAGGTATTATCAGTGACTTTTTCTAGTATAGAAAGGTGAGAAGTTCTGATAAGCTCTGTCTCTGTAGGTAACTATGAAAATAGCCCAAACAGAAGTTGCCTCTGTCAGTTTTCATTTTGTGAACACCTGGACTTAAGTATACATCAGGCCACTTTTTTTTTTTTTAAGCAAAAGTTTAGAAAAGATTTTAAATTGGATAGCTTTTACACCAGCAGTAATCACAGGTATCACAGACAGCCTTCAGAGATCTCTCTGTAAGTGCTTACTTTTGTTTTATAGATCTTGGGAACTGACCATATCCTGTTCCCAGAATACTGAATTTGATCATATTAACCAAAGAAAGACTCTTCGTGTTCTCTATTGAGCTTTTTTAAGGGTTGATTTTGCCTCAGTGAAACCTTCATACGTTTACATTCTGTTTTAGGAAAATTCATAGTTGAAAATTGAACTGATATGCTTTTTAAAAATATTCATTTATAAAAGTTAGCAATTTGTTCTGCTTTCCATTTCAAATTTATGTATACATTATCACAAGGTGATTACTGAGTAAGAAGACAGTGATTGCCATCAGTAATGCATTCTCTTCCTCAACGTGCTTATTATTTTTTAAAGTATAATTAAAATACTAATTTCTTGCTACATGCTTATTGTAGGAACAGTAAAAGTTTAATTTATTAACATATATACCTTTAGCTAAGTTTATCTGAATAAAGCATCAATGAAATCTATAGCTTGAGGCTCTTTTTTGCAAGTATTAACTGGTCATCTTAAAAATCATCCAATTGTATATATTGATGAGTTTATAGTACAATTCTGGGAAGATATGCAGTTCGGTCAGAGCTTCTTAACCTAGAATCTATGGTTTATACGAGTTCCTAGGGGAGGGGTGCCTGGGTGGCTCAGTTGGTTAAGCGTCTGCCTTCAGCTCAGGTCATGATCTCAGGGTCCTAGGATTGAGTTCCACTCAGCGGTGAGACTATTTCTCCCTCTGTGACCTCTCTTGCTTTCACTGTCTCTCAAATAAATAAATAAAATCTTAAAAAAAAAAAAAGAGTTCCTAGGGGATTTCATGGAGGAAGTTCACAGTTGGAACTATGAAGGTAGAAAATTAACTCTGTAAAACTGTATGTGTAATTGTGTGTGCCCTTTTGCATGGGTGCGTGTCTGCCCGTATGTTTGTGCGTATCTGTTTGGGAGGCATCTATAGCTATCAAAGGATCTTGAATCCAAAAGGATTCCTGGTTTAGGGTATCATGCAGAACTTTTATGAAAGATTACCATACCAATAAAACTTTAAAAATAATTGAGTTTTTACACAATCATCATGTATTGTTTTCTAGTACTAAATGAAATTTGGCATCTCCTAACTTGACAGAGTAGGTGACATGTAGTGCAATTTAGTTTCAAAAGCAACATTTGTGATACCATATATTTTTACCTGTTTTTTAAAGAATTTAAGGAATGACCAAATAATACAGCTTTTTTGAATTGAGATATGACATATAACATCTTATTAGTTTCAGTTGTACAATGTAATGTTTCAATATTTATATATAATGTGAAATGATCACAGTTAGTCTTGCCAACATCCATCACCACACGTAGTGACAAAACTAATTTTTTGCTTGTGATGAGAACTTTCTAGATCTACTTTCCTAGCAACTTTCAGATGCACAAACAGTATTATTAACTCTAGTCACCATGCTGCACATTACCTATTCAAGACTTAATTATTTTATAACTGGATATCTGCCCACCTTTTACCCATTTCAGCCAAATAATATGGCTTTCAAGATACTTTTCAAACTTTGTTTTGCCTTCCCCTGTTGATATTTATTAGATTATTAACAATGCATTATTAGAAGAACATGATCATGTTAAAACTTGTTCAGCACTAAAGCATTTTCTGTATGTATCTGTAGTTCATTATATTCTACCTCTGTGCAATACCAAAATTCATGAACTTGCATTAATGAGAATCTAGTTAAAGATAGTCCAAACTTTCTGCACTGCACTGCTTTTTTTTTTTCTAAGTTTAAAACTTTGTTGTATTAGAAAGGATGCTAGACATGCCCACACATTTTATAAAGATAGATGAAGGAGCACCTGGCTGACTCAGTCAGTGGAATGTGTGATGTGCAACCTGGGTCGTGGGCTTGAGATTGCTTAAAAATAAAATCTTTAAAATAAAAAAAGATAGGTTAAAAAGTCATAAATGACTGAGCATCATGATTTTGAATAGTCACTTAGAGATCAAATCTGTATGTTTGGTTTAAATATTTAAATTTTAAGGTTTTTTACTTTGAATATGGCATAAACCAGTGGATATTTATTTATGACTTTATTTATGAGTTTATTTATTTATTTGACAAAGAGAGAGCGCACAAGTGGGGGGAGTGGCAGGCAGAGGGGGAGAGAGAGGCAAGCTCCCTGACGAGCAGGGAGCCCGATGCAGGGCTCAATCCCAGGACCCTGGGATCATGACCTGAGTTGAAGGCAGCGCTTAAACAACTGAGCCACCCAGGGGCCCCACCAGTGGATATTTAGACGGAGACAGCTGTATAAGTCTAGAATATAGTTGGATTAGTTCATTTCAATGCACTTATAGGAGTTGGACATATTGGGGCAAAACCCTCTCATTTTCACAATTATTAAGCAGATGATAGTGTATCTTGTTCACCTATAACATTGACATACTTAGGTATTTGTTGTTGTTGTTAAAGATTTTATTTATTTATTTGAGAGAGAGAGAGAGAGAGACCACAAGCGGGGGGAGAGGCAGAGGGAGAGGGAAAAGCAGACTCCCTGCTTAGTGGCCTGATACAGGTCTCGATCCCAGGACCCTGGGATCATGACCTGAGCAGAAGGCAGACTCTTAACAACTGAGACACCCAGGCATCCCCTGTTGTTGTTGTTTTTTAAAGAGAGGTGGTATTAGCACTATGGTTGAGGGCTCTGGTGCCCAACAGGTTGCGGTTGATTATCTACTCTATCTTTTATTAATCATACAATCTCAGGCATTTACTTCACTCCATGTCCCTCAGTTTCTCCAGCTACGAAGTGCAAATCATAATTAGGCTTGCCAGGAGAATTAACTGAATTAATGCATATAACACACTTTAAACAGTGCCTGACACAAAGTAAATATTCAGTAAATATTGGCTATTATTCTTACCAATTATAGTTGGATAGACAGACTATTAAATGTAATGTTCTTGCTACCCTGTATTAATTTAACTTGAGTTTATAGGCCTGAAAAGCAAATATGGTAATGTATTTCTTGAGGCCAGAAGTCAAGGATAAAATGTCATTTGGACAATGAATATATATCTGGTTGAGTCACATATAACCTCTTTTTTCAAATGAATTAATTCTTCTTAATCACCACATTATCTAAACTAAAATTTGAATATTAATGTTGAAATATGTCTTTCAAAGTGTTCATAGCCAAGTGCTATATTTAGAACGAATTAACAAGAATGCATTTTTTTGTTTCAATTTTTTATTTAAATTCTAGTTAGTTAACATACAGTGTAATAGTAGTTTCAGGAGTAGAATTTAATGATTCATCATTTATATATAACACTGTTTATCACAAGTGCACTCCTAATACCCATCACCTATTTAACCCATCCCCCCCACCTCCCCTCAGCAACCCTTAGTTTGTTCTCTATAGTAGAGAATTCGTTTGCCTTTCTCTTTTTTTTCCACCATGTTCATCTATTTCATTTCTTAAATTCCACATATCAGTGAAATCATATGGTATTTGTCTTTCTGAGACTGACTTATTTTGCTTAGCATAATATACTCTAGCTCCATCCACTTCATTGCAAATGGCAAGATTTCATTCTTTTTGATGACTAAGTAATATTCCATTGTATACATCTACCACATCTTTTTTATCCATTCATTAGTTGATGGACATTTGGGCTCTTTCCATAGTTCCATAGTTTGGCCATTGTTGATAATGCTGCTGTAAACATGTGCCAAGTTGACTCAGTATTTTTTGTATCCTTTGGGTAAATACTTGGTAGTGCAATTGCTGAGTCATAGGGTAGTTCTATTTTTAACTTTTTGAGGAAACTGCATACTGTTTTCAGAGTGGCTTCTCCCAGTTTAAGAATGCATTTTTTAAAAAGTTACTTAAATAAAGATAGATACACTAGGCAGATCCCTTCCTTTGTCTTAAGGTTGCAAAAGTGACAAAGGGGGGCAGGATTAAGTAAAGCTTTTTCAAGTGTAACAAAGGAAGATTACCAACTTTGTTCTAAAAATTTAGGACCCTCTTTTATCATTAGACCTTAGAAATCAAATATCATAGTTGTGAGAGCTCTATGGCAAAATACTGAAGCTTTCCTTTAGCATTCACAAAACTTGATGAAATATATTTTGCTGGCTTGGACCACCAATACTTCTGTTAGTAGATTCTCTGGATGTTCACCTACCAGCAAAGTGAAGAAGAAAATGCAGTCATTATTTTAGACATGGTAAATGCAATCCCAGGGAAGAAACTGAAAACTATAGGACTTTCTTCACTGAAGACTGTGCCAGAGTTCTTTAACAAGCTCTTCACCATGCAAATGAACAATGATGTCCCACACTGAAATATCTGTTAACTACATAAAGCTGTTAAAGGGATTAACAGTGCTAGAGGCTGAAATGTAATCAGACAGGTGAAATAGCAATAAGATAAAATATTTGTGCATGAAATTGCAGTGATAATTTTTAATACTAGGTGTGGTAACTGAGTTTAGAATACTTGTGAAATGATGTTAAACTCTTTAAAATATGTCTTTGTCTTTTGCAAGGTGTAGAAAATTAGAGACATACAAGATGGGATGTTATTTTATCTTACTTGATTTGAAATATTTTCTGATTTTTAATAGATGTGATTGTATACAATTTGGGTGTCCTTCCCTCTACTGAAGTTGCTATAGAAAGATACGTGTGATTTTTAATTATGGAAAATGAAGTTCAGCTGCCAAATTCTTGTTTGTTAAGTTTGTCATCATATAATGTGAAAACAGAGTATAGAATAGAAATGTTCAACATTGGGTTTTTCTGCTTTGACCCTGGAAATAGTGAGAAGAAAGATCTGTGGAAAAAATACAGAGGTTTTGCTATATTCTGTTTTGAACATGAAACTGAGCTAATGAGTATTATGGGCCATTCATAAAAACATTCCTTAGTTTACTGAATGGATTTGTAATTGCTCTCGTCAGGGATGTGTGTGTGTTTATGGGTTTGCTTGTATTTATGTATGGATTTTAAATAAATAATTCTAGAAGTGTACCTTCACTTAGCCTGCAGGGGTTTGTAATGATTACATTATGCATATTGATTTCTAAATCCAAGTACCTAATAAGCTAAGATTCATCTTTGAATGTATTGTCTATAGAATATTCATTCAAAACATAGTAATGTTTTCTGCATATTCTGTAATGTTTGTAAGAAATGGAAACCATTTTCGGTGTAGAATTATAATTTTGGAGATTCTGTTTGCACACATGTTTTACTTTGACTTTTTCTGCATTACCTAGCACCACCCAACAAACTGACACTTGCACTGTAGCTAATGTTCTTGTATTCACTATTATCCACTAACAAAAAATCATATGAACAGATTATGATCATGTTTGCGTTGACATCTCTATTTTTAATCTGTTTTTAAAAATTAAAATGACAGCTTCATCAAGTCTTTTTAGTATATTTTTAAACTAGTCAAATATATTAGAGGGGCGCCTGGGTGGCTCAGTTGGTTGAGCGACTGCCTTCGGCTCAGGTCATGATCCTGGAGTCCCGGGATCGAGTCCCGCATCGGGCTCCCTGCTTGGCAGGGAGTCTGCTTCTCCCTCTGACCCTCCTCCCTCTCATGCTCTCTGTCTTTCATTCTCTCTCTCTCAAATAAATAAAAATAAAAATCTAAAAAAATATATATTAGAAATAATCTTAAAAACATTAGATATCAAATCAGTGTGATCCGTCACTTTTCTGGGGCCAGGGAGATCCTATTAACACATCTTAGAGAAGAAATGTTTAAACAGGGATATAACCTATTATCCTGAATATTAGATGTGCATACATTCAAATGTATTTTAATGGAAACTTTTAATACTATAGAATTAAGAAATATACTTACAGAGAGACTAACTTCCTCAAAGATCTTAGGATACAATTTTATTTATTTTTTTAAGGTTTTATTTATTTTTTTGTGAGAGAGAGAGGAAGAACACAAGAGGGGGCGGGGGGGGGGCAGAGGGAGAAGCAGGCTCCCTGCTGAGCAGGGTGCCTGATACGGGATTCGATCCCAGGACCCCGGGATCATGACCTGAGCCAAAGGCAGGTGCTTAATCGACTGAGCCACCCAGGCACCTAGGATACAATTGTATTTTTAAGAAGAAATCTGCTTTGTGGGAAGTCAAAGGATTATAGAAGTAAGAGATTATAAAAAGAAAACCTTTAAGTAAGAAAATTATTTTTTTAATAATTTCAGTATCATTCCTCTCACAGATGTCTGAAAAAATCAATTTAGTGCCTTTTATACAAAAGATACCCCAAATATTAGATGGCTAGAGTTGGTCAGGAAATTATGGGGAAAATAATGACAAAAGAACACCAAATGTGTGTTTAAATTTTAGAATTATAGAATAAATTCTTTTCATACACATATGCAATTATCAAGGGGGAAAGATTGCAAGGAACTTTATTTTATAGGGCATGTGGGGCTTAAAGTACAAAATCTGGAAGAATATTGACAGAAACAATGCTTGGGGTAACAAATGGAATTGGAAATAACTTTGGCATCAGCAGAAATAAGCTTTCAATATTCCTATCTGATGTCAAAATAACCTGTGTGGCTGATGCTTTCTTAAAAGCATGAGAGGGAAGTGGAGAACTAAAAACCGGACCCTGCTTTAATTAGGAGCAACCATCAAGAAGAGGCAGCTATTTAAAACGAAAAGTAAAGTGCATAATGTTACTTGTTTAAATATTACAGTATCATGAGGAAGATTAAGCCAGATGACTGGTGCAGTTAATGTCCATAGGAAAATCTAAGACTTTCAAAGAAAAGCAGAAAACTACATCTGATCGATGTAGGCTTTGTATAAGGTTTATTGCCATTTGTTCTCAGTCTATGGGAGAGAGCCCCCATATTTTTATTTCTTCTCTAAATTGATCTTTGACTCACTCTGTGCCAGCCTGTAAAGTTAATGCATTCTTTTTTTAAAAAATTTCTTTATTTATCTTACTCTTGCAGAGTGACATTTCACTTTTTCATGTTTTAGCTAAATAAGCCACATAAGCAATTTAAAACAAAACAAAACAAAACAAAAAACCAAACCTCACTGAATTTTAAACAATTTTTTTCCCTTTGCTTTCTCTTTCAGGAAGTTGATGGCAATAAAGTTATGTCTTCATTTGCCCCACACAACTCATCTACCTCACCTCAGAAGGCAGAAGAAGGTGGGAGGCAGAGTGGTGAGTCCTTGTCGAGCACGGCCCTAGGAACTCCCGAACGGCGCAAAGGCAGCTTAGCTGATGTTGTTGACACCTTGAAGCAGAGGAAAATGGAGGAGCTCATCAAAAATGAGCCAGAAGGTAAAGGCTAGAAAAGGAAACAAAGTGCTTGCCATCTCCTGATTTTAATAGTCAGATTTTAACTTATAGTTGTTTTTTGACTTATACTCAAAGCTAAATTGGACAAAATGGAAACCTAATGCTTAAGATGGATAGGTTTTTTGTTTTTTGTTCTTCAGAAACATTTCAATATGTCTGTCCCGATTTTTTAATCATTAATTTCTGTTGTGATGTCTTCCTCATTTTCACACATGGGTAAGTTGTGGTTGAGTAAAACTTAAAGATTCAAGAATAGAATGTGACGGTGGAGCCCAGAATAGGCACCACCTACGTCCCAGATATCTGCAGGCTAGTTGTTCATCTCCAGTTTTTGCCCCCAAGGCCATTTTACAACTTGATTAAATTGTATATAGCCTTATTTATACATGAATGCATATTCTACCTTAGTTCAGTCCATTTCTTGTATAGTCCAAAATTAATATGGTTAGGCCTATTCTATATTTAAAAATTATTGATTCTCTAATTCCGTTAGCCATGCTGAAGTTCCCATTTTGTTCAACTTCCAGGATGCCTTTCTTTTAAGATTTCATCTTCTAAATCTCTTCAGTAGTTACTGATAGTAGCCTATGGGTGATATGCACATGAAATACTGTTAAAATGAAAGCAAACGAACCATGAGAGACTATGGACTCCGAGAAACAAACTGAGGGCTTTAAAGGGGTGGGAGGTGGGGGGATGGGTTCACCCAGTGATGGGTATTAAGGAGGGCACGTACTGCATGGAGCACTGGGTGTTATACGAAAACAATGAATCATGGAACACTACATAAAAAACTAATGATGTACTGTATGGTGACTAACATAATAAAATTAAAAAAAAATGAAGGCAAAGAAACAGGGGCACCTGGGTGACTCAGTTGGTGAAGCATCTGCCTTTGGCTCAGGTCATGATCTCAGGGTCCTGGGATCCAGCCCTGCATAGGGCTCTTTGCTCAGCAGGGAGTCTGCTTCTCCCTCTCACTCTCCCTCTGAGCTCTCTCTCTCTCTCAAATAAATAAATAAAAATCTTTAAAAAAATAAATCAAGCAAACAAACAACTAATGCCCATTATAGAATTTATGCATAACTGATAGTCACCCTTTATGTTACAGATGTTTCCTACCTCCTACTTAAACCTGTATTCTTCCTAAGTTTGTATGCCACCTTGCACATAAGAACATGCCTCCTATTTAAAAGTCAGATGGAGATTTAAAACAAACAAACAAACAATAGTGACATACACCAAAATTATACTGCATCTATGCTATGTAAGACTGGGTTGTGCTCATTTCTAGTCTGTTGTTAGGACACTAGCAGACTACAAGCATATATGGCACAAAATGTATGTTAACCAGTATATTTGGGAGTCATATGGTAATTAAATATTTCTAGGTCCCTACCAGATGCATAGCTGGGACATGGGTTTTACTTATAATTTATGTAATTCACATGATCTTACAGTTGCAAAGAATTTTAGAGATAATCCAGTCAGCCAAAGACTTTTGATTTCCATACACGTGGAGATAAAAATGGGGTTTTGAGGAGGACCTAGACAATTTTTTTAATGTGCTGGATTTTTTTCTTGATATTAAAAATACTATCTTCTTATTTAAGAATCATTTAAAAAACCATAGAAATTGAAAGGAAAGTAAAAATTGCTTAAATTTGTAGCTTTCTGATATAACAACTCTTAACTTTATGATGCATTTCTTTCTTGTCTTTTGTTTTACGTATTCTGTTCATTTTGCATGATTAATTTTATGCTTTTAAAATTATTTTGTATCTTTTATATTATCACACGTTATCATTAACTAAAGTCCACAGTTTATTCATATTTCATTAGTCTTCCCCAAGTGTGCTTTTTCTGTTCTAGGATGCCATCAAGGATAACATGTTCCATTTAGTTGTCTGTCTCCTTGGGTTGCCTTTGGCTGTGACAGTTTCTCACACTGTTTTTGTTTCTGATAACCTTGAAAGTTTTGAGGAATACTGTTCAGGTATTGTAGAATGCCCCTCTATTGGTATTTATCTGGTGGTTTTCTCTTGACTAACCTGGGGTTGTAGGTTTGGGGAGGAAGATCACGAGGTAAAGTACCTTTTTGTCACATCATATCAAGGGTACATATTTTCTATATAACTTATGAATTTGATGTTGACCTTGATCACCTGGCTGATACAGCATTTGTCAGAGCACTCCACTGTAAAGTTACTCCCTGCCCCGTTTCCATACCATAATCTTTGGAAGGAAGGTGCTATGTGCAACCCACGTTTAAGGAGTGGGGAGATACGTTCCCCCTCCTTTAGAGTAGAGTTTCTGCATAATTTATTTGGAATTCTTCTGCATGGGAGATTTATCTCTTCTCCATCATTTATTAATTTATTCAATCGTTTATTTATATCAGTATGGACAGCATGGATATTTTATACTTTGACTTATAATCCAATTCTACTTTATTTTGTTGCTCAAATTGCTTCAGCTTTGGCCACTGGAAGCTCTTTCTATTGACTTCTGTGTCTTTTTTTTTTATTATTATTATGTTATGTTAGTCACCATACATTACATCATTAGTCTTTGATGTAGTGTTCCATGATTCATTGTTTGCGTATAACACCCAGTGCTCCATTCAGGACGTACCCTCTTTAATACCCATCACCAGGCTAACCCATCCCCCCACTCCCCTCTCCTCTAGAACCCTCAGTTTGTTTTTCAGAGTCCACAGTCTCTCATGGTTCGTCTCCCCCTCCGATTCCCCCCCCCTTCATTTTTCCCTTCCTACTATCTTCTTTTTTTTTTTTTAAACATATAATGTATTATTTGTTTCAGAGGTAAAGGTCTGTGATTCAACAGTCTTACACAATTCACAGCGCTCACCATAGCACATACCACAGTGATGGTGGGTAACTTTTCTTGAGCACTTCTTACTCTCTGGCACTGTAAGGTGCTGCAGACTCGTGTTGTGTATCTCATGCTCTGGTTTGAGAATCAGAAGAAGGGCTAAGAAGCCCTGGTTCCTTTTAGTGGAGAATGGTATTAGAAAGCCAGATCTGAGGGACGCCTGGGTGGCTCCATCAGTTAAGCGTCTGCCTTCGGCTCAGGTCATGATCCCAGGTCCTGGGATCGCGTCCTGCATTGGGCTCCCTGCTCAGCAGGGAGTCTGCTTCTCCCTCTGCCCTCTCATCCTGCTTGTACTCTATCTCTCCCTCTGTCTCTGTCAAATAAATAAATAAAATTAAAAAAAAAAAAAAGAAAAGAAAGCCAGATCTGGATACAAGGTGTGCTCTTTGCTCGTAAGGCATTATTTATTTTAGGGCCTCTTACCTAACAAAACGAAGAAATATATGTGTGAACTAGCCTGTATACATACATATCTATAAATATTTCTATGTCTAGTTGTCTATATATTCAGCTAAACATGAGTTCTTACTACTGTCTGCAACTGTAATCTGTTTCCGCATGGATCATTCCAGCCTCATTCCTTGTCGATGTGTATATTCCCACCCCACTATGAGTAACCTTGACCTGACCATCTGCCATCCATTTACTTATTGTTCAATTCCAGTGTATATGTACAACAGTATCAGAATTCTTTTTTTTTTCATGATGTTTTAGAAATGACTTTTATTCAGTGGGAAAATGTTCGTGGTCAAATGCTAAGAGAAAAGGCAGGATATAAAATTTTATATACAATAATATCTTTTTTTATTATGTTATGTTAATCACTGTACATTACATCATTAATTTTTGATGTAGTGTTCCATGATTCATTGTTTGCATATGCAAACAAGTATCAGAATTCTTAACTGATAATACCAATTAAAGATAATATCTTTATCAATAGGGTATAGTACTTACATGCAGCTCTTTTTGCCTTATTTTTACAGATTCCATTCATTTCCAAAATTGCTTAGGTAATTTTTCCTCCACCCTATTCTGTGACGTTTTTCCATACATTTGTAATATGATTAAATTCTTTCTGTAGTTTTTCCCAGTACCTCTCAAATTATTCAGTTATCTTACAGAATCTTCTTACATCAAGATTCAAGCTTTATGTTGTACATTTCTACATGTTTTGACAAATGCACATTACCACTTATCCACCACTGTGATATCATTCACAACAATTGTTTGATAACCTTAAAAATCCCCTGTGCTTCATTTATTCATCCCTCCCTCTTTCTCTAGAATTCCAGGCAATCGTTGACTTTCTACTATCTCTGTAGTTTTGCCTTTTCCAGATTGTCATATCATTGGAATCATACAGCATATAGTCTTTCAAACTGGCTTCTTTAACATATCAATGTGCATTAAAGTTTCCTTCATGTCTGTTCATGGCTCATTTCTTTTTAGTACTGAATAAAGTCCCATTGTATGAAGGTATCACAGTTTATCCATTCACCTATCAAAGGACATCTTAGTTGTTTCAAGTTTTTGGTTATTAAGAATAAAGCTTTTATAAAAATTTATGTGAAGGTTTTTGTGTAGACATAAGTTTCCAGCTCAGCTGGGTAAATACCTAGGAGTGTGAATGTATGGTAAGATTATGCTTAGCTTTATGAAAAAAACAAAGCAAAACTGCCAAGCTGTCTTCCAAAGTGGCTGTGAGATTTTGCATTCCCAGCAGTAACGAACGTAAGTTCTTGTTGCTCCATATCCTCACAAGCATTTGATATTGTCAGTTTTTTGGATTTTATCCATTCAGATTGGTTTGTAGTGGCATTGTTGTTTTAATTTGTTGTTCCTGATGACATATAATGTGGAGCATCTTTTCATATGTGTCTTTGCCATTTGTATATCTTCTTTGTGTCTGTTTACATCGTTTGCTCATTTATTAATTGAGGGTTTTTTTAATTGTTGAGTTTTAAGAGTTTTTTGTGTATTTTGGATGCAAGTCCTTTATCAGGTATGTGTTTTGCAAATATTCTCTTTCAAGTTGTGGCTTGTATTTTTTTTTTCTTTTGACATTTTCTTTTGCAGAGCATGTTTTAATTTTAATAAAGTCCAACTTACCTCTTTTCTTGCTTTGATCATACTTTTGATGTTGTAACTAAACATACAGTGCCTAGCCCAATGCCATTTAGATTTTCTCTGCTGTTATTTTCTAGAAGTTGTGTAGTTTTGCATTTTACAATTTAGACGCTATGATCTGTTTTGAGTTAATTTTTGTAAACGGTTTAAGTTCTGTAAAAGGTTTAAGTTCTAAAAAGGTTTAAGATTAAGTTCTAATTTGTGTTTTTGTAGATAGATGTCCAGTTGTTCTAGCACCATTTGTTGAAAAGATTATCATATTTCCATTGAATTTCCTTTGTTCCTTCACCAAAGATTAGTTGACTATATCTGTGTGGGTCTATTTCTGTCCTCTGTATTCCGTTCCACTGATCAATTTGTTCTTTTTCCAACACCTTGCTGTCTTAATTGCTATCACTTGAAAGTTGGGTAGTGTCAATCCTCCCACTTTGTTCTTTTACTTCAGTATTATGTTGGTTACCCTGGCTCTTTTGCCTCTCCCTGTAGACTTAAGGATTAATCTTGATATCTACACAATTACATCCTGGGAAGTTGGGAAGAACTGACATCTTAACAGTATTCAGTCTTTCTATCCATGAACACAAAATATTTCTCTATTTATTAAGATTTTCTTTGATTTCTTTTGAGTTTCATAGTTTTCTGCATATAGATCCTGTACATATTTTGTTACATTTATGCACAGTATTTTCATTATATTATGTTTTATTAAAATGATGTATTTATTTGTTTATTTGAGAGAGAGAGAGAGAGCATGGTGGGGAGGGGCAGAGGGAGAGGGAGCAAGAGTCTTAAGCAGAATCTGTACCGAGCATGGAACCTGACTTGGGGCTCCATCTCACAAACCTAGATCACAACCTGAGCTGAAACCAAGAGTGCACCACCCAGGCACCCCTCATTATATTGTATTTTTAATTTCAAATTCCAATTGTTCATTGCTGGTATAAAAGGAAACAATTGGCCTTTGCATATTAACCTTGTATCCTGTGACCTTGCTCTACTTGGTTATTATCTCCAGGAGTTTTTGTGTATTGTTTACATTTTCTGTATAGACAGTCCTATTATCTGTGAATGAAGATAGTTTTATTTCTTCATTCCCAAGATATATACTTTTTATTTCCTTTTCTTCTCTTATTGCATTAGCTGGCTTCTCCAGTACAGTGCTGAGTAAGAAAGTGGTAAAACGGGACATCTTTGCCTTGTTCTTGATTGTAAGGAGAAAGCTTCAAGTTATCATCATTAAATATATTAGCTGTAGGGTTTATGTAGATGTTCTTTATCAAGTTGAGGAAATTCCCTTCTATTTCTAGTTTGCTGAGAGTTTTCACCATGAATAGCTGTTAAAATTTGTCAAAAGTTTTCATCTATTGATATGATGTACTCTTCTAAGTTTTTATTTTAAATTCCAGTTAGTTGACATATGGTGTAATATTTTTTTTTAAAGATTTTATTTATTTGACAGAGAGAGACACAGCAAGAGAGGGAACACAAGCAGGGGGAATGGGAGAGAGAGAAGCAGGCTTCCCACGGAGCAGGGAGCCCGATGTGGGGCTCGATCCCAGGACCCTGGGATCATGACCTGAGCCGAAGGCAGACGCTTAATGACTGAGCCACCCAGTCACTCAAATTCTACATATGAGTGAAATCATATGGTATTTGTCTTTCTCTGACTGACTTATTTTGCTTAGCATAATACTCTCTAGCTCCTTTAGTGTGCTCATATGATGAGATTTTTGAATGATGAACAACCTTGCAAACTGGATAAATTCCACTTAGCTGTGGTTTATAATATATATAATATTGAATTCAATTTGCCAGTACTTCATTGAGGATTGTAGCATCCATGTTCTTGAGAGATCCTGTTCTATAGTTGCTTTTTTTAAATGCAATGTCTTTGTCTGATTTTTCCAGTAAGATAATGCTGGATTCATAGAATGAGTTGAGAAGTACTTCCCTCACATGTTATTGTTTAATTTTTGTTGGAGATGTGTTTGTGGTCCAGATCTAAGGTCTAGGAAGAACTACCACTGTAGTGCTACATATTGGATTACAAAGTAGTTTGGGTTTCTTTTTTTGGGGGGGGGGGTTACCTTTAGATGATGTTCTCCAGGGAAATTTGGTATATGACTTGGTATTTCTCCAGTGTGTCATGTTGGCTTCCAAGTAGTTGCACAGACTCTAAATTTGGAGGTACATGACAGGACAGCTCCAAATGAATAACTCCCAGAAGGAAAGAAGACAGTAGGCAGTGCCTCCCATTTAGACGTATTGGGACTTAGGAGAAAAGTATATCTAGCAACAGGTACACAAGCAGAAGAGCAGACAGAGATAGAGCATCCACAGCAGGAAGAGATGACATGAAGAAACATCACTATTAAATGTGGACATTATACTGTTTTCATTATTGTATCTCCCACAACTTTTTTTGTACTTTGCCTCCTATGGATATATTAAAAGCTCAGCTCAAGAGTGACTTGCTAGTGAATAATATAAAGACATTGAGAAAATACAGAGATAGTCTTGATGGAAGACAGGAATATAAATTGAACATGGCTAACGTGTAAAAGCCTCAGTTGCAGAAAGATACTTTATATACAAACAGAACCACTAAGATGCATTTATGTTTATGTACACAAGATTCCTAGACATGTGCTTCGAGTACACAGAAATGTAAATACGCTCATTTTTATTGATAAAGAAATTTGCCATGGCAAGAATGTTTATTTAATGACTGCAACAATTGAGAGATACGTCAAGCAGCAATTTATGTATTTCAATAAAGTGATGTTCTTAAGAAAAAATATAGAAAAGCAGAAAATCGTATCATAGGAAAGCAATAGAATGTTGACAATAGTTTATTAAACTGTAAAGAGGAGAAAAAATGGGGGAAATACATCCAGGCAGGTGTGTAAAAGTCCCAACAGTAAGTAGAAAGTTACATTGGCTTTAAATACTCCATTAATCATAGGGTATGGTTGGGCATGAGAATGGCATCTAAGCATTAGGACCATGACACTGTATATAGTACAAAAAATGATCATAGCTCTGTGATGTACTATAGCATCAAAATAATAAAATAGGAATAAAATTTAACAAAAGAACTGCAGAACTTATACTCAAAAACTACAAAACATGGTAACAGCTTTGTGATGAGAACAGCAATATGGGGATGAGGCGACCAGAGATAGGGTAAATGGAACTAAATGTTAAGCTCACAAATATATGCCACAGAAAAATCCTTTCTTCCCCCAAGCTATTTTTCCCATTGTTTTTCAAAGGCCATTAAAATGAACAGCAGGTTGTAATGAAAATTTCATTAAGCCCCAGCTAAATAATTATGAGGGTGCCATATTCATGCCTTTGCTTCCTCTCATTGAGGGGGGAAAGCAGATTTCAGTAGAAAATCTTTATTATTTCTGACCTTATCCCTGCCAACAGCAAACTAACAAAAATTCAGAAGTTAGAAGAGAATGGTGTGTCATACAAAAGGAGGCCACCGAGGTGAAATGGTTAGAAAGAAAATTAGATTTGCTTATGAGTTGAAGAAAAAATGGCTCTCTTTTATTCCAGCTAGCTTAGTTTTTCAAGCAATTAAGATATTTCAAAAGTTATAAATAGGAGAAAAATATATTAATGCATTTTCGTTTGTATCTTTTTCCACCATCAGAATTGTTGCCTATCGTTATTCAAAAAAGTCTGGCATGAAAGACTCATTTGTCCGGTGTCTCTTAACCGACATGGAATGCCAAACTTCATAGTAAATTCACAGCTCAAAATATCTGCCCTATGCAGTGTAGGTACATTATACTTGGTAATACCTAAGCTCTATCAGTTAGTCTTTAACTATCAGAGGTTAAGAATAACAACAAGGTTTAATATTATAGTATGGGACACGTAATGCCTGCATCAAAACATTGATTAAATAATGATGTATTGGTGGGGGATATGTAACATATATTAAGTGCATATCATGTGTTAACTATAGTGTTACATAATTTATATGAAACACTTCATTTAATCTCTACATAAACCTTATAGCCAAGGCTGCTATGTATAGCTGTCCCAATTTCAGGAAGTGCCACTTACATGAACTAAATATTCTTATTCTTATCATCTCCATTTTCAGATGAGAAAACATGATTAAATATGTCACAGTGTGACTGTCAGGGTCATTATTCAAACTGAAGTCAACCTAAACTATAATCCATGCTGTTAACCACTAGTTACACTGTTTCTTCCAATTAGGAATTTTGCCAGTAATAGTTTAATGTTACTCTTTAGCCCATGTGTGCCTAAATTCCTTTGAAATATGAAACAATAAAGTAGTACTTAATAATTATCTGCCAAAGTAAGTTCCTGATGCCTCAGTGGTGATCAAATTTCCAGAAAGTTTTAATCGAAAATCAGCTCAGTTTGAACTGTTTTGAGTTTAAAGTGCTAAAAAAAAAAAATGCCTTGGAGTGTATCTTAATAAAAACTTGTTTTAGGTTTTATTATGTCTGGGAGCAAAATAGTTGTTGAATAATAGAAATTCGGAATTGGAATGAAATGTAGACATATTTTAGGATATGTCTACCCTCATTTTTGAGAGAGACAGACAGAGAGACAGAGAGCGAGCGAGCAAGCCTGAGACTGATGGAGGCAGAGATGTGCCTGAGATCCCACAGCAGTCGGTGTTAAAGCCAAATGACAATCCAGTCCACATCTTACAGGCACAGGTTCCTTTGTTTTCTTGTTCAGTTGCAACATACATTCAGACATTCTTTTTTCTCCTTTTCTTGGTCTTTTAGAAATAAAGTCACTACCTTAGTTTTGAAGAGTATTTCACTGTTCCTTAAGTTTGATCCAATCTAAGGCAACCAGATTATCTTAATTTACCTAATAAAGCCAAGATAGATAGGTATCCACAAAAGCCCTGAGTTCCCAAGTTCCAGTAGCTAGGGATGATCTACAAATATAGATCAGCATTTAAGTTTATTGGGTCAGACTCAGACCTTAACTTGATTTTCATTCAAATTTTGGGTCATTAACAGCACAGGTGAGAATAATTTTACCTTGATGAGACTTTAAATACCTCACTTAGAATTCTTTTAGATACAAATATTATAGCAGGCCTCTTATTTTAACTTTTCTATATTAACATCAATGCTGTGTTCAGTATCTCTTTGCAATGGCCATTTCAACTTATAGGGAAATTTCGTCTGTTCCTTCTAGAAACACAACAAAGAAAACTGACTTTTTCTCGATTCCCATCACCTCTGTGTGTAGTTCTGTTCCTCTTCTCTCCAAGTCTCAGTTGTTAGAAAGAGTACTCACTGTTTTAACTTTGTAATCTTTTTAAGTACTGTTATTTGCTTCCATTGTGACCCTTACTCTGCTGCAATATAATTGTCCATATATTTGTCAGTTCGTCCCCTACATTAAACTCTTTAAAGGTGAGGGTAGTGCACATAGTAAATATTCAAAATATTTGTTGAAAGGATGCTTTTACTTCCTGAGCGCTGCCCCATGGCTGTCTTGGGGATGGGAGAGCAAAGACCTTAACAAAGATAGGACTCTTCTGCCAGATATTGTGTGAGCTACTTCATTTAATCCTCAAAAACTCTGAGGTTAACATCAGGCTTAGTAACTTTATTTTTAATTTTTTTTTTTGAGAGAGAGAGAGAGAGAGGGAGGGAGAGGAGGGGAGGAGGGGCAGAGGGAGAGGAAAAGAGAATCTTAGGCTCCACTCCTGGCACGGAGCCCGACATGGGGCTCGATCCCAGGACTCTGAGATCATGACCTGAACCGAAATCAAGAATCAGACGCTTAACCTCCTAAGCCACCCAGGAGCCCCCCAGAAGCTCAGTACCTTGCTTATGTTCTTATTATGTGGAGGAACTAGAATTGGAAAAAAATTACTGTCCTCCACCGAACTACTTGGCCTTGAATATAAGACCATATATAATCTGACTCAACCCCTTTTTTCCCTTGCTGTTGTTTTCACCACTTTTCTAAGGTACATGTTCTTATGCTATCTTACCAAACTCTCAACACTGTATTTTTAATACTACTCTACTTTTTCATATGTGGTTTCTTCTGCCTAGCGTGTCATTCCCTGTCTTAGCTACCCAGTGTCTTTTATTCACCTTTAAGACTCAATACCTTCGGGCGCCTGGGTGGCTCAGTTGGTTAAGCGACTGCCTTCGGCTCAGGTCATGATCCTGGAGTCCCGGGATCGAGTCCCGCATCGGGCTCCCTGCTCGGCGGGGAGTCTGCTTCTCCCTCTGACCCTCCTCCCTCTCATGCTGTCTCTCATTCTCTCTCTCTCTCAAATAAATAAGTAAAATCTTTAAAAAAAAAAAAAAAAGACTCAATACCTTCTCTGAACACTTTTGTCAGAATTTGGCGTAGTCTACACTGTTAGCATTAAGTCACACCTATATTAGTTCTTACCTCATTATCACTATTGTTTACTTCCCTCCTGTCTTCCACAAGAGTATGTGAATGAAGGTCCTTAGTTTAATTACCTGTGCCTGTTTCTTAATAATGGGCTTGATGCATAATAGGTGATTGTTTATCTTAACTGTGTAGGATAGTAAACCACTAATTGACATGTTGTAGCCTTTGCTAACTAACACTCCCCTAAAAATTGAGGGGCTTTGTGGCTTCATTTGTCTTTTTCCTCCGGTTTTAACATTCTCTTTTCTTCATATCCTACTCAGACTCTTCTTTGACCTCCCTGTCTATTTATCTCATCATCCTGTCTTCTCCAAACTTCTCCTCATTATTTAATCTTTGAGATCATTACTTTCCGTTCTTTCTGTGACTTAGAGGTTAAAGTTTTGTCTTATGTCACAAAACTAGATATTTTAAAATCCAGGATAGAAAACTAAGATACACGCAGAGTGAAAACTCTATATTCACATTAATCTTTTAAATGGCTCTAATGTTTCACATTTCTCTAAGGAAATATGTTGGTGTTATTTATGCATTAGTGGCCATAGACAATAATTCTCCCCCACTCCTGTAGGCAAAGTGAAAAGTGAATTGGATGGATCTATGAATAATTTTCCAAAATTCAAAGTTAAAACTGGTTCTTTAACAGTGTGTCAGCACAACGGAGACCAGCACCTTTTCTAAGTTTATAGAATTGGCATGGGAGGGAGAGTTCTTATTTCTTATGATAGGCTCAAGATGGGGGCAGCTTAATTTTGGATCTTCTGTTCCACAACCCTATTTCCCCCTCCCCACATATAGTTCATGTTAGAGGGCTTTGGTGAAAGAAAAATGACTGATTCCTTTCAACACCTTCCCTGGTCCCTCCAGTCTTCCAAGAACTTTAGCATGTTACCTCAAGGGTAGAATTTCCAAACCCAGGAATCAGGATGCATTTTTAAAATTTTAAATAAGAATTTCTTGCATAAAACTGAACATCTACCTTATTATTTTAATTGTAAAAAACATTATATTTTCTTGCCTTTAAGTTGCTATAATGACTGTGTTAATGTAACGCATATCTGCCTTCAGTTGGCAATGCTGACTGCCCTACTTTCATCAGAGGGTTGTTGAAGGAAACAAATGAGGTAATGCACATAAAAGTACTTCATGAATTATAACCGACTTGGAATTGTACCAGTTATTGTCATTATCACATCTTGTCTGGTTAGAAACATTAGTTACTTTAGGCATGCTGGAAACATTATATAGTTTCCAGTGTTGCTTTCCCAGGATGCTTTTATGTACTGAAAAAATAGGATTCAGACCTGCAAAATTCTGGAAATTTAGGATATGTAGTTGACAACAAAAACAGCAAACCCAACCTTCATAAAAATCCTGGGAGAGGTAGTTGCTTTGATTTTATTTATATAAATGTCCCTAAATAAAATGTGGGTAGGCCATTTTTTACCTCAAGAATTACTGTTCAAAAAGAAAGGAAGATTTTTCTAAATTGATATGGATGAAGTTGCAAACTGTGACCAACATGAAACTAGGAGAGGCATTTTAACATGGCATTTGCAGACTCGTCTTATTTCTACAATAAACGTGAATGTGTGCTGAAGACAGATTCTAAGTGAGGACTCCCTTGGCCAAAGTTTCATAATTTTCTAAGATTTTCGCTTTCTTTTATGTGGTTTATTTATTCTTCCTTTCCTCCCCCTTTATGCTTTTTTCTTTTCATTCCTTTTGTGTGTGCATGTGTGCGTGTGTGTAGTCCTCCTTTCAGATCCCACATATGCTTGGTTTTATTTAGCATCTTATCTGTCAGTGTTCTTCCTTCTTAGAGTGTGACGCCCACACCTCCAAAATTGTTGTGCCGTGATGAGTGTACTCTTTGTGTGTAAGGAACTGCGTTTATTTGTGAAATTTCATTTCTACTAGAACTAGACTTTGTCATTATTTACACAACTGGAGCTTCTTTTTTCTGAACTTCAGAAAATCTTTGCTCACAATTTATAAGACCCTAAAGGCACAACCTATTACCAAAATCACCCAGTGTTACTTTACATGAAACAGTTCATTGCTTTTAGTACAGACCTCACAAAAAGAGTTTTCTTCTTGTGAGAACTAATCAGAAACAATGGGATGGGTTGGAAAAAGTATATATTGTGACATACTTCAAGCCTTTACTCTCAGAGTCATCTGTAGACTATAGACCATCAGTGGGTGAAGGAGATACTGAAATTTTCGTTCTCATTTTCTCTGTGTTGCTGTCTCTCTCTCCAGGAGACACAATGGGAAAGATTGTTTCCTTGGGTGGAGAAACTTAAGTGGGTATCACCCTGACACTGTGCAATGCAGTGCAAATTCTCAGTGGCAAATACAAAACAAAACGATACAAAACAAAAAAAACAAATGACCTTTCATTTAACTCCATTTGTAGCATTTGCAAGATTGGGTTGGACAGCTTTTAAGTCTGTAAATAAGATGCTTATAAAATAAAAAGTATATGTAAATTGTTGGTCATGAATTATCCTCTCTTAAAACTTTAAAATATGTATGGCTATTGTTTTGTAATGTATCGTTTTGATATTTGCATCAGTCACACCTATTGAAAATAATTTACTTTCGTTGATTGCCCCCTCTGTGACAGTTATGCTCTTTTTTCCACCAGAAATAATTGTTAATGCCCTTTTAACTTTTATTACAAATATGTTGATATATAGAACCCTTAGATCCTCTGAATGGAATAAGGCTTTCCCCTTGTTTTAACACTTATTTGAGGGGTCTGAAAGTAGATATTACAAGCAGTATGCTTTCGTCTGTGTTGTGCTACAGCATTGCGTGTAATCATTCTCTGGAAAAGACAGGTCCCTGGCACATGATATTTGGCCTTGTGAACATCCCTACAGGCACTGCATGTTTGATATTTGAGTTTACATTATAAATTGCAATGCCGGTTCTTACAATTTAAATGTCTGTTGTTGAGCAGCCCCTTTAGAAATTAAATTGAAGCATATTACATTAACAGACAAGTTGAAATAGAAATTCGGAATTGCCTCCTAATTTTACCAACTTTTTAATTACTATTTTTTCCTGAGGAAATTATGGAGAGTGACTTCCCTAAATTCACAATTCCAAAGCAAATTGGGCAAAGAAGAGGACACTTTGAAATTCGCTCTTGTTTTAAAACCACATTTGATGAGGTGGGAAAAATACAAAGTGAGCGGATCCGGGAAAAAGCTTAAAGATACTTTAATTGGCAGAGGTTTGAGTTGCTTTTGTTTAGTTACTCACTGTCCTTTTGACAAAGTACATGTTGAAGAGGCTTTGTAAGTGCTGTTCTACTGAAGGACAAACAAGGGTACTTTTCAGTTGAGCCCTTTTAAGTTTTGTTCCTCACATGCCCGCTGCTGTTGGAGGCTACTCCTAATGCATTGTGGCTGTGTGTTCATCGCTGCAGTCTGTCACTGGAAAATGTCTCTCTTCTTGTTGAGCAAGCTAGAGTCTCACCTCCAGGCACCCTTTTCAAAGGCCCCGCTGTATGGAAATCGACACTCATGAAACAATGATAAAGAAAAGAGTTTATTTTTTAAAGGTCAGGACAAGAAGACGCCCTCGAATGCCGCAGAGCCTATTTCTTCAGGAATAAGTGTTTTAACTTTAGCACAGTTAGCCAAGTTTGAAGCCTTGTAAGTTTTCAACACTAAAGTGAAACTTGTTCACTGTCCTCTCCTATTCAAGTGGTATCCGTCATAGCGGTTTATCTTGATAGTTTTGATTTCATCAAATGTTCTAAGAAATTAATTTATACTTTCTTGTGAGACCTTCTGACTTGGATCGTAAATAAAGGCTCAGGGCTTACCTTTGGGGTCTTCTTTCTATAAAGCAGTGGGTCCCTGAGCTGAGATCCAGGAACGTCTGTATAAGAAACCAATCTGGCCAAGAAAACTTCTGTTTTTCTTTTTAACTAGAACTTGTACATTTGTTAGTATTTGGAAATGATACTTAATATTATGTCCTTAGTGTTCATCTTTCTGAGAACAATCAAGCCAGCATTGTTTTTTCAGGTGTCTGTTTGTGAATATAAGGGTTCTATTTGATTCCTGCTCATAGGTGAATATGTCTACTGAGAGGACTCTATAAATAATCCATTCCAACATCTCTTTGCCCAAATGTTTTTAATATTTTCTAAACCTTTCAGATAAATATGGTAGCCCTGTTTTTCTTGACCTTAACTAAAACTGTCAGTGCCAGACTTTCAGTTTTAATACATAGATCACTTTAAAAAGACCTATTGACCCAGGCTGTACATTTAGAAATAAACATTAGCGGAATGTGCCAGCCCTCCTTGTTCCTTATGTGCCACAGCTTTTGGAGATATCATTTATTCAAGAGGGAAGAGCCAGCCACCTGTTTCTGAGCCCTCTTTTCCCTCACATTAAAGGTTCAGGCCCTTGCTGAATAGTAACACTCTAATCTGGAGAACAGACACAGCATTTTTCTGAAACTGATTTCTCAGACTAGGCTAGCTGGAGGATTTTCTGTATTTGCCCATGTATGTGTTTTTCACTCAGCTACCCTTGAGGCACTTGTCACGACTGTGCATATTAAAATTAATCAGACCTCCTAGGCCTGTGTGGCTGTGTGTTTAACATGAAGAAGTGGATATCAAGCAAATGCCCTAATTAAATAGGCCTGCTTGGTTTTGTTCTAGTGGATGCTTGGTCTTTTTTTTTAATAGGAGTTGCTTACAGGGAAGGCACGGACAGCACTAGAGTTAGTGGAGAGCTCACTCAGAGTTTCCTTTGCCACCTGCTCCCAGAGTTCTGAGACCTCAAGGACTCCCAGTGTGCCTTCCTTAACTACCCTTCGTGTTGAGGACAAGTATGGCCAAGATGGTGAGGGAGCAGTGGGGCGAGGGCAAACCGGAATGAGCATATGACCTGGACATTTGGATTGATTAAGACAGTCCATCTTACATGATGATAAACTTTGGATACCAGATTGTGCTCTCTGCTCCCATTTTGGGATGATGAACTTTTGACGACTGAGGGGAAGATCATATGTGAAATTCAGAATGAATGCCCTTCCTTTTCTGTCCTGAATCTGAAAGCCAACTTTTATTATTCCTCTGTCTTTCCAATTAACTATTTCCGAGGTCATCTACATATCATGTAAAAATCACTTACGAGGCAGTAAATTAAGTTATATATATTACATATTAAAGTTTATACAAAAAGTTCATCTCTATTCTGATAGTTTTTGCACTTAGGCTGTTCTCATTTATGCTAGACTTTTCCCTTAGCTTTAGGGAAGACCGTCATGGGACATTTGGAAGCAAACTTTTATGAAGAGTAAGCTCAAAACACTGAAATGTCTCAGGCTGACCTAACACTAGCTTTTTTGCTAGTGTATTTAATGTCGTAAGTGAGGTAAACTCTAATACCCTGATCACTGAGTTTGGATTTTAGTCACAGTTCATGTGTATTATTTTGATTTCTTTTTGTATTTTAGAAAATAGAAACAGACAAATTAATTCAGAATCTCTCCATTTGATATATATAGGTATAGATATAGATATAGATATATACACACATACGTGGAGGGGGGAGAGCAAATGAATAAAGCCAACACTGGAAACAACTTGAAAAATAAAGTAATAAAAAACTCACAAATGTTAAAGAATTTGGAGTTATAGTTTCATAAATTTCCAAATAACCATGGCAAGTTATTGGGTAAAAGATTTCCCTGGCAGGACATAGTCTGTAAAATTGATTTGTTCCTTCTCGAATGGAAAGGATTGGACAACTCCAAAAATCTAACTATTGTTTTTCAACTTTTCTTCCTTCCCTCCTATTGTATCTGGGAAGTAAAAGGATCCATCCATTAACCTGTACACTCTCTTTGTTCATGTGGGCGTGCAACTCCCATGTAGAGAAGTGTATCAACAGTGCCAGGCAACTGTCTGGTACCTGAGAGCATCATAGAAACCCCTCCTCTGCTCACTTAGGTTGCTCCTGGTTATTTATTAACACAATGCAGACTGTTCAGTGTGGGTGTATGTGAAATAGAAAGAAAAATAAAGGCCCTGAACAAGTAAATACATCTTTCATCATTTCTTTTGTTTGGTGTGTTTACTGTGTGCTTTTCTTGGTCAATAGAAGTTGTTTGACAGTTCTGCAAAAGGGTGAGAAACCTTTTCTTGAACTTTATCTTTTTGCTTTGTCTCTGTAGAACAAGTTTCTATTTGTCATTCTCTTTTTATTGCAACATGTCTATGTAAAATGGTTTTTTTTGAAGATTGTTATTGCTGTTAATATGACAAGTACAGGTGATTATGAAACATGATAGACAGCTTTATCTGCTTTGTTTGAAATGGGCAGTTAAGGGACTAGAATTCTAAGATAGTTTTCATTTCTAAACTTTTTAATTAGAAGTAGGATATGAGATATTATACAAATCACCTTTATTACCTCCTTCTAAGAAACATGCCATTTGTTCTTAGGCCTTATGTAAGCTTTGCTGAAATATCGAGCCTTGATTTAATTTGTATTTAAGTTCTCTCCTCCCTGCATATTAATATAATATCAATGTAGAGCTCATTGCATGGTATAATTACTGAAGAGATGGGTAGCTGGGAAAGCACACGATAATTGAGCAGTCTGTTTATTATAACAGGACAGTGCTCCTATGCTGTATTTAGGGTGTTAATAGATAAGAATTGATTTGCTGTTTCAAGATGAATTAAATCTCTGTTGCTTAGGCCTTTCTCTTCTGAGAAGTTATGCTTTGTTGTAGAAATTTGCCTGAAAGCTTTCTATACCGTTGTGTGACATTGGTCATGTGGAAGACCGGGGAGCAGAAAGCCATATAAATGAGCAAAACACATCTTCCTCCCTTTGGAGTTTTGTTGTCTTTCTCTGTTTTTGGTGTTTCTTCCCCCCCTAATGTTTTTGCTTCAGCCCTTCCTCCAGCACTCTCCCACCAGTGTCCCACCAGTGTCAAGAGGCCATGTGTCAGTGAAAAAAAGCACTAAACAGGAGGTCACAATGTTGAGAGCAGCTCAGTATAAATAGGTCAGGTCAGTTCTCAGTCTTTATAGGCCATAGCCCTCCAAATGCCAGGGAGAGAAACATCCACGAGCAACGTAAAAGGGAGGGGAATTAGACGTGTTTGCTCACGGTTTACCTCCTCGATACTTCAGTTTAGCTGTTCTTGTTCTGCACTATGGGAGGACAGCCTTTCCTCCATTCACTTCATGGGACTCATTAGGAGCAAACCAACCGAACTGAAGAGAAGTTGAAGTTGAGCATTTTAGCACATCTTTTTCACTGAAGGAATAGTGTAACTAGGGGTTAATGAAAAATATTAATTAAGTAAAAAAGCATTGTAAACCTTGGAGTCCTTATTTTTATTGCCAGGATTTTTCCCTTTGTTTTTTAAGTTTAAAATATTCAAATTAAAAATATTTGCAGGTTTTGAAGTATATCGCATTCAATAGAGAAATATACAATACTTCCTTTAGAAATGGTTTATAAATTCCAAACAATATGAAACCATCCGAAATATTGTCTAATGATTGTTTTTGAAGATTTAGAATTCAGGGAATTAAATCTCTATCTCTATCAGTTTTGGTTTTTTTAAATTTTTTATTATATGTTAATGTTCACATACATAACACAGTATCTTGCCAACTGCTAGATCTCCAAAATTTCCTTAGAAAGAAATGAACGCATGTGCGCACGCGCACACACACACACACATACACACACTCACACACACAAACACACAAACTAGATATAATAAATTACTGTTACATTTTAGGAACATTTCTCTCACTCTTAATCTCTAAACTAAAAATGTTGACCTAGAACAATTTTTGACAAAATGAAAATACACAGACAAGGAGGATCTCAGTACAGAACAGAACTCCCCATTCTGTTCTGTATTTTATTTGTTCATTACCTTTGGAGTCCTGTTAACATCTGTATAAAATCTCTCTTGAGGCCCAATATGGAGTCAATGCCTCCTTTCTCTGTAACACCTTTGTTTTGTGTTCGTTCACCTATCCACTCATTCTCTCATTCTGACAGAAAACATTATGGAGTTCCTATTATATGCAAGTTATTTTATAAGTGTCAATGAGAAGACAGAAATCAATGATACAGTTTCTGTCCTTAAGTTGCTCATGGCCTTTTGGGGGTGATAAACCATGCGTCTTCATGGTGAAAGGAGCTGTGAGTAAGGAGGTACGGGAGGCTCTGTCAGTAGAGGGGAGGGTCCTTCAGTGCATATATTTATCCTCTAAAATGAGTTATTATTTACATGTTGATATACATATCTGTTTTATTTACGTCATCTATGGAGGTCATGTGGCTATTATGGCTGCTCTGGCAAGTTCGCTTTAAGTGCTTGTGCAGAAAGCACTTAAAATATTCACTGAGTCTGTCTTTCATAGGTTTTTTTCTTTTTTTCCCAGTTTAACTTACATAAATTTTATTATTTTTAAAGTGACCATAAATCTGTTGAACACGGATAAACTGTTTTTATAATGTAGTTTAACTTCTTATCCCATCTTATCTGGGTATCTTCAAGTTATTGATTTCTGCCTAGCCACACCTTTCTGAGAAAAATACACAGCTCTGAAGAAAATATTCTAATTGCTTTCTCCCAAGTTCTCCAGTAAATAAGGCTAGACATATAATGTATTACTTCCCCTTTATCCATCTTTATCTTTACTCACTAAAATAGTAGAGGATATTATCCTTGAACTCTTGGTTTAGTACCAGCAGAATGATGTTTGGAAAGGTGAGCCAAAATTATGGTGACAATGATGATGATGATGATGATGATGATGATAATTGGTACTTAACCTAATACTTACTCAAAGAGCTGAAATACACTTGCCAAGTTCTTGATTCATGTTTCATCCATTATGAAAAATGTAAATGCTTAGCCCAAAGTCATTAAAACTCATTAAGAGGTTGTTTGCTCATAGTTATAACTTCAAATTTAAACAAAACTGATTAAAGTCTAACACATACAAGTATATAACCAGGTACATATAGAGCAAAGTATTAATACATTTATTCTGACATGCTCACAGGTCATGCTGGCCATTAATAAAATGCAGTGCATATATTTGTTTAAGTTCCTTGGGCAAGGAGAAGAGACAATGGTGGAACAGCCTCAGGGGTATGGGAGCAGACTTATTTAATTTCTTCTCAGGAGTGGAAAAAGAACCTCAGCTCGCATGTATTGTGGTACTTGTGCCATCCTATATATTTTACTGGGTCTCCCAGAGACTGTTATTAAAGTGGGTGGGTAGTCAGCCTGCAGCTGTGGTGAGCTCACTTCCTGTCTAACTCCCCAGCCTCGTTTCTCATTTCCTACCATTCCCTGCCTCACTCTTTATGACTTCTGCTTTAGCAATGCTGAGTTGCCTGTAGCTTTTCACAGCCACCATGCTTTTCTTTGCTCATGATGTCTGGTTGCAGTGCCTTTCACCTTACTTTGCACCTAGATGATAGCCCTTCATCCTTAATATTTGGTGTAGGATCCACCCCATTAGGAATTTTCTGCCCCCATCATCCCTCCCTCAAGAAACGTGTTGTCTTTGTGTCTCTTCTCTATTACATTTTGACCTCCTAGAGCAGTGGTCCACAAACTATGGCCTGTAGGCCAAATCTAGGCTCCTGCCTAGTTTTGTATGACCTGTGAGCTAAGAATAGCTTTTTTCTTTTTTATTTTCCATTTTTGAATTGTTGGTGGAAAAAAACAAAAGATTTTTTTTTTTTTGCTTTAAAATATTTTATTGGAATCCTTTTAATAAAACCAAATACTTGTTTGTGATAAAGAAGTCAACGTGGTCTAAGTGATATTTAAGTATCTCAAAATTTCTAAGCAGTTTTTTTCCCTCCGGTAAGTTGACGGCTGCTCACACAGCTTAATGCAGGACAGACAGATATAAGTTCCTAGCATGTGCCCAGCATCAGATAGGAGACATCCTTTGCATCTACAAAACCCACAGTAGCCAGGGAGAAAGGACGGGGCTCTTCACTTCTCATCACAGCCTGTAGATGGAAGTGGCAGGAGCCATTACGTAGGCATCCCAGACATCTCTACAGCACTTCTCCCAGGGGGTGAATTCCAAACTTTAGCCCTTCAGGAACTAAATTAGTGCCTAATCTGTGAAAGGGCATTGCCCCAGCTAGGCTTCCAGAATAATCATGCTATAAAGATGAAAACAGGACAACCAATGAGAAAGACAAGCAAAGATCAGGCCCTTCTGTTGGCCCCTTCTCAGAGACCCAAGTATCCAGTTCTCCAAATGAGAACATTTTATGATACATGAACATTTTATGAAATTGGAATTTGTGTCTATAAATGAAGTTTCATTAGAACACAGACATGCTCATTCATTTATATATTAAGGTAGTGTCCTGTAATATAATGTACTTTAGCATTACAGTGGTAGAATTGATTAGTATTGCCCACAAAAGCCTAAAATATTTGCTCTCTGGCCCTTTACAGATAAAGTCTGCCAAGTGTTGTCCTAGAGGGCAGGAACAGAGTCTCAGTCGCCCCTTTATCCAAAGTTTCTAGTACAGTGATTCCTAATTGAGTGAACTTATTAAATGACTGAATAAGCTATCTCTAACCTGAAGCAAGACATCCACCCTAGGGTTTCTAGTTTTCTTCCTAAAGGAAGTTTAATAGAGGAAATACTGAATTGTGAAGACCTGTGTACTAGTTTTGCTCAAAACATTATCTCTATAATCTTGCACAAGTGCTTCAGTTTTCTTTATTTAAAAAAATAAAATGATTACATTAAAAGGCTTTCATAGTTCTTTCCAGGTATAAAATTCTAGAGATATTTTATAAATGTTTTTGTTAAGTCAGTATGCACAAAGGACAAAAACAGAATTGGAGAGCTTTTTATTAAGAAATATGGTCAAAAAAGAAGAGTGAACTTTTACAGATTATACACCAGCTTTATTACTGGTTTGATTAGGTGTTCTGCAGTAAACCAAATAAAAATAAAGTTTATTGTTGGTATACACTATGAATCTCTAGTATTAATTCATGGGGAGTAGAAGATAAGATCTTTTGTTGTGAGATTTGTGGCTTATAATTTATCTACATGTTTTGCAATAATTTCATCTAAATAATGAAAAGCAGACACTTTTAATGTTAGTTTTTGCTAGAATCTTGAATTATCCTGTGTTTATGTCTCTTTTTTATCAAAATTTTCTCTTATATGAACCTGCCTCCCCAGAGGTATTGCAAGCTACATCAAGGGCAATGTTGATAATCAACCTACCTTACCTAATTTTAATAGAGATGCCAGTCATAGTCTTGGGCATTTGTAAAGGTAAAAATATCACAACATAGTTTACACACTCATTGGATGAAGACCCTTTTGCAGTTTATACCTATCTCTAACCCATTTAAAAAAGGCAATCAAAAAGGCAAACAAAATTATACTTTTGTTTTAAAATAATCTTGCTTTAATAACAATATTCTTGAGTAAAATCGATTATCATGAAAACCTATAAAAGTAGTACAGATAAAAGAACTAAAATGGAAGATAATTTAAAAGTGTTTTTTTAAATAGATAATTACAAATTTTTCTACCATTTGTATATACAGCATTAAAATGCAGCGTTGAAATTTAAAAGAATATGTTCTGCACTGTTTGCTAAAAAGCCTAATGGGTTATGTGGAATGCCCATAATATGATGGCCTCCAAATTAATCTTTTCCAGTTTTTACACATGTAGGACTTAGAACTTAGAAGTTGATGAGTAGTAGGAAAAATGTGTCCAATAATTTAAAAGCTGTGAAAGGAAGTGGAAAAAATGTGAACATCCAAGAAGAATTTCATAAAAAAATATTTTCTAGAAGCTGTGTGTCAACTTTTATGAAATAACCTCAAGAAGTAACTTAATGAATAGATAATTTTACATAGCCTCCTCATTTCTAGTGTTAGGATCCACCTGCTTTGTTGTATAATCTTTTCCATTGTCTTCTGTCGGGGTTTCATCCCAGGACGCTGGGTCATGACCTGATCCAAAGGCAGACACTTAACGACTGAGCCACCCAGGTACCCCCTCTAGGACTCTCTTATCTTGGAGGCCTGCAACACTTCAGTATGGGACATCTCTTTGTGAGAGTTTCCTCTAAACTCACTTGCTTCAGGGTTTGCTGTGTGGTCTATCTTTAACCAAGTTAGCGACCATCAAGTATGTGAAGGGCAATTCTAGAGAAACAATTCCAGTGAGTTCGGAACATACTATACCTAAAAAGTTTTTAATTCCACAGGGAATATATGTTAGGGGAAACCAGGATTATTGCTACTATTTCTAGTTTTTTCATTCTGTTTTTCACTCACTAAATATTTGCCAGGCACCTATTTCTCTATTTGGAATTCTGGATGCCATTAAAACTTACCCAAAACACATCTATGAATGAGTATTCTTTTAATTTATAAAAATACAAAATATTTTAACATTTTACATTCCCATTTAGATTATTTCATCTGAAAATCCATTATTACCTAAATGTCAAGATTCACTTTGTGATTTTAAGGGAAAAATATTGCCTTTAGTTTGCTGCATTTGATACAATTATAGCCTAATTTAATGTCAAAATATCAATAGCATTATTTTATTTGTTAAAATGTATCAACTTATTTCAATATAAATAATTTAGAAAGTATCTCTCAAATTACATCCTAACATATAAGGAGATTATTTTACTGATTGTTAAAAAATATAGACACATACTTTCCAGAACTCAGAAATTACTGACTTCCTGAAGAAAATTCAAGTATGCATGTTTTTTTCTTCTGTAGCAAAATGGTACGTGGATGAAGAATGGCAGTTTAAAAACATGTAGTTGTGTCTTAAACAAAATAAGTAAGCATTTACTTGCTGAAGATTGGTTTCTACCTGTGATGATTACAGAACAAGATGTACTTTTATTAAAACATATTTGAACCCCTTTCTTTCTATATATTTACCTTTTGCTTTTCTGAAAACATCAAATATTCAGAAACGCGGTGATCAAATCCTGAGATTTGTATGTAGGTGAATGAGCTGATGCATCTGCACCCTTGCTTTCCTTATCTTCCCTGGATGTCCCTGAGCTCTCCCCAAGCTGAGTCAGATGCCTGCTGGTTTAGTTATGTGCGTGGGAGAGAGGGACTTCCACATGTGATTTTTACCATTTGGTAGTAATTAGTTTGTTGTATAAATTAACATTAACTGAACCATTCTTCAGGCATTGTTTGTAATTATCTTTGAGTCTCTGAGTTGTGTGAAGAGATAAAAAGCAGGGAAGGCACTGCTCCTTATTTTATAAAAGTTGAAGAATCTAAGAATCTATCATCAGATAGAATAGATCAACAATTACTGCTGTATGCCCAATAGACTGAAAACTTTGATATAATTATGAAACAGAAAAACCAAAGGATTTTTCTGGAACTCAATGACTTAGAAATACAATTAGCTTTTCTGAAAACGTGTGATTTTTTTTTTTTAAGGCAGAACTGAATGTAAGAGAAAAATGAAGTACAGTTTGAGGGGTTTTTTTCACATCATCTAGCAAATTTCTTTTAGTTCTCACAATAACTGCCTCTTGAAGGTCACTGTCTTGTCTTTTTTCTTCTTTATATGTTGCTTACTTTATTTAGATGCTTTCAAATAGAAGTATTTTAGTGTACATTTTATGAGAAGCATGTATTTTTCTGAGATATAGTATGTCGATATTTATCTTTTTAGGCAAAACTATTTATCGGTAAGTGGGATTTGGATAATTTAGGCCTTAAGCTCTGTGGAGTCACCTCTGTCTCCTCCATCCCAAATGAAGATGTTGGATATGAAGGAAGCAAATAGTAAATAACTTGTTTCTTTCAGTTTGGGTTTGGCCTTGCTTATATTATTTCGTATTATTTCTGAAATTTTCTTGTGTCTTTCTCTAAAGAGATCTAATAGCTGATACCATATAACAGATTGTCCTGTAAAGCATAAATGTTTCTTTCTGGAAAAAAAAATTCCCATCTGTGTTTTTTCTTTGAAAATTGCTGTAAGAAACTACCAAGAAGAACAAATTATTGCTAGGCATATTTTGACCCAAAGTACTTAAAGTGTGTCATCACACTTTTACTGTCCATAACACAGTCATAACTTTGATGTTGACAAGAAAATATGATGGTCATTATTCTACCAAGAGTTTCTTTATTGCAGCCCATTAGGTAATAAAACCTCAGTCACACCAGAATTAATATTTGTGTGAACCTGTTATTAGATTATTAATAAAAATAGAGATATATATCGTAAGTAGCTATTTTGCATCATACAACTTCAGTTACTGATCAGATATTAGTTGGAGAAACTATAACTCCTACAAGTAATTCATTTCTTGGCTTTTTAAAAAATATTGTTGCAGTGCAGTTCATGGAATACAATTACTTAAGGAGTTTTCAAGAATTTAAAAATATTTCAGTACCATTACAAATTAGTTGGAAAAATAAGAACATTTTGCCCTTATTTAGAACAGCTACACTTAGTGCATCTTTTTGTGTGTATGTGAATGAATAAAATTAAAATGAATATAAAAAAATTTTAATTAGTATTAAAGCTGGTTTTTTTAGTTGTTGGATAAAGCCATTCATGCATTTATATTAATCTGAGGTTAACAGAGCTTTGCCATTTTTTTTAAATAACAGTGTTTCAAGAATAGTTTCTGGATTACTACAAATGAGGTATTTTGTAAGTACTTCTAATGCAGAACTTATTTTTATGAGATAGGGAAACAAGAAATACTAGGAACCTAGAACTTGGCCTACCCAAAAAGTATATCTATCTACATTTTCCATAATCAGCTGAGATTCTAAATCGTGCTTCTCCTTTGCATATACATCACTTTTAATCATTTTTAAAACTCCAAAGTTTTTGAATTTTCAAAAAATTTGCCTCCTCAAAATTACTTATGCACACGTATTATTTCCCAAATGAGAAAAAGGAAATCATTATTCTCTAATCTCTTTATTTGGGCTGTAAATCAAATAAACATAAAAACCTTATGCTCTGTGCTTTTCAACATGTAGAGCTGGCTAAGAAGGAAGCAGGCTTAATCCTGAGGATATTTCCTCTCCTTGCTTCACAGGATAGAAACATACTTTCTTTTAAATGGGGGCCAGTAGAGAAATGGGTAAAATTTTGAAGAGCAAATATTACATCTACTCAAAATCCATTCCATATACTATGTGTTACCTGCAAATGATATAATTTTGGCAAAATATTTCAATAGAATGGTTTTTGATTTATGCATATTAGGATTTTTAATATTAGGCCAAAATAGCCTTTTGTGTGAGGGAAAATAGTCTTTATGTTCCTCAAGTAAATTTAAATCCTAATTCTTGGAAGTGATGCAAAATAAACACTTCTGCTTTCAAACTGTTTGATTTTGCTTCATTTATGTATTTGTGTTCCTAAGAACACATATATCTGGGCCTACGTACACCTTTTGAAGTAATCACAATATATCCTACCATTCTCATTCATAGAAACCTAAGCCATTTCTTTCATTATTCTTTAATTCAAAAAAAGTTATTTTAGAATTTCTTCTTTTGGAAAAAATAGTTTCTAGATTAAAACCATCAACTGTTGACAAATACCCTACACAGAAACCCACTGAATAATTTTTTTTGACAACCATTTGAAATGCAAACTCTTGTATGACATGATATATTTTAGAACCAGAGATAAGAAAGGAGGGGGAAAAAAAAGAGCAGCTCTTCTGTGACTGTGGCTGTGAAGCTCAAAGAGAATACATTAATTAACCCAAGAGAATTTCTAGGAAGCTGTAGTGAGAAGCTGTAGCTTTGAAATCTAGTGATCTTTATCCACTGTTGGGTTTGGGTCAAAGACCTTGGACAGAGAAGGAAAAAAGGGAAGGGGGTACATTATAGGAACCAGATGTTAAAAACTGATAAAGGCTGACCAGCCCCCTGCTGCTGAAATCTAACCCCACCTCCATCAAAAAGGTGACATTCTCCTCTGAAGCCCCTATGTCCTTCGAGGAGAGAGAGACACAATTCTGGCTCTGCATTTTTCCTTTGGCCTACCTTGTCGAATGGCCCTAGAAGACTAAACAGGTGTTATCTACTTTTGATTTCAGTGCATTTAAATTAATCCTGTCAGCTCAGCTGTTAAAACAACTGTCATCTCCAGCTGTTAGTAATTTTCGACCGGGCATTTTCACAGGTTGCCAAGATCTGAGCCTGCATTGTGTGTCTCCCTGAATGAAGTAGAGGAACGATTTGTGGATTTTTTAAAGGGGCTTGTATTGTGATGCTGCACACATGAAGTGATCGTAATAATAATAATTTCAAAGGACTCTCCGGTACTATGTTTTGTAATATATAAATAAACCATGTGCTGAATGCCATTTCTATCTATATTCTGTGGGTGTGTTACATAACTTTTTGGCATATTTAATTCAATAGCCAATAAGTCAACTTGGAAATCATAAAAGAGGGAGGTCTAGTAAAAATTTAGTAGAAGATAGTACTGCACCTGCTTACAAAGGTTTCTATGTTTTCAGAAACAATAGTTGCTTCTGGTAGATCTATGATTTTTCTTAAACTGAAATATTCAGTAAAATGCTTTGTTTCTTTTTGACAGTTTGTATGACTCTGCACTTCCAAGCTGAATGTAAGGTTTCTGGCTAGATCCTCTCCTATTGGACATTTTAAATCATAAGAGGCCTTTCTTGTGTAACTTCAGTATTTGGGATCGATTTCAGTAGTTTGCAAAGCTCATTTCAATATTTGGGATCTTTCTCCATACCGTTCAAAGCTAATATTGTGGAGGGCAAGAAAGGCTATTAGGAATTCAGTCTATTATCAACAATTGGAACCCACTAAAAATGTGCAGTAATCTCAACTCTATCAAAAAAAGACTTTCATTCACCACTCGTAACCATTTGGAACCAATGAGTATTCCTTCTATCCTAACCTCACACGTTGTAAAATCAAAAAATTATAGGTTTTCTGTTTCTTTTACAAAGTCTGAATTTGGGTGTTAGTTTCTATACTGTTAAAAAGTATGTTTCAAAAGAAAAATAAATATATAAATTACTTAAATTTATTTTAAATTGTTTAGGAATAATAGAATCAGGTCAATGATGAAAATAATTTTCACTAAAATGTACTAGTCACAAAATTTCTGGCTAACAGTATTTTATTTGGATTCATGTTATACTGATGTGGAATAAATTTCACTAACTTAGTTTAACTGTGCTCTACATTTATTAATTTCTGAGGAATTTCTGATTCATATTTATATAAATTTATAAAAATGTAGCTAATTTTTGGAGAGGATATTACAGCGCAAAGTAAACAGTGAAAAATGTAATAAAAAGTGTATAATGGAAACTATTTCTCTTTCCTACTCCTTTTCTTCACTCAATTCCTCTTCTATAAGGATTCATGTAACGTGTTTTCACCTGTATGTCTCTGGATTTATCATGTGCATACACATATAGCAATATGAGTGTGTATGCATACAAACACACACCCCCCCAAATTTGGATGTCATTATCCCTGGATTTGCATATTAATTAAATAACATTTATTCCCTAAGAAAGCATATGTGTACACAAATATGAAGGATAAGGTGGTTACGATGTATATGATATACATGTATGCAAATTACTTAATTTATTATAGCTAAGGATTGTAATTCTCACTGAATAACGAATATTTGATGTTAATCTGTCAATACTTATCAAAATTAAAATGCACTTTTGGCCTAGTAATTCCAGTATTAGAAGCTGAATATTCTCACATATATATGTCAGAATTTGTAAGTATATTCTTTGTGACATACTGTTATAGAGAAACTAAAAATTTTATAAGGGGACTAGGTAAGTATATTACTGTGAATTCATAGATGGATTCCTATGAAAGTGTTAACTATTAGAGAAGTTTATCCATAGAAATACAGAAAGATGTCCATGATTCACGTCTTAAATTTAAGAAGTCGCATAATATTTTAGAAGTATTTATTGTGTTTGTGTACACATTTATTTTAAGTATTTAGTATTCATCTAAAGGTGTATATAATGAGTTATTAATACGTTTTGTTTTGGCTATTTTTTTAAAGATTTTATTTATTTATTTGACAGATAGAGACATAGAGAGAGAGGGAACACAAGCAGGGGAAGTGGGAGAGGGAGAAGCAGGCTTCCCGCTGAACAGGGAGTCTGATGTGGGGCTCGATCCCAGGACCCTGGGACCATGACCGGAGCCGAAGGCAGGCGCTTAACGACTGAGCCACCCAGGCACCCCTGGCTATTTTTTATTAATATTTAGTCACTAGGGATTTGATCTTAATAAAAATTAACATCTTCAATAATGCTAATATGAGTTACCAATGGATTTTGTTTTTAGTTTCTATGAACATTAATTTACATAGAAAGAAAGTCATTAAACACTAACGTGGGGGTGCTTGGGTGGCTCAGTCGGTTAAGCGTCTGCCTTCAGCTCAGATCATGATCCCAGGTGCCCTGGGATCGAGTCCTGCATCGGGTTCCTTGCTCAGCCGGGGAGTCTGCTTCTCCCTCTGCCTGCCACTCCCCCTGCTTGTGCTCTCTCTCTCTCTATCCCTCTCAAATAAATAAATTAAATCTTAAAAAAAAACCCTAATATAGTATAGAGAATATGTACGTGAAGTCACTAAGGGGTGATGAGGGGAAGTTGGGGACAACAGAAAGGTATAAAAAATGGTGATAGATAGAAATATAGAGTTAGCATTGCTCCCTTTATTTCCAAAGCCCTGTCTGCAGAAATGTCTCACTTTTAAGAATTGGTAGAAAAAGAGGAAAAGGTCATCTGACTATGCTTGGTTGAACAAATAGACAATGGTAGTCTGACTGGGAAACAGATATGCCTTGCTTAAAAATATATTATGTACACATTCTGGTAAAGATGAATATATTTGTGTTCATAAGATACTCTTGGTATTAGCTTCCGAGGGCTGTCACAACAATGTAACACAATCTACATGGCTTAAAATAACGGAAATTTATTTTTTCACAATTCTGGAGGCTATGTCTGAAGACCAGGTATCAGCAAAGTCATGCTCCCTCTGAGAGTCTTAGAATCCTTTCTTAGAATTCTTTGGCTCTTCTTAGCTTCAGGTATTGGCCATCAAGGCTTGCCATTCCTTGGTTTGCAACTGCATCACTCTGATCTCTGGCTCTGGTGTCACATGATCTTCTCTCTGTCTGTGTTTTTGCATGACCATCTTCTTATAAGGACTCCAGTCATATTGAATCTTGATTAAATCTGCACAGACTCTATTTCAAACTAAGGTTAGATTCACAGGCACTAAGTTAGGACTTCAATGTAAAATATTCTTGTGGACAAAATTCAACCCATAACACTCTTAAAAACATAAACACAAATGAGTAGATAAGCAAATTGGCCATTCATAGATTGCTCTGAATTCTTTTAATCACACAGGAGTTTAAATTGATATATAAAAGTAAATGTTGAGTTATGAAAGAGAAATATAAATTGGAGAGTTCATAGAAGCCTTGATTCAGGGCACTCCACCTTAATCGACTCCTCAGTGGGAAGTCTGGACATCTCAAAGGTGACCCAAAGGGCCTGGGCAGCTAGCTGGATGTAGAGAAAAGGTAGGGCATCATGCTAAAGGAAGATGAGGAGGCCACAAAGTAAAAACAAACGTGCTTGTTTTTATTGTAGCAGAAAATGCTTATGTGCCCCTGAAAGCCACCTTGTCGCCCAGAGATGTAGATCCTCGTCTATTGTAGGCATGAAGAAAGTTGCAGAACCTGGGACTGGAAGAGCTATATATAGAGCTTATGGATGTTTTATTGTAACTTGTATTCCATTGTGACTCTATTTGCCAAACACCTTTATTGTTTGAAAAACAAAGCCAGAAGTGACTGCAGTTTGCTCAATCAAACTGCATCCTTTTCTCTGCAGGACACTATTCTTACTAGAGGAAAAGGGTTGTTGTTGTTTTTGTTGTTTTAAAGGAACCAGGATGATTTTTACACTGTAATAGCACTGCAGTTTGGGGTGTACATTTTACACTGATTCTGATGCTATGAACCAAAGATCAAAACGAAGTGTTTGAGTAAAGCTGACTCAGGCTAACCTCTTTGTATTTATTGTCAGAGTTAAACATGTCCCTACCACCTCTTAGGAGCCAACTGTTGCAGTGAGAGCCAGTCCTCTGACTTGAGTGTTCAAGACTGGGGAGGAGAAGGTTGTAGAGGCTGCTTGACCTTTCCTCTGGGAGACAGGGATGTCTTCTGTATTCCTGACCCACGCTTTCTCATGACGTTCTTAGGAGTAGTGTTGAGAAATGTTAGGTCTAAGTGTAGATGACTGATTTTTCATTGAACTATGAAGTTTAATGGAAGAGGAAAAAACATCTGAGATGGGAAATGGAAAAGTCTCAATTTTCCTTAGCTGTAGAAGGCTATTATTGAAAGTCAGAGCAGGGAAAGAACAGAGAATCACCATTTGCCTTTTTTTTTTTTTTAATTCATTTTGCCAGAAAAAAAAAAATGCAATGACTCATAACATTGATTATCTAAACCTTAAACTATTCCTATTTCATAAAATCAAAGAATGTATTACAGTGATGCATTCTACCTGTATCTGCAGTGCCCTTAGAAAAGGGGTGAGCAGATGCTTTCCACAACATACATTGTCTATTCAGGCAAATACGAAAATTTAACTGCGCAGACAGTAAATTATTCAAATACTAAGTCTCAAGGTTATTAAAAGGAAGTGGCAGCAGTATAGAGAAAATTGGAAGACTACTAAAACTTTCACTTAGATGATGATCTTGACTTTGTTCTAAGTTGTCATGCTTGACTATCTATATTTATATAGAAAGCCACTTGATTGTTATCCATCAGATTCATAACACATTGTGTTCAAGTTATATAAAAAGCATAAACAGTTTTCTCTTTATCTCCTAATGGTAGGAAATAAGAAAAAAGAGAACCATAACAACAAACTAATTTTGATTAGCTGGAAAGGTTGTACTGACCTTGGTGATACTACTTTTTAATAATAGTAAATAACATTTATGAAGCATATGGTTTTTTTCCTCAGGCATCATGCACTTTAGATGTTTCTCCCTTTCTCTCTGTATCGATATCAATTGATATCGATATAGATATATAGGTATATATATTTATATACTCACAATATATTGTAGACAAGGAAACTGTTCTCTAGGTGAGCTAAATAAAGTCACTAAAACTTATCAAAGCAAGACTTGAGCTCAGATGTGTCTGGTACAAAACTAGCTTTTATAAACTAGCTTTTAAACCTTTGCACTACGTTATTTCTCATAGATTAAACTAAAATGATGGACATAGTTAATATGAATGAATCTGTGAAGTAATGACTGAGTTAGTTTATTCCCTCATTTCTACACATTTCTTTTAAACACTTGGGCTTGCAAAACACTATGATATACAACAAAACGAGTACCCCGACAACCTTGTTACAAACCAATTATATTATTGGGCTGAAGACAGTTTTTAAAATATATCAAAAGCTATATGCAGTGATAGAGAAAAAGACAGATATCAGGAAATGATAGATTCCATTAAAAATGCACAGCTATTTTGATGTAGAAAAAAGTGAATTATTTCATGATGGAATGATGTCCCTGAAGATAGCCAGTATATGAATAGACAGAGATGGGGGGAGGACCCTGTTTGTCAGGTAGGATTGAATTGGGATGAATAGTTTAATGGTTTAGTTAAAAAACACAGAGGTTAAAATGCATCAAATATTATCAGGGGTAATAAATAAATAATTTATTGGGGATATAGGGCAAATAAATTGAGAAAAGGAAAACAAAGTAGATTCCAAATGTAGTTAGAGTCAGGTTTAAGAAGCCCTAAATGTCACTGTAAAGAGTTAAAACTTTATGGGTTAGGCATTGAAAAACAATTTTTCCAGCGGGGAATGATCAGGTCAGAGTTGTGTTCTCAAAATCCATTCCATCATTGATTACTCTTACTTACCACACACTTGCTTGGGTCTTTTGGCTAACAGTGATGATAACCAAACAAACTGTAGTACCAAGGATATGCTGATACAGCTCTATAGCTCAGATCTTTTTTTTTTCCATTTTAATGGGATTTCAGGTGGGAGGTACTATATAGATAGTGGGATCAGGTAGCTCCACGTTTACATGATGGATCCACTCTGGATTTTATGTTACTTCTTTCCAGAACTTGTATCTTACTATAAACCTTATAATATTTATTTCTACCATGAGATTTTAAATATCTTGAGACCATAAAGCTTGTTTATTTACTAAATTGCATGACTTCAGTACATGATAGTTGCCTAGTTTTGTTTATTGAATGAGGGGATTGATGAGAAAATGTTGGATGCTTCGTTAAATAATTATTTGCTAAATGGATAAAATTTAAATAAACAAAACCCTACAACCTTTGTCTTCCTCTACCTGCAGCTCTGTCTACAAACATTTACAACTGAGATTTTGTGACCATATCACTTTCTCCCACTGAGGAGATAATATTCATGCTGTGTACCATTTTTTATAAACCATTTAACCCTTCACTTTCTGGGATAATGTTTACATGTCCTTTCAAACTCAGCTCAGCATCACCTCTTCTAAGAAGGATTTTCTCAAAGGCTGGTTAGAAATGTGGCTTCTGTGCTCATTTTTAATGCTTACATAAGATTTACTATCTATACCTCATAGCATTTAATCACTCGATTTCACAGTCTCTTTCTCCACTGAACTATAGATGTCTTGAGGTCAGGGACTATGTCATTTCATTTTTGTGTTCTTAGGCTAATACAGTATTTGGTAGATAGCAAATTAGTATTAAATATTTGATGAAAGAATGATAGATTAAAGGTTAAAAGATTTGTGAGGAGGCTGTCAGAGTGCTCAGTGATAGAGGTAATCAAGACCAAAATAAGGTTTTGGCTCTACAGAGAAGAAAAAGAATTTCAGAAATATTGAAGGGTAGAAATGAAAGGGACTTGGTGGCAGATAGTATATGAAGATAAAAACAGAAAAGTTAAAGATGCAAAGTGACTTGCAGGATGAAGTTGCCATGAAATGAAATAGGTGAGTCAAGAGTAGAACCTGATTTCTTGTTGGGACAGACGATGGGTCTTCTTTTGGATATAGTGGTTTTGAGTTGTCATTGGGCCATACTGACATGCTTAATAAGTTAGTGAGGAATTGGAACTTGAAAGGGATCAGGAAAGGGCATAATCTGCAAACCATTCACATAGTAATGATAGTTGGAGTGCATGAGTGGGAGAGATTTTAATAGAAAATTTAGAGGAGAGAGGGAAGACTGATTTGTGGGACACCCATGTGTGGCACATTCAGAAGAAGAGTACCAGAGAATAAATGGTGAGAGAGGAAAACAAGGAAAGAACAATTTTAGGGAAGTTAAGTTTGAATGTAGTTATTTGTGGGTTTTTTCCCCAGCTTTATTGTAGTAAATTGACAAGTAAAATATAAAATATTTGAAGTGTACATCATGATAATTTGATAGTTGTACACATTGTGAAAGGACTCCTCCCCCCCCCCCCATCTAGTTCATTCTGTAGTTTTAAGAATGTTGGAGAAGAGTGGCTGGAGTAGAAGTTGTTAACAGAATAATATTCTATAGTGTGGTTAAGAAATAGGTAGAACTGAAGTTTTCAGAAGCCAGATTGCAATGGATTAAGGCCATGAAAAAGAAATCAGTAAGACGGTAAATTATGTGAGTAGCAACATTAAGATTAATAATTGTTCATGGGGCATATCCATTTTCACCTCAAATGGCATGCAGATCCATGGAGGATATTTATGTAGATTGTACTGAAATGCACTGCAGAAACACATACATTTTACAAGCAATTACAGTTACTACTTATCTTTCCTATATACTTGGGAAGACATAAAGGTTAGGGTGGACTTCTTTGGAGAAATACATTTCAGTATTAAGGGTAATCATGCAGCCAAATGATACTGCTATCTCTGAGTAAACCATGTTTTATAAATGTGTTATGTTTTGAGATATAATACTACAGAGTTAGTAAATATATGAGGAATCTGAATGGCTAGTGTTGACAATATAAATCACGTGGTATATATCCATGCTCTGTGATAAAACTCTGAATTGAATCTCATGTGCTTAAAAAAGTAGGAAGAGAATTAAATGCCCCTTTAAGTTTGTTCCACATCAGATATTTTGAATTTTATGGTTGTAGCATACTGTACTTCCTGAAAGAAGGTGTTCTTCTTTTCACAGCTTAAATGTGGATTCTGAAGGCCATCCTCTTTCTGTAGAAATGCCAAGACATGCTTGTAACAAAGATGGTGAAATGAACTCAAATACCTGGTTTGCTTCTAACTGTACAATTTATCAGTGCAGCTGAAAGTCTGAGTATCATTTACATTTGAAATCAGCAATAGGAATAGAATCTAAATCCAAGTATCATTGCAATTTAATTTACCTAATAGTAATCACCGAAGATTTTTTTTTGTAAATAAATTTTGGTAAAATAAAGAGTTAAAAAGTGTGGAAAAAATCTTAGGTGTAAAAACCCATGCTTTGCTAAAACATGAAAATTTTATATGTAAAAATGTGAGAAATCTCGCAGTGTAATATTTGACTATATCAAACTGAGTTTTAAAATTTCACCAGCAAAAGGTGTGGGTTTTTTTTAAGGAATCACTCCAGTAGAAATGCAGGCTTACACTCCAGAGATTTAGCATGAGAGATAACCCACTGGATAAGCCAGGGATTGATTGCAGTTTAATTACTACTATGTGTTGACAGCCACCTCCAAAAATTATGTAAACTATATGGGTTTAGGAGATAGAGTCAAAGACTTACAATCACCACACTATTTTTTATTCTTTGTTCATCTTTTTCATGCTCTTTTCCTTCTTCTCGTTCTCTTCCCTTCCTGCCCATTTCCCTTCCCCTATCTTCTTATTCACCACTGTATTTTTTTTAAGATTTTATTTATTTATTTGACAGAGAGAGAAGAGAGAGAGGGAGAGCACAAGCAGGGGGAGAGGCAGAGGGAGAAGCAGGCTCCCTGCTGATCAGGAAGTCCGATGTAGGACTCGATCCCAGGACCCCTGGGATCATGACATGAGCCAAAGGCAGACACCCAACTGACTGTGCCACCCAGGCACCCCTGAACACTGTATTAAAATTAGACTAGGTCCCAGTTCTATCATGGCCAGGAAGCCCTATCCTGTTTGCTGCCATGCTGTCCCCAGGCTTTGGTACTGGGGATATAGGAGCTAAGGGAAGAAGGGTAACAGTTCCTGCTTCTGGTGAGTTCCTTCATCTGCTTTTTTGGGAAAGTAAGTCCAAAGAGGAATTGGATGTGACAAATATAGCAATTTCCTAGAGTAGTATTTCTACTGCTTGTGGTCCAGTGCCCTACTAACGGCTTCATAATATCATGGAGTGCTTTCCAATATGTTTGGATTTTAACAAGTTCTCCAAATAAACTAAATGTTTTGCATTATTATCTAATTTAATTTTACATTCCTACAAGGTAAAATTATCCCACTTTTACAGATAAGGGAACCATCATAAAAGCTATATATGATACTCTTAAAGAAATTTCTAATGAGAATACTTGTTTATGCTATGATATACCTTCCTCTTTCAGGGCTGTTACTGTTGTAATCATAGTTTGCCATGTGAACAGCTGCAGTGTTCTTTTTCTCGGAAGGCAGTGCTTTAGAGGAGTATTTGATATGACAGGTATAAAAGGATACTGTAAGCATAAAATTTTCTGCTCTCCATCTATATGGTGGCAGAGATGCTTAACCCCTTGAACATTTTGATACAAAAGTTTTGTTTTATGAAGAAAAATGATAGCTAACCATTATATCATTTATGTCCCAATTTTGAAGTGTTGTCATATCTTATTTATCAACAATGATTATATTTTAAGCACTCTTTTCTCACTATGTTCATTCCCTTGGTTCATCCGTCTGACAATGGTTCTTTCATTTGTTAGCAAGTATTTATGGAATTCTTAGTATGTTTGGGAAATTGGTGACACAATTTCATAAAAGCCTTGTGAGCATTTGATATCAGAATTAAGAAAGTATCATGACATTCTCCATTTTTCTCACTGACATTTTAGATCTCTAAAAATATGTCAGATCTTTCAAGTGCTCCGTTATTTGTGCCACTGACATATTTTTTAAAATTTTACATTTATACTCTGTACCGTTAGGAGATTAGCTTGAGATTACATTATCGAAAAGTAGTCTAGTTTATTATCTAATGTGAAATTCAGTATGCCCAACTTTAAACCTCCATAGATAAAATAGGCTGTTAAACTTTAGATGGTTGTTTCAAGCAGAAACATGCATAGTTATGAAATATGATCTGCTTAGTCTTCTCTAGAGCACTGTCTGTAATTTTCTCTTGGACAAACTTTGTTCACATTAATAACACTGAAGGGAGCACCTGCGTGGGTGGCTCAGTTGGTCAAGTGTCCGACTCTTGATTTTGACTCAGATCATGATCTCAGGGTCCTGGGATCGAGCGCCATGTCAAGCTCTGTGCTCAACAGGAGTCTGCTTGAGGATTCTCTTTCTCCCTCTCCCTCTCTTTTTGCCTCTCCCCACTCTCTAAAATAAATAAATAAATCTTTAAAAAAAATACTGAAGAGATTTTTTTATTGTTTACTTCATAAAGACAACAAAAGTATTAGTTGAGAAATACTGAAGTTACCTTGTAGAATAAACTGTTTAGTAGCTGGTTAATGTCCATATATGGACACTTCTTGTATAAGGTCCTTGTGGAAAAATCTTCTCTGTGTAGAAGATTTAAACTCCATATTATTCCTTTGGTTGCTTTATCAAACTTTACCCCTAGCTGAAATTGCTGAGGCTTTTGCTGCTTGCCTGTTTCATATCCACTCCTACAACGTCTTTGTTCAGAAATGCCTCAAGCATCTTAGCTAGATTTGGCTAAATTGTTGGGGAGAAGGGATATAGTGTTGATCCTGGAAGCTGATTATCATTTTTAGGGCATTCACATCACATTGTTATTAATTAATGGGCATTAGAAGGAAGTTTCTAACTTTAACTTTTAAACAGATCCTATTATTTTCCTGTTATGGTACCACCATGCTTGCTGCCAAATTAATGGGCAAGAATAGGCAAGAATGGTAAAAATTTGTAACCTTTACTCCTTACACTTTAATCCACTGGAAGAAAACAATATAGAATGAGTGATATTACCCAAATTTTCTTACAGTGTCTGGGAACAGGGGGAGGGAAGAGGGCAGTGGAACCCTCAGAAAGCTAAAGAGGTGGGACCTTTTCATAAGTATTTACTGTGGTCGAAGAGGAGAAAAAAGTCCTCTAATGATAGTACAGGGACTATTTTCATGAGCCAGTCTTGGTTTTTGAATTAGTAATGTTGAAGTTTCTATTTTGGCTGAGCAGTCCACGTATACCTCTTTTTATATAATAGATTTGCTATGAAAATTTATGTGTATATTTGCTTTTTGTAGGTTAAATATTTTGAAAATGATTTTATTACAAATAATTTCAATATGTTACTAATAAAAGAACTCCAATAAGTATTTCTTTGCTTTAAAAAAGTGTCCTGTATTACTTTAGTACTTTTCCTCAATTTATCAAGTTTTTTTTTTTTAATGAAGCTTTATATGTTATTTCCTGAGGGCAGAATTGTATCATCATAGAGGCAGAATAGGGTCAGAAGAACAATTATCCAGAGCTTTAAATTTAAAGTTAAATGTGTGTGATTTTAAGAGCCTGCTGTTTTTTAGTTTTGATTCTTCCTCAATGTTAGGGATGAAAAATGGAATATTGCTAGTGTGTGTATGTGTGTATGTGTGTGTGTAAAATGTAAATCTATATGCATATATGAGAATACTTGTATACTCATATACATGTGTAAAATCTGTATGCACTGAGAGTAATCAAATGAAAAAGGATACCCAAATTTCAGGCTGCCATCTACATTTTTGCCTCTGATTCTATTAAGGGTATAAACCCTTAATTCTCATTGATTAAAAATGGCAGCCAGAGGAGAGGGAAAGATAAGAATTCTGTATTTTTGGCAGGCAGCTCAAATAATTAGATCCTTAGATTTAATCCGAGTCAATAAATATGTGTCTAATGCTTACTATACTCTAGCCAATGTTCTAGGTACACGAAATACAGCAGAGGACAAGACCGAAAACCCCAAATTTATGGATCTCCAGTGGGAGGTGTCAGGTAATAAATATAATAAATAGGTAAAATACATAGTTTGTCAGGTAAAAATAAGTGGTATTTGAAAAAAATAAAGCAGAGGGTGGAGATTCGGAAATGTAGGGAAGGATGAGTTTATAAATCCTCCTGGGAAAAAATGACATTTGAGCAAAGACTTGAAGTAGTTGAGGGAGCGAGCTCTATGAATATTTGGGAGGAGATCATTCCAGTCAGAGAATAAAGTGCAAAGGGCCCGGCAGGTTTGAGGAACAGCAAGGAGGCCAGTGTGGCTGGGATGAAATGAGCCAAGAGGAGGCTATGAGGAGCGAGTTCAGAGAGGTGAGCATGGCCTAGATGGCAGAATGTCCTTTACTGAAAGAAGTGGGAGCTACTGAAGGGATTTGACAGAGCAGTGGCATAAAATGTCTTTATAGCCCCGTGTAGAATATTTCAGACTTCCCTAGAACAGTGCCATAGTTTTAGAGGTTTCAGGATTTATTCCAGGACTTGTGGAGCTCTCACTTGTGGAGCTTTTTTCCCAAGAATCCATTTAGGACCTGCTCTAAGAAATGGATTTCTAATTTTGTTTTTGTTTTGGACCAAAGAAGCAGCATTTTCAGTATGCACTCTTTTTTTTTTAATTTAGAGATATTTTACAGCCAAAAACTCAAGTGAAGAGTCACCCAGTGGTCCCATTCCTGCTTCATAATTTAGGAATTTGGCCAGCATGCCCACAACTCCTGATGGGTTCAAGAAGAGCACATTTTATGGCCAAGAGACACCTATCTATATATTCAATACTTTAAAAGGAGATTTTTGAACCATTGCCCAAATAATATTGAAGAGAAAAATTCCAGGTTTTCACATCTCTGTTGATCTGATTGTCCCAATACCTAGTCTGAAAAAAAAAAATAAAACAAAAACAACAACAACAGCAGCAAAAATGATGCTTTTATTTTAGAAGAGTTCAAACAATTAAGGTACCAAAAGAACCAGAGGGCATCAGGAATCCATTCTAGTAGTATGATTTAAACTGATTAAGCATCTGGTGGTGATTAAGACCACTTTGTAGCTGTATTATTTTTCTGACTTTACATTCAAGTTAGACTCATGTTTTGCTCTCTTTAAGATGTATAAAATACATTTACTAATTTCTCTTTAAAGATATCTATTGTAATCTATCCTTCTCTCATGTGTTTATAAATATATTTTACCTTAAACCTTTGCAATGTAGAAAATGTTTAAATACACACGCATATAATACTATATAAGAATGAATAAGCACACTAAGTTAGAATGGAAATTACTGTATTGCTGATCTCTTTAGGTACTTTTCAGTTAGTTCTTTCATGCATTGGAATTATAAAACCCTATCATTTTGCAGTTAGGAACAATTGGTCTTCATTTTCGAGATCTAGCTTAGGATCTAAACACAGTTTGAGAGTTTAATCCAGACTTAATCCCTCCTACCTAGGTCCTAGTTAGGCCCAGTGGAATATGAAAAGTCCATGACCAGTGATAACTCATATGGCTTTTTTTGCCTGCCTGTCCTCCAGCTTTCACTGTCATTAAGCTCCTTGATATGATTTTTAAGCGTTAGCTATGCAGCTCAGCTACAAATATGTGCCCTTTGACTGCTTTGGTGACTTAGGAAATCTGACTACTCATTCAGATATACTTTCCTTTTACCCTTTCCCTGAAATTTATCCTCCAGGGATACTTAAAAGTCTTTAGAATAATGATACATTTACTTTCCCTGCTTTTCTCCATTGACCATCGCTATCTTATTGTGTTCTGTGAGGCTTTGTTCAATGTTGCATTACACTTTATACCACTAAGAAAGAAAGAATTCAGCTGCTAGGCAAGACTTTAGGCAAAAGGACTTTGAATGAAATGGCAATATATAATTTGAGTTGTAAACACTGTAGATTCATTGTAGTTTAAAAGTATTCATCATAACTGAGTTGTAGTTAAAAGGATTTGGTAGACGATTGGGTATCGATAGGTAACAGTTAGGGGTTTTCCAGACTCCCTTTTATGTGGCTGAATGGAGCTGCATATCAGTAAGGTTCAGACTCTTAAATTACACCCTCTTTCTTGACCTTGTCATCCAGACTCCAGAGTATTTTTTAGTTTATTAGTTAAATACTAGCCAGTAATTTAAATGCCAGAAACCTCCATTTTTGAAGATTGTTTCCAGGAAGGGAAAATGATAACCAATAGAGATGCTACAAATAATTTTTTTTTAATTTTGTGCACACACACACATGTGTGCACACAAACACACACTTTTCTGAGGGTGGCCTTCCGTAAACTGTAGCTTCATTGTATAGCAGCAACCTTTGGAAATTCACTAACTAATAATGCACAGCAAAGGTTCTGTTCCGTGGCTAGTCCTGCCCACAAAACTCCCATTCAGCATTTTTTTCTGTTTTCCTGGATTATTTGAAGAGTTAATAGGCACATACACATGAGCACACACTCACACATACATGCTTACCCCACATCACAAAAACCACCTTCACATTTGGCTCTCATCTGATCCTCAATTTAGCCACAAGGCAAGACTTAACGAGTTTGTGTTAAATCTATTAAAAACATATTCAAAAGTAGTCTCAAAAGGTAAAATTTGAGGAACATAGTTGAGGTAAGGAAAGGGGGAGATTATATTTAAAGTCATAATATAATCTTTCTTTTTTCATAATATAACTAAACAGATTAAGTCTCTAGAGCATCTCTTGCTAACGTTTTTCATTAACAAGTCCATTTTTAAACATAAAGTTTGAGTAAACATTGAGTACTAATACTCAATGATATTAGTACTCAAACATTGAGTTGTAGATAGTAGTATTATGGTTCACTCTTGAGGTTCTCGTATTGTATATTTGTTTGAAACATGTTATTTTTTAACACATCAACTCAATTGTTAGAAATCATCTTTCAAATCTAAGTTAAATAGTACATTTAAAACATTATTATTAAGAAATGATTAGCATTTATAGGAGAGTCTAAATTGTGCTTGACTAAGAAGTGATATTATTTTAATGCCAATATTATAAAAATGATATATTCTTTCTTAGACCTAAATAAATTGGTTCTAAGTTAATCAGCTTTATTATCAGCTGAATATATGAGCATATATTTTTTTATTAAAAAGACTACTTGTCTTTGTGTAGAAATACCATTTTAAATGTTCTAATTACATAGAACACAAAATATTCCCAGTAAGAATTAAGTTTTGTGGGTTTTTTTTACATTTATTAAATGACTACTCTATGAAAGTCATTATCCTATCTGTTGTAGGAAATGCTAAAATAAGTAAGACTCAGATTCTAAGCCTATCAAGAAAAATGAAGAATAGCACTAACATTTCATGGCAGTTTTCTTATGCTGTTTCATTTTACTCAGTAGTTTACAATCTGCTGGGAGACAGTGATACATGTATCTGTAACGGTTAGACAACAGGATTTATGAAAAGTATTCTGATATCAACTATATGTGTTTATATTCTTAAAAACTCTCATACTAAGAGAGTTTGGTTTTGGAAGTTAAGACCTTATAGAGAACTAGAATGATAAGTCTTTCAATATAAATATATGTTTAAGTAAACAATAGTTAGGTAAATATATATATATATAATGCCTATTTTCATATTCCCTAAATAAACTAGTAAGAAGAGCCCACCAATTAAAGAGAAAGTCAATAAAATCTTTCATATCATATATGAGTATATGAAAATAGAGGATTATTCCTTTCTCAATAAAACTTTTCCAATATTCTTCCCTTGTGGTTTCGGTGAAATCCTTGTTAATTCATTTTACGTTGATCATTTCAATGAAGGATTATACAGAAAACACATACATCTTTAGAGGTTAATCTTTAACAAAACAAAACAGCTGTAGTCACCATACCCTGTGAAAGTAAGAAACCTGGAGAACCATTCTGTCCCTTGGGAAAGTTGATATAAAATGTTAGTACCTAGGTCACAAAATTTAAGAAGGCATCCACTCTGTGTCTTGCAAATGCCGAGTCAACAAGTGCATGACCCTAAGAGTTAGTCTCTTTAACTCTTGGGCCCTAGGTGCCTCTTTTGCCTCATCTGTATTAGGTCCAGCTGTGAAGGCAGAGACTAGGTTTATCTTTCTTTTTGCTGTATTGTAGTTTTAACATAAACACGTTTAATTAATGTACTGAATTCAGATCTTTACCCTCTACAACTTCACCATTATTGTGCCTAATCCTCACACAACACTATCTTGCTTATTCTAACAGGCATCAGGCAATTGAGTAAATTCTGCAGGAAGGCAGGAGAACCTCTTAGATTTCTCCACCCATTCCCCATTCTTAGAGTAGGGATTTAATGGCTTTCTTAAATATAGAATGGTTTTAATGTTTATATAGACACTGTTTGTTTTTCATTTAGTCTAATTTAGTTGGTTCTTCAATATTCCTGTGTTTAAAAGTTACTGTTTAGGGTTGGCTATCACAAAATGCATACTGTACCTTCTGGGCAAATAAAAAGGTTTTCAAGGGTTATTTTCTTTATAAGCTGCTTTTGGCTAATGTGCTGACTTGAGGGTCTGTCCCTCACCCAGAGGGCCTAGCAGAATACACGGCACAAAGTACATGGCACTTAATAAATGCCTGTTGAATAAATGGCTTATATGGTAACTACCAATTTTTTTATTTTAAAACTTGGAGTCACTCATGATTCACATGTATTTTATCAAGAATTCTTGCAGCGATGAAAAAGTATACAAATATATATCTACTTATTTTCACATGAGGGGAATTTACAGTTAGGGGAAGATTACTATAATTTCAGTGGAAGTTCTAAAATCCCTAGGTGAAAGTCTTACAAGAGGAAAGTTTCAATTTTTTCCCAGATTTGTCTGGCTTAGTCTTTGAAATTTTTTGCCTTGATAATTGGGTTTGAATTTCAAAACCCCCCAAATTTCTTTGTAAGAGCCCATTTCACATATTATAATTTCCACACATAAAATTCTTAACTCATAAATACAATTTTAAAATATTTTCTGATTAGTGGTAAACTTACAAAGAGCTATGGAAAGAATTTGCCCCATATCTCCTACTAATTTTTGCCAAGGTCTGTCTTATCTAGAGACATATTCAAAACCGGTATAACCTTTTTATTTTGCTATTTGTCAAACTGTAGGAGCATCAGGGTTTCAATTAATCTATGGTACTTGCAAAGAGACACATTGACCACCATTTACAAGTTAGTTACCAAGTCCCAGTAACTCATATAAACAAACTAATCTTCAGAATTCAGATCATCTTGGAGACTTTTTTAATTGGCTAAATTTGTAGTCTGGTTGATCCAGACTTGAGTATTTGATATTCACAAGAGCACAGACTGTGAATACAGAACTGTAATAAAGTTTCCATAGAATATAGTAGTTTTTATGTGTGTAAAATAGCTGTCACTGTCTAGCTTATTAAACACTGCGGATGAAATGCTTTCAAATACAATGTCTTTTTCCAACAAAAACAACTGAAAAGTCAAGCATAGTTGCATAGTTAGGCAAACCGTGTCTTAGATAATAGAACTGGAACACAGAATGATTTATTATTTCATATTTGTGATTTGGGCCCCAGAACATTTTTTTTATCATGTAGTTTGAGTTCTATGGCCTTGCACACCCATGGTAATAGCCTCTTTGTCTTAAGAAAAGCGGCCTCCTCTGTATAATTAACTAGTCTTGATTTCTGGTAGATGGGCTGGGAAAAAATAGAAGTTCACTCTGAAATTTTGATCCTCAGCAGCTGGTAGACTGGTAACATGGTTTACTGAGGTAGAGAACACTGGAAGAATTAAAGAAATAGAGCTTTGTCGGGACGCCTGGGTGGCTCAGTCGGTTAAGTGTCTGCCTTCGGCTCAGGTCATGATGTCAGGGTCCTGGGATCGAGCCCCACGTCGGGCTCCCTGCTCAGCAGGGTGTCTGCTTCTCTCTCTCCCTCTGCCCCTTCCCCCGACTCGTGCTCTCTCTTGTGTGCTCTTGCTGTCCTCTCTCTCTCTCAAATAAATAGTTAAAAAAAAAAAAAGCAATAGAGCTTTATTAAGTCCAAATGCCAATTTTGCTAATTATTTAGGAGACAGTTGAAAACATGATCTGGATGTTATAGCTAGAAAGGTCCAGGATTAATTTACATAGTCATGATAATGGAAGTACACAGTGTCACCAGTGAAAATATGTAGATTTTATTTTATTTTATTTTATTTAAGGATTTTTTTTTAAGAGAGAGAGAGTGTGTGTGAGGGGCAGAGGGAGAGGAAAAGAGAATCTTAAGCAGGCTCCACGCCTAGCACAGAGCCCGATACAGGGCTCAGTCTCACGACTGTGAGATCATGAGCTGAGCTGAAATCAAGAGACAGATGCTTAACCGACTGAGCCACCCAGCTGCCCCATAAGGATTTTTTTTTTTAAGATTTTATTTATTTGAGAGAGAGAATGAGAGAGAGAGAGCACGAGAGGGGGGGAGGGTCAGAGGGAGAAGCAGACTCCCCGCTGAGCAGGGAGCCCGATGGGGGACTCGATCCCGGGACTCCAGGATCATGACCTGAGCCGAAGGCAGTCGCTTAACCGACTGAGCCACCCAGGCGTCCCGCCCCATAAGGATTTTTTTATTTTTAAGTAATCACTATACCCAGTGTGGGGCTCAAACTCACAACCCCAAGATCAGGAGTTGCATACTCCTTCGACTGAGCCAGACAGGCACCCCAAACATATGTAGATTTAAAAGAGAAGAATATTGTCCACAGAACTTTCGTGTGTGTGTGTGTGTGTGTGTGTGTGTGAAAGAAAGAGAGAAGGGCAGGCATGGAAAGAAGGTCAGCAAAATAGCCACAAGAGAAATATGGGAACACAGTATGATATCACAGAATAGCTATGTTTATTTATTGCATGTGTCATATTCAGTTCTTGATAGAATTTTTATTTTTCAAAGACAATGCTTTCCTTAAAAATTTTATCCAGATTTAAGAGATGCTTATGGATATTTTGCAAATCATAACACTTAAGATGTGATTATGAAATAATAAAACGCACATAAACAGAAAATTATTTAAATGAAGAGAAATAATATCTTCTGGCAATTAAGTAGAACACATAAACTGGGAAAATTAAAGCAAATGGTATTCTATTACATACATTTGTTTTCCAATTTTATAGTTATAATGATTATCATATTGAGCCCTAACTGGTAGATACATTCTATATGAACATATTTTCTATATTTGATACTGTTATGCATAGATTAAAGATTTATTACTGATGTACTTTACATAGTTAGTTCTCTTAAGAATACTTATAGAAAACATCCTCTGGTAGATACCATATAATTCATTCTAAGAATAACTTGTGGGGTTGAGCTTGATAAAGCTGGAGTGTTACATTTTACTGAGGCACAGATTTGTTGTTTTTGAAAAGTATGGAATACATCAGTGTTTCTATGTATATAGATTTTTTAAATTTTCCTCCTCACATATATCTGGCAATACCTAGAACAAGAAGATTTGATTTTGTTTGCTGCATTCAAACAAAAGTAAAAGTGATTTTGTGTTCTATGACCTTTTACTGTGATCTCCTTGTAGACCTTGAAATTGAAATTGACATACTTGTAAGTATGATTTTCTTTCTTAGGTCTTTTGAAAGTTTATTTACTTGACAGATAAATTATGAGAATTCATTGGCAACTTTGGCTATATTAATACAATAGGAAATTCGCTTTCAGTGATCTAGGTTAACATTTCTGAATGTAGTATCATGCAAGTAATTGGGTCTAACATGATAATTTAAAAATTGAGGCTCTCTCAGTGCATAAATCAATTCTTGAAATAGGTTAGGCATGAAAGATAAACTATATACCACAAATATAAATCTTATCTGTAGCATTTTTAATTTTGATACAACTAGCCAGACAAAATCTATTTTGAACTTAACACTTAAGAAGGTTGTTTAAATGGACAAACACTCCTATCCCTCTTATAGATAAATAGTGAGAACAGCTAGCTTGCTTTGAAAGCTTTCCTAGTAGTAATGATACATTTGTACCAATTCATTCACGTATTTTGGGCTTCTTGTAATCAATAGCATGTAACCAAGGAACATGTTTTTTAAACATTTATTTACTTATTTGAAGGAGAGAGAAAGAAAGAATCTCAACTCCCTGCTGAGCATGGAGCCTGATGTGAGGCTTGATCTCAGGACCCTGAGATCATGACCTGAGCTGAAACCAAGAGTCGGAGGCTCAACTGCTTGCTCAACCACTCAACCAACTGAGCCACCCAGGCACCCCACCAATAAAAAGTTTAAATCTCTCTTGTTTGCAAAGTATTTAAACTTTGACTTTGCTCCTATACACACGATGCTTTAATTTAGAGAGTAATGTAAAAAGAAATACTGTATTCTCCATTAAGAACAGGCCAAAGACAGATTGAGGAATAATCACATGGTATGATAGTTCACCTTCTCCCTCGTATCACATTTACCAGAAGGGATGTGTTTTGTTCTATCACTACTAGTAAGAATAGGAAGAAGCACCCGTTCATTGAATATTGTTGAAAATAGGTATTATTGCTATTGGACTTAAAATGTATGCTAAGGACAGGGTAAAGCAGCCTTTGAAAATATTTTAACATAATTTATTGGGTTTTTTTAATTTCAAAAAAATGACAGAGTTGAATTAGAAAAATGAATAATCCTTGCATTGAGAGTCAATTTTTCAATTCTTTTCCTTCCTTCCTTCCTCTTCCCCTCCCTCCCTCTCTTGCCTTCATAGATGCTCTTTGCCACATATGGTCTCAGATGTCAAGTATAGAGGAAAACAGGAATTACTGACCTAATTCTTACCTTGGTGATGGGAGACTCCTCGAATTCCCATTCAGTATTCTTTGTATTATGAATGTTTGGTGAGCCGAGGAGAGCCATCTGAGAAACAGGCAAGGAGAAGAGTCAGAAGAAAGGTTTTTTTCTTCATATACCATCTCGTGCTTCCTTTTTACACATAGTAGCTTACTTACCTTCTTATAAAACTACATTTCTTGGATATATTTCTTATATCAGACATAAAGATTTATAATTTATATTTAGAACAATTTTTTATAATTTATACTTTGAAAACATGTTTACTTAAATGTGGCAATTCTGCTATCTGAAAAAAAAAGGATTAATTGACAAACTTAAGGAAAAGGTTACTAACATTCTCATTGGCCCTTAGGATACTCATTTTTATCCTGTATAGAGCTTCTTTAGCTACAGTAAACATGGAAATAGTAGAGTTTATTGGTACTTAATATGTTTCTTTGTTTAAACTCATTAGTATTCTCCATTTTCAATGAAGGGGGCCTGGCACACATCATGTGCTCAATAAATATTTGTTGAATCCTTCTAATAAACAATATATAATTTCTACTTTCCATGTTCTTGTCAAATGGTATAAAATCAGAACTCTGCTGTTACCAAAACTGTTATCTAAAGCTCAGTTTTTGTCAGATGCTCAGATGCAAAATAGAATACTCATATCTGATTACTCTAAGCCCAAACGTAACTAAAGGTTTCAAAATTTTATCCCTGGATGAAGCAGAATTTCATCATGTTCCATTCTTAGACCATTGTACAATTGCTTTTATTAAACTATGTTTTGGCATTATATCATTACTGGGCATTGAAGAATTTAAAAAGAAATGTTCATAAAAAAACACGCTATCACAAGGATATATAGTTCACTAAATCAGATCGGGTGTTCCATTAATGAGGACCTATGGGAAGATTTTCACTTAGATTTGTGCATAAGGAAAAGCTATATACCTATGCAACTGATTTTTTTTATCTGATAGACATCATAAAACTGTAAACTGTTTCTCCTGTAGTTCTGAATAGTAGGAATTGCTAGAATTCATACCATACCTTAGGTTTATATCTGCTACTGTGTGGCCTGACCCCCTCAATTCATTTTATTCGAAATCATTCCTATCTGCATTTTGCGCACTTGTTTTTGTTTTGTCATTCTCTGTCTCTCAGTAACTCCGGTTCTTTTTTTTTTTTTTTTTTTTAATACGTGGAAGACACAAAAACAAAGTGAATATGGCAACTTTTTCAAAACACTTTCACATCTATTTTAGCTATCATTCCCTCTTTTTATTTTGCCTAGTATAGTATCGATAGGAATACCAATACTAAATAAATATATGAGCAGTTATCCTTTTCTCTGTGTTCAGATGGTAAGACAACTTCCCCTCCTTTCAGACCATTTCTTCTGCTATTGCATCTCAGGGACTCAAAGAAGAGTACTTTCTCTTTTCTTACATATTTCCCCTGCAAATGGAGGTGATAGATAATGGTCATTGAACCTTGAACTGTAATGTAGTGAATTTATAACTCATGTGTCACTTTACAAATAATATCAAGAATGCTTCTAGATTGTGTAGTACGTCTAGACTAAGCCGAAGTATCTTTGATTGATGGGGAGACAGCAGGCACTGTGGTTTATTTCTCAAATATGCAGCATAACACACAATACTGTGTTCTTTTAATAATGACTAAAGTCCCATGTTAGCAATAGGTGTTCCTTGTAAGGAATATAATTGGGATTATAATTAAGTTGGTATTGATATATGTCAGATGGTGGTGTTCATCATATGTGCAACCCTTGGATCAGAACAAATGTGTAATTCTCTTTAACCCATAATACAGAAAGGAGACATTTTTAATTGCCCTTCATTATAATAGAGTATGAGACATTTGTGGCTAGGATTCAGGAGCTCAGGTCTACTACAAGCACTTCTGCTGACTCTACATAAAAATCGCCATATCAGATGACTTTGTCGTTTTAGTTTCCCATTTGTTCACGTTTACAACCACCCTGAAAAATACCTTACAATGACATTTTTAGAATGGATAAGATTTGAGAGTCTCATTGCTCTCGATTTAAAACTTACTGATAATAAAATGATTTGTTTTCTCAAGAATTCAAAAGCATTTTAATTCCAATGTCTTGTAAAATTACATGACCACCATATTGCACCCTTGATAATTTTAAAGAAGGTAAATGTACTGTAAGGTAGATTTACAGAATTTTAAATTGTAAAAGCCGTTTAGTTTCTTAGCTGATATGTGACATTATATATCTTAACCCAACCAATATTTACGGAGTATCTATTGTGTATTAGGCGCTGTTCTAACTCTTGGAGGACTTGACTATTTAGGTGGAGGACATTAAAAAAAAGGTCTATAAATTACAGCACACCCTGGTAGATGTTTTGGTAAGATAAAGCTGATATTCAGCAGGTATATACTAGTAAACATTAAAATTATTCCTCGCCATTGGTTACTAACCAGTGTCTCCAGCCCCTGAGTGCCCCTTTACTACTCTGGCTGTTTCAGTCCTTCCTTTAGGGCCACTTTGGCATCGCCAACATCCAAGAATTTAATGTCTGGCAATTAATGTAGGGCTTTCATGTTTCAATAACTTTAGTTATTGGGTCTGCAGTGCCACTTGTTAAATGTGTTAGATTTTTGTTTATTTAAGATTATTTTGAGTATCACCCCCGGATGCAAACATGGGCAGTAATAGCCAAATCAAACTGAGACCTTGAAGAGGGCTTTCTGGAGGAGGCTGTGCTTAAAGCTGACTCCTAAAAACTAAGTGAGCATTAGTTAGAGGAAAGGAGAATGATGATCCCTCATAGCATCACCAATAATTAGTTCATTATTCAGTACTTATTTGAACAAGTCTTGAATCAAGAAGTAAGTGTTTCACAAAGCAGCTGAGTCCATCATGAGACACTTTCAGTTCTTAAAAACTTCTTCTTAAGCTTAAAATAATTACCAAATTTGGATCCTATTTTGTCATTAGTGAGTTTGAATTGCATTTATAAAATAATCAGAAAAGAGTTAATAATGGGGAAAAAAGTGAGCTAAATGTTCTTCACATTTCTTAAAATAGCATGTTCATACTGCAGACAACATTGGAACTTAAGAATGTCAGATCTCCTGATCCATAGATTCAAAGCCTTAAATACTTTTACCATAGCATTTACATTTACATAACAAATACTTGCTTTATCTGTTCATCTATTGAGATAAACCTACAGTTAATTTTGAATTAATATTTAATTTTTACAAATTACAGCGACAATATGTCTAGAATTTATGTGGTCTGGAACATCCTCTACCCCTCCACTCAAGCACCTGCGACCAAAAGAAGTTCTGTGATTTACCTAAAGTTCTATAACTTTGGCTAAGTACTCGTGGGAGAAATAGTCACCTCTGACCTTCTTTTTGTTCTGCCTTATGGGAACTATGTGGGCAGCATTAGTGGTTCTCAAACTATGATTACTGTAAACCCTGCCTTTTACTATTATAACCAAAAGAATTATCTTACTAATTTGTAAAAACAGAAGAAAAAAATGTTAACAGAAATGATTTTCTTAATTTTGTTTTTCTTAATTTTATAATTTTTTTCTTAAACCTTTGATGTTAGTCATGGCTTATCAGATGGCAAGACAAGTAAAGAATGATGCAGACAAATATTAATAAGAATTTGAAAACAGTAAAAGTTACTTACTTTAAAAATGTATTTGATTCGTGGATTTGTCATACTTTGGGGTTAGAGTTGCATACCTACCCTATTAGAATTTCTTCTAGGAAAATAATTCCTAATTGATCTAACAGGAGCATTGGTCTCCCACAAGAACACTATGATTTCTATGTTTCTGCCACCTCAAAAAATAGGTGTTTACTAAATATTTATTGAATTGAAATAAATTAGTCATTTCCAAAATAGTACCTCATTCCATTCATGTCATTTTCCTAGAAATTCCTTAGAATTCCTTAGTTGCCAGTCAAGATCTAGGTAATGATTATAATCACTGAAAAGAGAATATGTGTGTTTAAAATAAGGACTTTTGATAATTTAAACAACTGTATACATTAGCTTGAACTTATTGCCTAAAATGTGTTACCAAGAGTGTAGAAGCTGTTTTTTCAATATTCTAAGTGGAAGGATGTCTTTCTGGTATGATTGAAATGCCACCTGTTGTGGGATAAACCAATGATTTCTTTCTTTTTTTTTTATTTCAAACATTTCAAGTTTTATTGGTTTTTCTGACATTTTCAGGGGAAAATTTAAACCAATGATTTCTTAAGATCTGTATTCTATTATAGTAAGACTTTATTATTCTTGGGAAAAGAATTAGGTAAGCAACAGTGAAAGAATGGTCTAATGATTCTTTTTAAAATAAAAAGCACTGAATTGATAATTGGAAAACTTGTTCTTATTTTAAATTCAAAGGAGTTTAAATAATGTGTTTTTCCCACTTTTTAAAATTTCCTCATAGTCTGCCTTCCTGTTTGTAATTCTGGCCCAAACAAGAAAAGAAAATGCCAACAAAAATGGGAGATTTTTTTTTTTTTAATTTAACAACACCATGAAAAAAATCTATAATTCTATTCTTGTTTAATTTTGGAAAGACAACTTAGTAGATTTAGATGGACTTATTAAAGTTAAGGAATTGTATCATTCTTTACATCAAAAAGCATTTCCTGTGCATTCTAATGTTTTTTTTTTTTTCCAACTGTAAATCATGTCAGTGTTTTAGGAACACTTTTAGAAAATGGATGGCATTAATAAACACTATTTTCTGTATAAGTGATTTATTCATGGGTTTCTAATTGGTGAATTTTAAATTGATTAAAAGAAAACAAAAAACAAAAAATTGCTCAGCTATATTTTTTGTTCATATATTTTTTTCTTAGGCAAGTAAAGTTATTAGATAAAAAACCTTTCAAAATAAACATCAAAATTTACTCTTTGATTTACTATTTGTAATGATTTAGACTTTTCAATGAAATGTTTTTATTTAATTTTGCAACATCCATCCTTGTTATTTTTTTCCACAAATAATTCAATGTTTAGTTTAAATACAAATGACACCATTTATACTAATCCTATAACAACAAACTGATGGAAATGGAAAAATCAGGTTTTGAAGAAAGTAGATTTTGATTTACAGCTTCTACAGACTAATTTTAAATATTGAAACATGATGAATTCTATGGCCGTCCAAATGTCTAAGTTCAGTTAAAGCTCTCAGGTTGGAAAACAATCACCTCATAGAATTTACTTTATATAATTCGCTATAAGTGTTTTAAAAAATGTGTATCAGAAACACTTGTTAGTAGTTGTGATCTTTCCCAAAGAGGAAATGTCAAATTTTGATTAAATGTATGATGAATTTTTAATGTCCTGAAGAAAGCATTGTGATACTCCTTCAAAACTGAGTAATCAGGAGAAGTCTGTGTGCTCACACTAGACCATTTTTTGCTGCATGTCCCCATTTTATTTCTGTTCATATATAAATGTGTAATGTGTTAACCGAATAAATCAGAGAGCCACCCACAGGTCTGGATGGACCTTTGGAAGCTCTGTCATCCAGTCTTTCATCTCCAGGGAGAGGCCCACAAGGATATAGAGTTTGCCCAAAGCTATCCAATGATTGGTAGAAGAGCCAGGGCAGGAACCAGTCTTCCCATCCTCAAGCCTGTGATCTTTTCCATTACTCCTTGTCTCTTTATTAGGTTATTTCAAAAATTTATTCAAAAATTTCAGGTGTTAACTGTTCAGCAATTAGATTCTGACTGAGTTAGGCTGTTAAGAAGACTAAAATAACTCGGTCATGGAAGATTAGTTATTTCTTACAGCAATCCTCTAGGTTATAAATTCCATGAAAGCAATGAGCTGGGTTGTTCGTTGTTCATTGCTGGGTTTCCAAATGCTTGTCCAAAGTCTAGTACAAGATAGGTTCCCTAAGTATATGTTGAATGTTGAAGAAATGAATTTTAATGGCCTTTTTGGAACCTGTCAGTACCATGCCACCAAAACATTAACAAAATATGTAACATATTTTTTTTATAAAATTTGGATAATTTACTGTGAAATTAAGAAAAAATAAAATGAAAATTTCTAAGTACAACTTAGATTTTCTTATGTTAGTTAATCTGTGGACTAATATCCTCTCTTCTTCTTTGCTTGCAGTGTTATTGCTGCTGTTGTCATCTGTTTGCTAGAAAAAGGACAAAGCAAAGACAGAAGAGTACTTTTCATACTAAATTCATGTTTGGCTAAAGAAAGTGAACTTCTGTTTCAACTCAGTTGTTCAGCATTTGGTCCAATTTTCTATATTTCTAAATAAAATAGTAATAAGCTACAACTATTTTCACATTTTTGCTTAATTCCATCTAGTCCAAAAACATCATTTAATTATTTTCTTCTCTCCTCCAAATTGGTACATCTTTTAGGATTGCACTATGACTAAGGTTTTCTTCTCATCAAATTGCTGCTTCTTATACTTCCAGAAACTAGGCATAGTTCCTCTGTCTTTCATTTATTTAACATTAAACTAACATTTAAAAGTTATTTTCTATGATCCACACTTTGTTTTAGGTGCTGGAGACACATTGATTAGCAAGGTAGGCTCTCATAAATCTTATATTCTAGTAGATGTAGACAGATAAGACCGTTTCAGATAATATGTGCTATGAAGAAAATAAATCTGTATCATAAACAGTGACTATGAAGAGCTAATTTAGGTATAATGATCAGAAAAGGTCTGCTAAGGAAGTGACGTTTGAACTGAGAACTGACAGGGATGACTGTGCTTTTCTTCGTAGGAAAGGTTTCCAAGACGCCTTACAGAAGAGCATTCATTAACTTGATGATCAGAGAGCTTACAAGCTTGTAAATCTGATTTTACCAAGGCACTGAGAGCAGATCCCTCTTTCTGCGGGAGATTCACTCATCTAAGCTCAAGAGATTAATTAATTAATTATTTTTTTGGAGTATAGTTGACACACAATGTTATGTTAGTTTCAGGTGTACAACATAGTGATTCTCCATCTCTGTAGGTTATGCTCTGCTCACCACAAGTGTAGCTACCATCTGCCACCATACAATACTATATAATATCATTGACTGCAATCCCTATGCTGTGCCTTGTATTCCCATGACCGATTCATTCCATAACTGAAAGCCTGTATCTCCTACTCCCTTTCACCTATTTAATATGCACATAGCCCCACCTCCTCACCTCTGTCAACCAGCAGTTTGTTCTCTGTATTTATAGGTATGATTCTGCTTTTTGTTTGTTTGTTCATTTGTTTTATTTTTTTAGATTCCACATGTGAATGAAATCATATGATATTTGTCTTCCTCAGTCTGACTTATATCATTTAGCATAATACCCTCTAGGTCATTCCATGTTGTTGCAAATGGCAAGATCTCATTCTTTTTAATGGTTGCATAATATTCGTGTGTGTGTGTTTGTGTGTGTGTGTATCACATGTCTTTATCCATTCTTCTGTTGATGGACACAGGTTGCTTCCATACCTCAGATATTGTAAATAATGCTTCAATAAACATAGGATTGCATATATCTTTTGAATTAGTATTTTCATTTTCTTTGGATAAATACTAAAACCATAATGAGATACCACCTTACACCTGTCAAAATAGCTAAAATCAAAAAAACAAGAAGTAACTAGTGTTAGCAAGGATGTAGAGAAAAAGGAACCCTTGTGCACTGTTGTTGGTGGCATAAATTAGTACAGCCACTGTGGAAAATGGTATGGAGGTTTCTCAGAAAATTAAAAATAGAAATACCATATGATCCAATAATTCCACTATTAAGAGATTTAATTTGTTTAACCAAAACTTAAATGTGTAGTTTTAAAATAAAGAATAACTACTACTAAGTTCAGAATACTGAAAATCCTTATGATGAAAACAACCTTTTTCTCTTCCTGTAGGTAGATTCATATAGAAATCCAAATAATTGTCTTAAAGTCATTGGTATTTTTCACTAATTGCCTGGGTAGCTCAGTCAGTTGGGTGTCTGACTCTTGGTTTCAGCTCAGGTTGTGATCTTGGGCTGGTGGTACTGGGTCCTGCATGGGTTTCTTTGCTCAGTGGGGAGTCTGCTGGAGATTCTCTCTCTCTCCCTCTCCTTCTCTGTCTCCCTTTCCCTCTACCCCTCCCCCCACTCACGTGAGCATGCTCGCTCTCTCTCTAAAAAGATAAATAAATCTTTAAAAAAAAGATGTTGATAAGGATGTTATTAGAATGAGGGAGTTGTATGAATTAGATATTTATAGCTAAGGCACCTATAACAATAAGGATGGGGCTGGCTTATGTTGGCTGTAACTTCAGGCATCCATCTCCACCTTGGGGACGGCTTTGCCAATGTGTCCAGGCCCTTGGTCATTTTGGCTGAGTCTACCTTTCTGATCCTTTCCACTATTCATCTCCTCTCAGCTCAGTCCTCCTTCCCTTCCTCCTCCCCATTTTGGATGCCTCTTGACCGACATTGTTTTTAGATATACCTTCAAACAGATTACATTAAATTCTTAAGGACCTGAGGAGCCATTCTGCTTTTACATATATATCTCTCTGATTTTGTCCATTATGTTTTGATCCTAAGGGTTTCTTTTTTTTTTTTTTATCTATTAGAGAATTATATTTTTTACTGTCACATTCTTGGAGAAAGCATGAACCCCATCTACTCAGTCCTTATTTTTACCTAGTTGAAGATGACACATGACCTAAGCTTATATAGAAGAGTGTGATTCTAAACTACTTTTTAAGAAGCATACATATGTATATACTTTTAGGTCTGTACTTCTGTTGTCCATTCTAAACATTTCCTTAATGTTGAAAACTGAAGGCATACTGGGATACCTCATGATACGCCCATGGAGGTTAGAATGAAGTTGACATCTCATGTTTGTTGCATGCTTCAAATGTGCTAGATGTAATGCTGTGGAAATGTCTGCTTTGTAAAAAAAAAAAAAAATATATATATATATATATATATATATATATATATATATATGTTCAGTCTCACCATCGAATCCCAGTCTTGTTAGTATAAGTGGCCTTTAGTTTCTTTTAACCTTAAAAAGTTATTATTTTCTGTCAGTTTAACAATCATCATGACTCATTGTTTCAGTTTAACTTAGCCTAAATAAAAGTAGTGTCTGGATTTGGCCTTTAATTTAGCTCCAGTTTTTCAAATTCTCCCAACTGTGTTGATTTAGGAATAAAGAAAAAACATACTCTCCAAAGAAAGACTGATTGTGTTTTAAAGAGCGAATAGTGAAAAAAAAAATATGGAGAGGAGAGAGAGAAGAGGAGAGGGAAGGGGAGGAGAGGGGAGGGTAAAGGATGGGAGGAAAGAGGAAGAGAAAATAAAATACATTCAAATAGTTTTAAAGTTTTACTCTAAGTGTTCAGTTTTCTTTGGCTGATATCTTTTTTCATTTTTTAATAGTCTACCTGAAACCATTTTCTTTCTTTTGCTTTTCATCATTTCAAAGTAATTTTTGAATTACTTCAAATGCAGGAGTGATAGTGGGTAATGAAATTAAACTATGCTTTGTTTTCCCTTTTCTTTTAGAAGAAGGCAGTCACTGCTGTTTTTAACAATCAGACCTTGTGCATGCATGTTTTCTTTACTTCCATGCTTTCTGCAGTTATCTATAGTAACCGTCATCTGTTAGCAGTATCATAACACGTAGATTAGAAAGGAGGCAGCTTTTAGGCTCGTGGTTAGTTGGCCAAAGCGGAAGATGAGAGATTTAAAAAAAAAAAGAAAGAAAGAAAATCCTCCATAGTAACAACAGTGGTTTCCATTAAAAGCACAAAAGAAAAAAAGTGCAGAAAAGTTGAGCTACTTCTTATTCTTATGTTTGGTGCATTCCACTCTATCCAAAATATGGGTACTGTCATCTCAGTCTTCATAGAACATTTAACACTCTGGGGTGAAGCAAGAGAATCCCCAGGGGAACATGGCTGCCAAAATCAGTAGATGGACTACAAGTGGTTAATAATTTTCTTTGCAAAAAGAACTCTTCGGTTTCATGAGTTGCAGCAGTACCACCATTCTTCCCTGACCCATCTCTCCCTTTCAGGAATTTCTTCTCCACTTTGTGCACACCCAGCCCTAGGTCTGCAGGGCTGTTCTCTGATCTCCTCAGGTCTAGAACAGAGCCTGTACCTTATTTCTCACTCCCTACCAAAACACACTACCTTACTGTGCTCCTCTCAGGTTTTCAAATACCACTCTTCTCATTTTGCAGTCATATTTAAAACACTTTTATGGCTGTATGTTGTCCACTTCATCAAATGCACTCAGTATTACCACCTTCCCAAGATGGTGGCCTCCCAAGGCCTCCGTAATATAGTTGAATCAAGTGCTCATTATTCAACAGCTACCTACCAATATTGCCAAATAGAACTTTTCTACTTACTGTAGGTGCTTTCTCACTCTGTCCTGTTTTGTGTTCTTGTTCTAATTTTCTTTGCTGATTTAAAATAAATACTGCCCTATTCAGAGCATTGTACTAATTTTCGCCCTGAAATATTTCTTTCTTCTCTATTTCTCATCACACTCAAGATCAGGACCCCTTGGTTAGTACTTACTTTTTTTCCTTTGCTTTATGCATATCAGCTTTCCTTAAAAAAAAAAAAAAATCTCTGGCTATATTGTGAGATCCTTGAAAGCTGGAATTTAATCTTACAATTAAAAAAATGCAAAATGCCTAAGAAAGTGTTAAGCTTACTCTTTTGACTAACTGTTTTTTTTCTTTAATAACATGCAATCTGTAGTCTTTTAATCGGAAAACTCAAAATTGTTTCAAAATTAAGGAAAAATCGGGGTGCCTGGGTGGCTCAGTCGTTAAGCGTCTGCCTTCGACTCAGGTCATGATCCCAGGGTCCTGGGATCGAGCCCTGCATCGAGCTCCCTGCTTGGCGGGAAGCCTGCTTCTCCCTCTCCCGCTCTCCCTGCTTATGTTCCCTCTCTCGCTGTCTCTCTCTCTGGCAAATAAGTAAATAAAATCTTTAAAAAAAAATTAAGGAAAAATGACTGCCATTTCTGCTGACACAAAGCAGTTAGGGATTAAGCTGCTTTCAGTTAAATTATGTAATTTATTAGATGTATTACCTCTATTTAATATATAAAATATTGCAGTATCCGAATTTTGCAGGTGATCCTAATATGATCATATCAATCTTTATTAAAAACAAAAACTTTAAAATTTTTGTCAAGAGACTATAAACAAATAAATATTGATTTTGGGAAAATTGCTGAGATCATTATGACACCTATTAATGGTCAGTATTGAACATTATCCTTCAAACTCACACATACACATGCACTCACAATCATGCTCAAAAACAGAACTTTTATCTAATTGAAACACAACATGCTGGGTTATCAGGTTATTTATCATTATATATGCACATATATATTTATGTATGCATATATTTATATTTATGTGCATGTGTGTGTATAAAGTCATAGATGAAAAAAATACTTGTGGGAAATTTCCTGAACCCCAATGCTTGAGATCAAAAAAGTTGCCAGAAAACTGAAATAACAAGAATTTCTCAAGCAATTAATTTTAGATCAGTGTTTCTTACTCAAAATTCACTTTGTGTCAAATTTTTCTTCATCATATGGACTAGAAGCAGTTCTAGCAAAGGATATGACTATATTGTAAGTATGCCTATTAAAGTCACAGGTATCTTCATAATATTCCATGAATTTAATTAAAAAAAACTGCCAACTAAGTATGGTTGGTTATTTTTGAATTTTATGTACTAATATTTATTAGCATTCTTTTTCTACATTTATTTTTGTCAGGTGAAAGTCCTTGTTGGCACACACTAGCGAGTCTCAAAACTTTTAGAGGAGTCTGAGACCGTTCAGGGAAAGTAAAGTTAAGTGATTTTATTGGATTCAGATGATTTTGTAATAAGTGTAATCTCTCCTTCTTGCAATGATTGCTTATGAACTTGCTCTTATGGTTAAAGTATCATGAGGAAAAATTCAGCACTTCTCAAAATAGTATTTGTTAAGACCTCTATAAAGTGAGAGTATTGTTAAATAGATTATTTATGAAAACTGCCATTTTATATTTTGAGGCACAATATTTAAACATGATAATTCACTATGGAAAAGTTTTACTGTGAAATTGTCTTACGCTGGAAGCAATAAGGACACACATTGGTCATAAACTTGGAATAATTTCTCTAGTGCAGTTATTTTCCTATCTGGTAAAATGACTTAATAATCTTCTGTTTCTTGCATGCACTTAGATTTTACTCTCCTCTGACCATTTTCATCTGAGATACTTTGCTCTCATTTGTATGTGTGTTGGAGGGGGAGAGTGGGTTCTACCTTCAGTGCCCCAGTTTCAGTCACCAATTCAGTCCCTTTTAAGTTTCATAAACCGTTTAGACACTTTTTTTTTTTTTTTTTTTTGCCATGAGCCTCACCACTCTGTTTTGGAGAAGACATGAAACTTTTCATCTCTCTCTTTCTCTTCCTCCAGTCATCTACACCTCTGAGCAATAGAATTACAAAACAAGGTCACTGCACAGAAGCATAGCATACAATTTGGCTCCCCTAGCCCTTCCTGCTAAGGGAGAGGGACTTAGTGATCTGATGATGTCAATTCCTGCTTCAGTTCATTCAAAGCCTTACTATCTCCTTATTTTGGTATTCAAGGTCCTTTATAGTGTGATCTCTCTTTACCTTTCTAGTTTTAGTTCTCTCTACTTTTGGTATCCATATGCCCTAGATATATCAAATATCTTTGAATTTCTTCAACTTGCTAGACTCTCTTTGTTACCATGTCCTTCTCCATGTTACTTCTCCTGCTCGGGTGATACTGTCCTCTTCATTCATGTGGAAAACTCTTAGCTTTCAGAATGTGGCTTAGTTGACCTAGTTTTCCTTTGAACACCTTCTTGCATTTAAGTCCTTCTTTCCCTGAGTTAGACAGCTTCATTTTGTGTCATAGCATCCTGAGCATACTTTGTCGTAGCTGCTGGTACAGTGGTAATTATGAGTCTAAAATTTTGTTTTTAGGTCAGGGAGTATAGCTTTCATCTTCATAACCACGGTGCATAGCATAGTGATTGACACACTATGGGCATAGAATAACATAGAATAAATAATTGTTATGTAAGTTATTTAATGAACAATAGGCATTTGTATTCTCAATTCTTAACTCATGTTGCTTTTTATTTTTATTTTATTTTATTTTTTTTTAAGATTTTATTTATTTATTTGACAGAGAGAGAGATAGCGAGAGCAGGAACACAAGCAGGGGGAGTGGGAGAGCGAGAAGCAGGCTTCCTGCCGAGCAGGGAGCCCGATGTGGGACTCGATCCCAGGACCCTGGGATCATGACCTGAGCCGAAGGCAGATGCTTAACGACTGAGCCACCCAGGCGCCCTCATGTTGCTTTTTAAAGAGATTGTAAAGATTGGGATATTATGTCTAATTTTTTTTCTTTTTTTTAGAAAATGTAATCACGTAGAGATACACAACTTATTCTTGCCTATATGCATATAGTAAAGTACAGATTCAGTGTATAATTGATCTTTAAATCAATACAGTGGAATCACATTTAAACTGGGTTTATACTCTAAAGTCAGGGGGTAGGATAGATAGAATTACATTTCAAAATACCTCAGAGATTTGCCACAATGGAGACTATGATACCATTGTCATTTGGTCAGTCCACCAAAGTATTGCAACATGTTTCTGTTTCTTTGGTTGAGTCTTAAATGAAATTATTGACTTGAGTTTCTTATTGAATGAAATGTATGTGACTTTATTTTTTTAATTCTATTTTATTATGTTATGTTAATCACCATACATTACATCATTAGTTTTAGATGTAGTGTTCCATGATTCATTGTTTGTGTATAACACCCAGTGCTCCATTCAATACGTGTCCTCTTTAATACCCATCACCAGGCTAACCCATCCCCCCAACCCCCTGCCCTCTAGAACCCTCAGTTTGTTTCTCAGAGTCCATAGTCTCTCATGGTTTGTCTCCCGCTCCGATTTCCCCCCCTTCATTTTTCCTTCCTACTATCTTTTTTTTTTTTTTTTTAACATATGATGTATTATTTGTTTCAGAGGTACAGGTCTGTGATTCATCAGTCTTACTCAATTCACAGTGCTCACCATAGCACATACTCTCCCCAATGTCTATCACCCAACCACCCCATCCCTCCCACCCCCCACCACTCCAACAACCCTCAGTTTGTTTCCTGAGATTAAGAATTCCTCATATCGGTGAGATCATATGATACATGTCTTTGTCTGATTGCCTTATTTCACTCAGCATAAAATACCCTCTAGTTCCATCCATGTCATTGTATGTGTCTTTAAACATGAAATCCAAATCTTTTGGCAGAGTGAGATGCTTAAACTGGGATGAGCAAACAGGAACCAACAGAGGGAACAGCAAGCAGTCTCAGATTATGTGTGTCAATTTAGTGCAACTTGTTGAGGGCAGTGACAAACAGAATCATCTGCCCTACCCAAATTGTTAATTTTTGACTTTTCTTTTAATTCCTATTTTAAATAAACATAGTTAGATTTAGATGAATTAACTATTTGTGTAAAGTAATTCCAAAGTAAAGGAATGAAGGGCTTTTTTTTTTTTGCTTTATTCACACAAATACTTGTCACAGTTTTATAGCTCCTTCAGAAAACATATACTTATAGATATTAGTTAAATGCAATTGCAATAAAAAGTTGTGTGTGTATTTGTGTGTATGTGCATACAGAAACTTGGGAACAAAGGCAGATATTATGGTCGCTGGAAATGTCTTTCTGACATAATTGATGTGTCCGGAAGAAGCCAAATCATTCACAAGACAAGGAAATCATATGGCTATTAGTTCCCCATAACCTATGCTGTTCTGATTACTTTCGTGATCTATTTAATCAGGGATAACAAGTATAACCCTGCCTATATAATCACAGTAAAACTCTTTTCACATATAGAATCCATGAGAGAGAATTAAGAAACTTGCATAATGAAAATGTTTCCTTTTATACTCTAATTACAGATAACTTGAAGAATGGTCTTCCCACACATCAGGAATGACTTGCAAATCATACATAACCTTGAGTCATCTTAAAGCAAAGAGGATCTCTAAGAGTCTGGCAGAAATTCATATACTCATTCATTCAACAAATATTTTTTATGTATCTGATATATGCCAAGCTTTTAAGTATAGGAAATGGAGGTACACAGTGAGAAAGACAGATAAGTTCCAAGTTCTCTTAGAGCTTATATTTTAGTGAGAAGGAAGAGAAAAAATAATAATAAATGAATAGATAAGATGATTTCCATTAGAGATAAGTGCTATAAAAAATAAAGGGAATTTGATAGAGACTGGAAGTTATAGTAGGGCTATATTGCTTTAGATGGTACGTCAAAGAAGGCCTTTCTGCAAAGGTGAAATATGAGTTCAGGATAAGAGGAGTCAGTCATGTGAAGTTTTGGGGGAAGAGTGACTGAAATAAAGTGAACACAGAACTCAAAGTGGAAACACACGGAAACGAGGGTAGATGGACTTCGTTAGTTGGGGAAATGGCATAATGGCCTCAGTGGCTAGTTAGTACATGTGGGCAGAAGAGCAGCAAACAGCTGGAGAAATAAACACAGGCCGAGGCTTGCATAACTCTGTCTGTAGGCCTTGAACAAGGTTTGGATTTTATTCTAAGCACAAATAATCAGGGATACCCTTGAGAACTCAGAAATCATCACCAACAGGAGCTCAGAATGGTATTATGTGCACTCAGTTCTATTTGCAATATGTCACCTATCGTTACTGTTCATAGTCTGGGTGAGTCGGTATGGGTACTGATTAAGAAAACAAATTTTGAAATTCAACAGATAGGAATTTGAATCCTGGCTTATTTCCTCACTAGGTGTGTGTCCTTAAGAAATGACTTAACCTTTCTAAATTTCAGTTTCCTCTGTAAAAAGGATGACAGTCGTAGTACCTACCTCTGAAGGTTGTTTCAATAATTAAATGACATAATTACATAAACCACAGCACTACACATGATACATGGTAAAGAGTCAATAAATATGAATGATTTCATTATTATTATTCTAACCAAAATAGGGAAGAGAGACAATGCCTAATGTGGCTCTGAACTGTACAATATTAATGATACTTAGAGCGTTTGTTGAATTGATTAGGGATTACAAAGTTGTCTCTTTGGTCTTGTAATTTTTCTCATTTGATAAGCAATATAGATTTTTCATAGCCATTACAAATGCAGAAGCTGTTATAAGAAAAATTCTATTTTGCATACACACAAAAGGAGATAGGTAGGTGAATTTTGCATATTCTAAAAGAGCATCCCACTAGAAAAAATCTTCCTATAAAGTCATAGATTCAGATGAAAGATATATCCCAGAAAAGTTTCTTCTAGTTAAATATATAGCTGTGTAGATGATATAATATTATTTTCTTCATATTTCTCCAGTTAGCTGGTATAATATTCTGGCATTATTATTATTATTATTATTATTATTATTATTATTATTATTATTAT